>NW_028186568.1:5918112-6075048 GCF_003343005.1 Rhea americana
TTTTTTTTGCACGTTGCTGAGCACTGTACGAGGAAAACGAACTTAGCAAGCCTTAAGGAGTCTATAGGAAGATTGAATGTTTCTGTATTTTCCTTATTTCACAAGAACAGTGGGGATGTTCCAACGAAACAAACTCTTTCATACCTTGAACACTTACAGGATAAGCTAACAGGACGAAAGTTGGCTTTTTTCCTTTACTGCCTACCTCAGCTGCAGATAGCATATCTCACATTATTATGCTGGTGCACAACTCTGCTCACCTCAGCATTCAGTAACAGGGAGATCTCGGCTAAGGAAGAGACTRCGGAGGTCCTACATCAGTTTAGAACAAACAAATCAATTTCCTGCACCAAAGCCATCAAACATCTGATTTCTAAATGGCATTTGAAATGCTCAGGAAGGTAGCCAGTGTTGAAGGCAGACATCTAACATCCRTGTTGCTTTCAGAAGCTGCTATTTCTGACATGACTAACTGCTTTCTTAGGCATATCCAGTCTGGAGTCATTCTTAGGATCACCTTTTTTCATATCTAGTACCATACAAAATTCATTAAAGTCGCTGTCTAGTGAATTTCAAGCTACTCTGGCATTGCCACTATGAGAGAATAGGAGCCCCCTTTCTCATCTGACATGCTTTAAATTTCATTTCAGTCYCTAAACAGGCAGAGAATGGAAGTATGTTGGCTAATCTGAGCTAATTTTGGCATAGCCAATGGAATCTGTTCCTATCAGAAGATTATTAATTTCCAAYAGATTTCAGCTAAGTGTGACCAAAAGGAAGAAGGAAGGCTTGTAATAATCAAGGCACTCAAAAAGCAAGAAATACGAAGCTAAGAGAAGGAAAAGCACAACAATATATATTATATATATATATATATTCTAAACTGTGAGCTGTATTAAGCATACTGTAAGCTAGCTGTGAAAGAGCAGTCACAGAGCCACCATTCAGAAACAAACACCTCATCTGATGTAAAGAGCTAACGTACCACAACTTGTAAAAAGCTAAGTGATTTTCCCACTGACTTTATTAGGCATAAGAGCACTAGGGAYAATTTTTTTGTTTTACACACAGGGCAAATTCTGTGGCATTTTACTAGCAAGTAATGCCTCGAATGGCAAAATTTGCCATTCTGGATTTATGCTTCATGGAGGAAAGGTTGGAACGAGCTCCTCTAAGTGGAGTCCATATGGTACTGCAGCCTTACTCTGTGGCCACTCTYCGTAAAACCAAGCTGCGAAGCCGCAGGTACAACGAATTCCAAGTACATCTGTAAACATCAGGCAATTCAGTTAGGAAAGGGAGAAAGACGATTTCTCTCCTGCTTTTGCAAAACCAGAAAACAAATACAAGCAAAGTCATGCTGAACCACAGCACACACTCACTGCAAAAAAAAAAGAGAAAAAAAGAAAAAAAGAAAAAAAAAGAAAGAAAAAAAAAAAGAAAAAAAAAAGACTATGCTTTTATAGACACTTTCATTTGCACAAATTTTGATCCCAGAGAGCATTCTCTAAAATCAATAGTCGAAATTGCGGAACTACTGGCAATGCATACTTCGCTATTCACACTTCTGAAGAAGGGTTTCTGCAAAGATGTCTTCATCCCCACAGGGGTGATGCTGCAGTTTTTATGACTGTCTCTCCACGATCTTTCTTCTTGTTTGGACAAAGATGATGTCTCTCGCAAAATGGCTTCTGCAAGCTAATAGAGAATTTGTTATAAATACATAACTAATAGTTCAAGCTGCTTCTAGTAGAATCAGACACTTCTTCAATCTGGCAAAAATAAGCAACAACTCTCAAAGCCTTTAGGCTTTCTGTTGTAATAAGAATGATGTCATTTAAGTACACTGATAGCAATTAATCAGGTATGCTAAAATGGTGCATAACTTCAGAATTTCTTTCAAAGCAAAGATTTCCACAGAGGATGGTAGTCTTTCATTATGAAAAAAAAAGCCATATTTAATAGCTTAGGATTGAAATCTAACCTCTATATATTTAAACACAATGAATAAAATTTGAATAAAATTCCACATTTTGTTTTGCTGATGTTCCCCAGTACCTGATGCAGCAGTCTTTATAATGTAGCATCCTAATCTCTTTACTTACAGATCCTAATGATTGGCAAAGCATCCTCATGCCAGGCAAGAATTACTCTCACACAAAARAATTCTGCAGTGGCTGGAATGAAAGCTTTCTACATCACCAAATGTCCCAAAGCAATGGAAATAATACAGAAATCTGTCCTGCAGTAGAAGTGAGTTGGCTTTTTCTTATCCTTTTACTGGAATTTTTATATCATTTATTCTGCACATGTGAGTCTGATCTTTTTTCTTCTCTGACCTTAACAATATATGAAAAGATGAGCCATATTAAAAGACAGGTGTGGGCAAATTAAAAGTAAAGTGAAATGCTAACTTGAAATGACATTTTCAAATGAACATAACAGTGTTAGGTGATAAGTTTCATTAATGAGAACATTAAAACCAAATAAAAAGAGAGATCAAAAACTTGTTCACTACATAAAGCAAGAGACAGGTTACTTGGTTGTTCTAACATGTTTTAAAGATTCATTAATAGAAATTAGATATACAAATTAGGGAAATATCTAGGAGTTAAGGGCTAGATTCAATTCTCTCCTAGGAGCATGCTTTCTGTGGAAGAGTAGGATTCATCTCACCAGCCTGCACCATCTAGAAGACAGTTTTCTATTCTAGATCTTCCATCTCATATAGGATGAAATTAATCACTCTTTGAAGGCACCTATATTTCTCTATTGAGTATACAAGGAGATGAAACGACCAACTTCAACCAGAGTTCTGTCTTTTGAATTCCAGACTGAACCATTTAMTTTCTCCAGGCTGCTTTCCCCACTGTAAGAAGGGGATAATAACGTTCTTCTCCCTCCCAGTACGCTGTAAATGTGGTTACTCAGTTCCACAGTAAGGTAACRAAGGATCCTACAAACGTATTAAACGAATGAGATGATACAAATGAGAAAGGACAAAAGAAACTGTTAAACTATGATTAAACCTCTTCCATGTCAGAAGATCAGCAGAGACATTTACACTAGCCAATTACATTCTCCAATCTGCTCCTCCTCCCTGCTCCACTAACTCCCATTCAGTTGTCCAGCTGCTGCTTTTGTAAGGCAGGCCACTGAGAGTGTTTTCTCTTCTGAGTATTTACAGCACAACATAAGAAATGAAATGAGGCTTACTAAAAGGTCCCACTATATCTATTGCTAGCAACCAGCCGGCAGCTGGGCTGTTTTATTAAAAAAGTAAATGGCATTATATACATAAAGAGCAGAATTAATCTAATTTGACTTCAGTTGACTAAGATCTAAGGTACTTTGTGTAACTTAGTTATCTGGACTCCCTTGTCAGTGGAGGGAGACAGATACTATCTGTCCTGATGTGTCTGAGATAGGTGGTTTAAATCACGTCGTGAAGGTACACACCTCATGGATAAATAAGACCCTAAAGGAAGAGTCCCACACAAAAAGTATATTTAAGCATGGCTTTCTATAGAGCTGATTTTTACCTCCTGCAGGCTAAGCRTGGAAGTAGTAGAGGAAGAGTATTCACACACGCCTGCTCAAAAGAAAAATAATTCTGAATTTTTCAGAAAGTGTTAAACAGATAAYGTCTTGTAGTACCGGGGTCTCTGATTTTCTGTCCATGAAATTCACAGCTCCTGGGTTTTTTTCCACTTTCAGCCTCTGATGCTCCGAAACTCTGAGCTCATGTCGAAGCTCCATGTTCTGTCTGGCCAGCACCTCTACCTGGTCTCTTAGCTTGCTGTAGGCAGCATGCCAGCAGGACTCATTTCTCTTGAACTCTTCCTGCAGTCCTGCAATCTGCTGCTTTAATATCTGCCAATAGGGAAAAAGCATGCCACATCATTGCATGGCTCTGGATTAGGCATGCCCATTCTACACACCCAGGAGAAAGCATGGAGAATTTTATACTGCTTAAAGGTCTACTGCAATATTTAAAGAACATATTTGAATTGATCTTAAAAAAAAAAAAAACACTGAAAACTCCTGTATTTAAAACAAACTAATTCTCACCCACCCATTTAGCCAATAATTAATGCAAAAGAAAAAATGAATGCAAACCTAAATGACTGCATAAGAATATGTCTTACTTGTCTTGGCTCCTTGCACCAAAGAAAGGTTCATCCTTGCTGCTCAGTTAGTCCTTTATTCTTAATGATATGCACTTGACTGAGAATATTTTCCAGCTCAGAATGGCTAGATTACAAAGCCAGAATTGTTCACAAAACTCACTGAGTCTAGCTTCAAGCATAACATAGGCCATGATATCTCACCCAATAACTTATGCACAGAATCCACCAACTTTCTGGATAACTGTAAGTTGTCCCTTTTATATTAAAAAGACGCAACATATTTCCGTCTGACTACATACACCTTCAGTGTCCAAACAACATCCAAGCAACAGATCTTAATATGCACTGCTCAGCTAGCAACAATGAACCATCTGCTATTACAAACCATTTCACCATGTAGGTACTTGTAAACCATGACTGAATCATCTCAACCTTTTTTGGATAAATTAGGTTTAGAACTAAAAACCAAAATACAGTTATTTCTGTTTCTTTTTTCAATTATTTCCAATTTCTCATGAACTTTTTTGAGAAACATACACAAGCTGTAATTTCAGAAATGCTTTTACCAGTGGCATATATAAAAATAACAATATCTCATTCTGCCAACTTGATGTTCACCTTCATATACCCATAGCTGCCACTTGTCCACTTAAACACATCATTTCATCAAGATACAGTGTAAGCAATTCACCTAGAACATCTTTTCCTGGACAATACACTGGTCTGTAAAATCACATTTTCTTCTTTGTGTTCAAACATCTGTACTTCAGAATATCTTTTCACTACTCTATTATCATACTGCATCTTTTTCAATATACTAGTTTGCACTGATTTAATTTAATTTAACCTTTGGTTATAGACTAAATGGTGCAATTTAATCCCCCTCTCCCAGTTTTCAAGATTTCAGGCACATACTGTCTCTTAAACATTGCAATGCAACAGATGTATTATTCATTATGATACTAAGACAGAAACAGTCTATCAAGGGGTTTACTTACAAGGGCAACAGGATGTATCACCCAGTCTACCAGGCAGACAGTTAAGTCAAAGATGCTACATTTATAAGCAGATCAACGGTGACAATTTCATGGCACCACTGAAGAAGCATGAAGAAAGCATAACATGTAGATAGCAGGAAACAAAGCAAAACACAGAAGATAAAACAAGGAGGAGGAAGAAGAAGACATAACTGTAAGTAGGGGGTAGAAATGAAGTGAACATAGGAACAACTGAGGTAGACAAAGAACAGGCAGCAAAAATACGGAAACAGCTGGCTGAAAAATATCTGAAAGAAGGAAGAGAAAGGAAAAAGTGATGAAAAGAAAGTTAAAGAAGTTTACATGAGATTTGCCAAGGGTGTTGATGAAATACGGACACAAACAAAACATTTCAGATGCTCATTTCTGAAGGCAATGGATAAAGAACCTAACACAAAGGGTATTGACCACAGTGCAGAGCTCTTGAGCTAGTTTTAAATGAGCTAGTTTAGGTATGATAAAAGGTCTAGCCCTGGCAGCACAGAGCTCAGCAAACACAGCAAAAACCACTTGAGAAACTGAATAAATTTCYCTGCACCAAGTAAAACTGTTAACCAGCATCCAATCCTCTCCATGTTATGTTGTAGTCATTGGCATGACAATACTCTTAAAACATAACAGAGGGAGGTCTATGTGAAGAAAAAGCAGGAAATGAAAATTAATCATGCAAATAAATAGCATTAAATGCAGATGTTTCCAAAAAAAGGCAAGATATGTCTTAAAGTCAAAACTGGCAGTTCATCAGCTTCTCATGTAGTGACAAGGCCACATGAGTACTTGAAGAGTCCCCCCAAACAGCAGGGAAYAGCAAAGACATAATTTGTAACTGAGCTAAGGGAAACAGCAATAATGAAATTCGGTGCACTCTGAAGATGACTTTTCACATGCCTATGTCACTATAATTTTTCTCTATACTCTTCTTCTGCACTCACCCATGCTGTCTCCAAAACTCAGTCCTCCTCTTTGTTCAGAGCACTCATGCTGGATACTGAAACTGTGACACCAGTAGAGTTAAGCAAGAAACGTGYAATTTGCTCTGTAGTCTACCAACTGTTATGTGCACTCCCTTTTTCCTGCTTCCCCTTCATTTGTATATCTGCCTAATTCTGTCCATCTCATCACCATTCTTTATTTGCTGGGAGCTGYCCAGAACTGTCAGAAGTCTGTACATCAATCAGCCATTGCTGAGAAGAAACAGAYTCACAAACATGGGAATCTTGCAGGCAAGTGACTCAGCGATACACTACTGTTCGGCTGCAAACTTTAATTTTTGAACGTCAGCTCATTACGTTGACAGCTGGGAACAAAAGATTAAAACAATTCTATCAAATTTCACTTCCTGGGCTAGACCTAGTCAGGAAACAGAATTAGTCCTCAGTAGAAATTCTAACAACTTTTTAAAAGCTCAAGTGGAAAAAAAAGCTGATGTTTCAAAATAGTTTGCAGAGAAGACATTCAAAATATTTTTATTCAAAAAGCTAAAACAACCTCACTAAAACTATTTAAATTTACATGCTTTAAATGTTTCACTTAGAGAAATATGAAACATGACCAGAGAAACCATTCACTATCTGTATAGTACAAAAATTACGTATTTCAAAAACATATAGATAAAAAGCAAAAAGTACATAAAGTCTGAACAAAGTATTATCTTGGCATTTTGACTCTTTCCAAAATTTTTCTGGTCAAGAATTTAATTGAAATTGGCAGGTTCCTGTCAAGTCTATAAATTCAGATCAAACATCATTGTGCGGCAGAAYATTGTTCTGTCTAGCTTTTCTTACTAGGGATCATAGCGACCAGACAGATATTCAAATATGACTTTATTGCTAAGGAGACTGAAGTAGAGGATCCAAATAGATGGAATTACCCTAAAGAAATTTAGAAGAATTTGCAATGAATGATAGGAAAATGAACTCGAGAGCACCTACAGGAAACTTGGCRTTTGAAGAACACCTGGAGAGAGAGAATATCCATCCAGGACTGGTACCATTCACAATGCAGTAGCAAGTAGCTCAATGATACCATGAKTCTCCTAAGCAACAACTGCAGTTCACGCTTTCTATCCTCTCTAAGTAGAGACTATCCTGTTGCAGTAGATTATAATTTTATTTTAGTTGTGCACATCTTTCCTCACCTACCTGGACTACCGCAGTGCAGCTCACCAGAGCATGCAGTTGACATGATTTTATCAGATGCTTTCAAATTCTTATTAAAAACAAATGTTGTAATGCATTTCCTCAGCAAAACCAGACGATCAATGGCCTTCACAGCTTATTCTAGYGCTTGGAGATAATTCTTTGTCCACATCTAAATGAGTTAATGATGCTTGAGCTTGCTTTCCCTTTTCAGGCACACTAACTTTTCAATTAGTCTATATATCATCTCTTACCTTACATTCATCCACCCAGCAAGAGTTTTTCAAGTTCAAACCTTTCTGATCCATGAACTAAGCCTTTTAYAGCTAGCAAGAAGCAGACAAATTGCCTTTGCTGGTATTATTCTTTCTCAGTGTTACTATCCACTTCAAACCAATAGGTTTTGATGACATTCTCACTAAATTTACATGAAATTCATGCTTTCTTTCTATTTCTCATGACTCTGGTAAATTCATTATTACTTTCTTACATTGAGTTTTCAGAGACTACTGATGACAGTGATGTTGGAGAGCATGCTCTGCCTCCCATGGGCACTTTGGGCAATTTCTAAGGACACTGAGATTCCATTTCACTGACTTTCCTCAGGAGATTTCCATGCCTTTATTAGAGACTTTATGGATAGCTCTGTGGAGAAAAGCTTTGTAAAATGGATTATTTTTGTATATGTAGGTTTCATTTGAAGTAGGTAGAATAGAGTTTAGTTGTCAACAGGTGCAGAGTCAGAGAAAAGGCTGGCTGAAAGAACTAYAGACTTCTGGAGAAACTTGTGAAAGTGAATTTGGAAACTTTGGTCAGTTATAAGAGCAGACAAGGCATGTAGGAAAGGGATTGATTGAATAGATTTATATATACAACCTGGCTCCCAAGACTGATTTTCATGGAAATATAGCATAATTAGGAAACAAGCCACTCCCAGATTCTTTTTTTTATGTCTGGAAAGTACAATGGGAAGTACTCACATTTCTGTCTTGAGTGTAACCTCATGTCTCCAGAAAGCCAGTGTCTACCATCTGGCACTCAAGTTTAAAGTAACCTAGAGCCTTTTTAGGATGAATGTGGGATTTGATTGGGCACGTTAGGCTGTTAAATTAGATATACAGCTAGATATATTCCAGGTACCAGAAAAACAAAGATCAGGATAGTTAAAAACCTTCACAAAGATTTAAAGTCCAGTATGGCATGAGATCGAAATTTCTCAAGTGCCAGTTCAAATCTGGAAAAGCCAGTCCACAGAAATAAAATAATAAGGCAGACCTCACAACCTTCTGTACCAAATAGAAAGCACATTTTTTCAGTCTATTTTTTCTTCTCATATAAAGACAGTGGGATGTACATTTAAAACAAAAAACAAAACAATGACCTACTAACAAAAAAAATCTTCATTTTTGTACAGACAACTGTTCCCAAGAAGTAGCAAAACAAATAGCCACCTGTGACAAATGGAAGGATTCAGTAACTACCATAAGATGCCTGCACTGAAGGATACACATGGAAGAGAACAGTGCATTTACTCTACAGAAGATAGCTTACTTGTATTTCTTCTGATTTCACATTTTCTCCAGTGACTCTAGCTCTTCCTTTGAACTTGCTATATTCAACTTTTTCTTTCTGTAGTGTTTGAATTTGCTCTCTACTGTATTCCAAAGGGTGAGTCAGTTCCTGGTTCCCGATGGTCTCACACTCATCCATTTGAGTTCTGTTCAGAAGGTAAACAAGGAGCATGAAGCTGGCATAAAGACTACAACAAAGGACTGCTTTTAGATATGTCTTSTTTAGGCATGGTTTTTGGAGAGTTTGAGCATGTCCCAAATACACTGATACTGCTGGGAATGACAACAAGAGATCAGCACTTCTCAAAATCAGGTCCTTTGTCAGGGGGAAACTGTCATGCACATGTTCAGCTGCAGAATTTATTCTACTGAGTAGATGGAAACAATTCTCATTGGGGTTTTCTTTCCAAACAGCTCAATGACCACAGAATTAAGAGACTTTCAAACTCATTTTGTGGGTACAGGGAAAGCTAAATTAGAATAGACCTGCAGAAGGCACTGATTATTCCTTGGCACTACACCTAGGAAGATGAAGCACTTGACCATGCAAAGCTGGGGACTGAGCTGTACTTCTAGTAGCCTCATCATTCCCACAAATGAGAAAAGTCATGCAACTGCATGGAAGGAGGTAAACTACTTTGCTTGCCACAGACAAGTAAACTCCAAGTGTTAAATGTGGAAGCTCAGTATCAAGAAGACATTTTGCATTCCAACCTAAGGTGTCAAGGCATGAGTTGTCTGGAAGTGTACTTTGTATAGACCTAAATGCAGCACATTCATATGACTGCACCACAGCTGCTTAGTTCATTTTTAATATGTTATTAAATTATTTGTTAGCTTCCTGCTTCAGCTCACTTAATGGCCTACAGCCACCATCTGGCCATCAGTATTATTTGAAAGGCAACAAGAGCTACAGGAGTCAGCCATGATCTTGTATTTTCCTCTCAGTAATGCAGTTTATCACTTCAGCAGAAAAACATGAAAGTACACAAACAAGCTTTCCATATCCTGCTGTCCATTACAATTATTACTTAATTTTTAATTTTTGGTTGTGTTCTATCTTAAATCTGACTATCTAATATACTGGTAAAATGCATGTTGAAAATAATGTCTCATCACTATTCAATAAAAATATTAATTTTTCTCACATTAATCCAGTTCAATTATCAAATATAGGCAGCCCACCACTTCTCTGAATCCAGATCAGTGCCCTGAAATACAATACACTTGAAGAAAAGCAAGAACCAAGTTCTGTATAGAATATCTTCCACCGAAAACTGAACAGTACTGTTTTTCTTGCATCCAGTAAAATAAAGCCCAGGAAGCTATTCCCTCCAGCATCTCAGCTGRTATCAACCTCTTCATAACTACACAAGAGTTACATCTGTACAAGTAAGCTAATCAGAGCTACASCACAAACCCAAGCATGGAGTTGTCCACAGTGCCACTCTGCTGATCTCTGGTCTTGGCATATGATAGCCACCACGCCACTAGACAGTGCCCGGCAAGTCCTGGAGGTTAGTGCAGGCCCAGGAATCATTCCCAATAGAATCACAGAAYGGTAAGGTCGGAAGGGACCTCTGGAGATCATCTAGTCCAACCCTCAAACAAGTGGCCCATACAGGGATTGAACCTACAACCTTGGCATTACTAGCACCACACTCTAACCAACTGAGCTAAACCAATAGGTAGTTTGGATACAGCCACCCTAGTCTGCAGGGTAAAATAGCTTAGCTGTATGGAGGTGCTATGGCTGGTCTCCAGGCCAACAGTCCCTACCACGGAGAGATGCAATAGCTGAAAATATCAAAAGCACGCACAACAAAACCTCTTATGAGCCTTAGATATAGCAGAGTTCATACTCCTGCTATAAACTGCAAATAGGAGCAAGAGACCCATCAGAAACGTAGAATGGAGAGAAAAGGCTATTTTGTATGAACTCAAAATTTTGCATGACTCCTGAGCGTACTTCTGCATGAAACACACTGCAGCGAGTTAGCTGTGAAGTGAAAAGCATATACATGTGAAGCAAAGGTCAGAAAGGTTTTCAGAAAGGCTTTCAGAAAAAGCCTCTTAGCCAAACGCAGATTGGAAGGAGAAAAAAAAAAAAAAAAAAAAAAACAGATGGCTACTGCTGTGGCTCCACAAACACTGTCGATCCAATACTCCAAGCAAATTATGTATTACAAATGGCAGAGAATTTATCCTTGTTGAGGGAATTTAAATCATCGTCACTGAATCCTCTAACGAACACCAAGAGTTAGCAGCAACTCCCTCAGCACTGCCTGGGTGCAGCTGCAGCCCGCTGCCTCGGTAACTCTCCAGGCTCCTTTAGGCACAAGATAAACACAACGTGCTACACCCCAACTGCTTTAAACTTCCTGCCTAAATCTATCATGCCTGCAAAGGTCTGAAAACAAAGTGCTTGGACACCGATGAATGGATAGACTGGGCARGTCCAGGCAAGTCATGCTGCTCTCAAAAGGATTTTCATTGCTTCCAGGGAGCACACGCCGTCACCACGACAGAGGTGAAATGCTATTGCTGTAGTAACCAGCCAGGGCGCCTGGTAGGCTCGCTGGCTTAAACCTACAAAGCAGATACTCCAATTGCATAAATCAGCGCAGGGCCAATGCAGTCGAGGAGGATAAGCTGCTTTTCACAGTTAGTTTTAACTCATAATTTAGAAAAAGGAAACAGAGAGACGAACACGTCAAATTTCTCATGCATTTTTTGGATAAATATCAGTGTGAAAATGCTAGGGTACTGTGGCTGATATGAATAACTCCACTAAAATTTTGTTTAAAAACCTATGGTATTACAAAACATCAAAACACTGCCATTTGCAAGGCAGGCTAATCGGGAAACGCTGTCAGAAGACAGAGAAAGCAGTGCTGGCAGAGAGCATACTGCAGTCACTCTGCACCAAAATACCATTCCAGAGCAAAAACTAACACCAGAAAAAGTAAAAGCTGCACCTGATTTCATTAGTAGTTTTATAAACTGCCCAATCCCACAAATATTCACRTCTGTAATTCCTATCACAGTCACTTGGAGATCATCTTCCAAGACGGCTGCAAGATCGCAAACAAGATGGATCTTTAATGAAGCCATTTATTTTAAGATATGCAAATGTATTTTGCTAAAAGATAGCTATGAGAGGAAATCATACAGATTGATAAATATTATTCTGAAATACCATTTTGCACTAATCACATGGTCTTTGAAATTAAGAGAAATGGACAAATAGTTGTGAAAAATGATTTTTGAGTTTGCATTATCTATTAAAGTAAAAGGCTAAATCGATACATTATTCTTATTTGGTACAAACCAAATTTGCATACCTATTGAGAACTATGCTGTAAATACAAAAAGGAAAAGAATATCATCTGCTTTTACAGCAGATGGCACATAGTAATTTCTAATAGATTTCATAATTTTTTTTAAAAAAAAGACGTTTGATTTGATTGTAAATACACTAAAATTTTATTACACTCGTTTGCATGACCTGTAATTACAGTTGTGAAAGCACTTACATTCTGAACTCCATAGTTTCAAAACTTACTTCTTGCAGGGATTTTGTGCTAAAGATTTATTTCCCTTTTATGAAGATGTAAAAAGCAAAACAAAACMAAAGCAAAGCAATTTTCAGCACTTCTATTGCATTTTAATAATTTTAAAAGCAACTCCTGACATTTCAATTTTGTCATTTATACAGTATCAAACATATCCTCGATCTCATCTATATGTGTTTATGAAATYACAATGTCAGTGGCATTGGCATGCGCAATACATTTTTGGGTTGATTTTGGAAATACAGGCTTCCCTTGACATGAGACAATGTGACACATGAGACACATGACATGAGAAGTTTATCCTTTACTCTATTATAGGCCTGATCCCATAAAATGAAATATCCTCAGTTCTTACTGATTTCAATGTAATTTGAAGATGCTCAGCAACTTATAAAACAACACTTGGCACTACTCAGCTTTAAGCCCACACAACGCACCAGCATTTTCAGAGTTGGCCCCTTCAGTCAAACACTTCATTGTGTTATCGCCACAGTTTGTTTTCAGCACTTCAGTTTTCAGAGACTACATGGCTGCCCTTGAAATGAGGCTAGCCAGGAAATATCAATTTAGCAGTCTCATTGTAAGGATCCTGAAGGAAATACTGGCCTTACTTCATACTCAAACAGATTTCAGTGGATCYAGATTTACCTGAGAAAATGCCTTGCATTCTCTTGTTCTTCTTTCATCCTAGTCAGTGAAGGGGTTCYTCCAAGATACACACCAGCCTCTAATCCTCTAGTAAGGATGTTCTRGGTTTCTTATATAGAGACAACTATGTTAGTACACAACATTTTGTGAATACTGACAAACCCTGTCTACATATTTAAAACCACAAACAGACTGCATAAGTATAGTAAGTTTTACTGCTTAACCTTTCARACAGAATTAACTTGCTTGTGCCTAACTATGCAATATTCAGCTCCCAGCATAGTTCTTGCTGGTGGAATCCAAGCCCTACTGAACATGACAAGAAAGTAGATTTGGGGATATATCAGTGTCAGTGGATAATTCCTTATTCAGTATGTGAATGCCAACTGATAGTTTAACCTTATTTTGAATGYAACTTTCAGATAGTCCTCAGGTGCTCATTTTGTAGCAAGAACTCAATGTGGAGTAGACACATGATGCTTAGTAAGCTGTGACAGAGCAACTGAGAACCACCAGAAATGAAAGTTTCTGCCTCAGGGATTGCTGCAGGCAGGACAACTGATTTTGATTAACTCTAATCAGAGACAGCCAGTGGATTTGGGATAAGGAGACAAGATGAAGGGGGGAAAAACTCCTTCAGTGGAAACTGAGGGAAAAGTGTAAAAAGCAGTTTAATAAAAAGGACTAAATCTCTTCTAAGYGGTGTATCATTTCACTGCTAGAAATAAGATGACCAGGACAAAAAGAGCTAAAAAGATTGGTTGGCTGAAGAACTGTAACAACAGCCAGGATTAGCTGAGAAAATGTGCTCTTAGGAAATCACCATTTTCCACTGATGTGAAGTACTCTGTGTTTTAGGTACAAAATAAGTGAATTTGACAAAACCTTTTGCCCAGCCTGTCCTTCTTTTTTTGAAATCACATTATCTCTGAGGAGCGTTAATAGAAAACATGGACCTCCCACTACCAAGGGAACACTGGATGAACACATCTACACTACAGGGAACTCCAGCACTGACTTCACRGATTCACTGAACAGAGCATGTGGTCAAGATTCTGTATCTGAAAGTGCACTGCAAGCAAAAAGTTTAGGAAAAATAGCCAGTAAAGATGGGGAGCCAGGCGTAGTAAGGGGCTTGCAGGTTCTCCTCTTCTCCCTCTCCTCTCCCTCTCTCCTCTCTGTTTTTTCCAGATTAGGGTTTAGAAACACTGATGGAGGCATATACACAGGTAGTATGCACAGAATGAGTCATATACTGTGAAAAATTTATTTTCCCTGTATCAGTGGAAATCAAAACTCAGGTAGGTCTTACCTAATGGGTTTGCAGACATTTTTTTCCGTGGTTCCTCCACTACAAGCATTTCTTTAATCTTGAAAGTAGGAATCTKGCTCACTGCTGTTGAGGGTGGCACATCCAGGCTTTTAACATCCCTGACACTATTCACATTCTTTGATTTAGGTTCATGCCCTCTCCTTTTGGACGTTGTGAGATGAACTGGAGATCGCTGAAGAGAAGTGTGAGCCTTGCTCACCTGTGGCCTGACAATTCCAGTACTGGAATCACTGCTGCTTGTGCTGAGAGACAGACCTTGCTGTCTTGAGAGCTCCTGAAAATCTTGTTTCCTCAGAGCTGATCTGCTATACTTCTTCACAGGCATTTTTTCAGTTCCACTGGGCTCATCACTGGCATAATCATCATCACAGTGATCCAAACGCCCACCAGTCCAGTCTAYCCCCGGAGCCTTATAGTTCAAGGGAAAACAACCACGGTGAGATTTGAGGTCATCGTCACTGTTGGAAGACAAGAAGCTTGACTCACAAGACAAAGATGCAACACGGCACATCGAGGCAGCTGTGCCGTTCCTTTGCCATCCCTGCTGGAATGCCAGGGATGAGCTTTTCTTCTCCATAGCCTGTGGTGAGCTATGGGCAACTATCTTATCATTGACCATCTTAAACCCAGAAGAGACTCCTCTTTTGCTTTCTGAGCTTTGGCTCCCTGTGACAAGTTCCTCAGCACACATCTGACCTCCCTTCTGACTCTGAGTGAACGCAGGGGCTGCACTCCCTTCTGCATGCCTTATTTGGCCTCCTGCTAAATTCTKAAGTGGAGAATGCCTTTGTAGGCCTTCAAAGGGGTTTTTTGCTCTCTCTGTGAAATCACCTGCCTGAGGCTGGTCCACCACACACAGGTCCTCTTGCACAGTACCCTCCACAGGTCTTCTTTCAGTTCTGTTTGCTTCTTCTAGAGGATCTGCATGACGAGTTTCATCTTCCTCTCTTACTCGTACGTTCATTTCTGTTACTGTTTCAGGACAGAGTTGCAGGAGTTCAGGCCAGTTTATCTGAGATGAGGCAGTAGGACTCCCCTTTGTATCCTCATCTCTCCCAATTCCTTCTCTTTCTTTTGCACTTTGCTCAGGTGCTTTTGCTTCACATTCAGTCTGAGCCTTCATTTCCCTCTCATTTAAAACACATTCTGCTCGTTGTTTATGTGCACCTATCTGCATGGAGCTTCTGGCCTGCAGATTTAACTGAGGGCATTTCCCTAGCTGCAGTTTGCCTGCATGCCCTGGGCCAGGCCAGGAGGAGTGATTCCAGCAGTCAAAAACAGCTCTTCTAGAATGCTTTCTCTGTTCTTTTAAAAGGTTCTCTTTATTTTTTTTAAGCCTTACAATACTTCCTCTACGTTTCAGAAAAGACTTTCGAGAGTTTAGTTTTGCCTTGCTCTGAAAAACACCAAAAATTGTGAGAATCACACAAGCTTGTGAGAATCAAAAACTGATAAATATTACCCAAAAAGGAAGATATTTATGGTAATGTAAAAAGTTGAGACACCAGAAGTCTTAATCCAAGACAATGTCTTTGGATAGCTGACTGCATGAATAACAGCCTTCAGACCACGGGGAAGATAAGAGGTTCTAGAATCAGTAGCTATGTGACTCCTCCTTTAGTTCATTAGTAGAATCAAATGGTTGAGATGGTGCTAAGTGTTGCATCTGTTACACCTTCCTGCTTTATTTACTTTTAAGAGCATGTGGGGGAAAAAAAGAACAACTACTGAGATGGGAGAAGTTCTGTCTTTGTAGTTGTCTTTAAGGAAGTTCAAATGTTTTGCATAAGATTACACATAAATATATAAATGCATCAGTTTGAGTTGTTATTTTTCCAGGGTGATGTTGAGAAAATTGCTTGATAATCAAYGTGCATCTTCCCAGTCAACTAGCCTAAAAAAATGCAGAGTCTAACACCTAAAGGCTCCCAGCAAAAAAATCCCCTCTATGTTTGGCACTACGGGTTAGACTTTCAAAAGAACTCAGGAGTTTCCAACAAAACAGTCACCCAGTACTGAGCTTACTTGAAAAGCTGGACATTAACTGTTGTCAGACTTGGCAGGAAGAGCCTTGAGGGGAAAAAAAAAATCTTTTCAACCTTTAACTATATACACGACAAAAAGCAAAAACAAGACAGCTTATGAGATCCTTCCACAGCTGGTGTGAGCTGCATCTCCCTTGTGAACAAAGTATTTCAGCCTCCAGGCCTTTGCAGGGCACAATTCTTCACAAGGCAGGAGGGCATAAAGCTGCCAACTCTGCTCCGAACACAAACTCACAGTAATCTCTAAGCAGAGCTGTCTCGGCGTTTCTCAGCAAAAAATAAAAAATTGTTTTGCTTCTTAATAGATGGAAAGTGAGGGTATGGCTAGAACTAGACTGCTCCAAGGAAGGGAAGGGAAAGGGACAGAGCACCAGCGCTCCTCCTTCCGCCCCGGGGACAGGACGCATGATCGGACATCTACGGCTGCTGGTGTCTGCGTGTGCACGTGCGTGCACGCACACCTGCCCCTCCTCCCGCAGCAGTCACTGCCACCGTTGCGCCAGCCCCACCACACGGACAGCGGCGCTGCCACGCTGCCGTTTCAGAGCTCTCGGAGGCAAAACGGGCAGTGGAGCCACGGCTGTTTTGCCACCAGGCACCACTGGCATCCGTGCCAGCAGCACATGCCAACCTGACCATGCTCAGAGCCAGTTCTGCTGTTAATCCTGTGAGAAGTCTGGTATGAGTTACTGAGATCACTCAGCGAAGGCACCCGTGGGACAGTACCTGTTGCTCCTGCTGCTGTTTTTCCGTGAGCTGAGCATCTACTTTAAGTTGTTCTTCAACAAATTCTTCAAAAGTCTTCTGTCTTATACCAGTTCCTGGTGTGATTGGCCTAAGCAAGAAAGTACTAAACTGTAAGGTTCTCCAACCAGTTTTGTTTTGGTAATTCTGAGGGAGCTGACACTGAGTTCAGAATTCCAATGTTATGCCTCTTTTTTTAAAAAACTTGAAGTGTCTTAGCAATAAGACCAGTATTAACTTTTAATTTAAAATATCCTGTTTAGACTGAACATAAATTATGCTTTTAGTAGATTACATTTTTAGGCTGGTATCAGCCTCTTCTTAAAAATGGAAAATAGAAACTATCCAAAAGGAAAAGTATTTCAGGCATTTTCCCCAGACTAGATCTAGTTACAGTCACAAAGAACTCTGTAACTCTCTGTCAGAGAGGTTTGAACAAACTGGTGAAAAAAGTGACAGAAAAGGGATGTCTACAATGTTCTGGAATGACAAACTGAAGTCTGACTAAAAATACAGCATAATGCAGCATACATGAACATACCTTATTTCATTGGAAATGTACTTAGAGGCTTAATTTAGGCACTTCCTAAAAATTTGTGCTGAATATGAAAAAAATCCTGCACATAACAGACATCCTGGCTATACACCACGTTACAGTTTTTACCATACCACACGTCTACCTAACACCACTGACTACAGATCATCTTTTTCTTCGTCGGACTGGCTTTGTCCATTTTAGCAAGCAGCATGGCCTAACAGGAGTAGATTTGCAGAGCAACAGTTGTTGCTGAGGACATACTACGCATTTCAGGCAGGGTCACTGCCAAATAGCTGCAGCCGGGTCACACGAGAAAAATGTCTAGAATTGGAGCACATTCTCTGCTTTAGTTTCATCCAGASAAAATTCAGTTTGTGCTCTCTAAGACCACACCACAGTGTGAACCGGAGCAGAGTAATTACTTTCAGTCTATTTTGGCTAGAAGTTTGCTGCTTCTGTTTAAAACTTGAAGGAGGGCTTAGTGTCCTCAAAAGCTGCTGCTTCTGTTTGCAAATGTTTAAACACATTTCAGTTTTTATCACAAAAACAGAACAAGATAAAGAGTCCTTGAATTCCAGTCCTTGAAATACAAAGTACTAAGTCTTAATCTCCTGTATTGCATTAGGTGAGAAAAGGTGCTGCTAACCAGTTTCTGCCTGGCCCGGAGTTATCTCCATGCCAGTGTGCTGGTACAACTCATTCAGCAACTGAGTGRGGAACTAGATCAGAGCACCGACAGAAGCTAAAAATTATATATCTCCCCTCTCCAGAAAACTTTAACCTGGATCACTGCTCTGATCTTGTTTATCATATAAGCACATAACGATTGGTCTTGGCACAGCTGAAGAGGCAGGGCAAGCACAGACTGACACTGCCATCACCAAGTGATGGCCACTGCAGGCTGTGGTGCCACTGCAGAAGAAATGAAGGCATAACAAAAGATATTATCTCTCCCATACAATTTTTGCTTTACTTACATCCTTACAACATCATAATCGCACAGCTGCTACTCCTTAAAAAATTTTTTAATCTTTGAATGCTAAGACAAAGACAAATAGAAAAACTTCAATTTTATATTTTGTAGTTCTCTTGAGTTTATAAGAAGCTGAATCACAKTATTTTAATACATAGGGCTTGTAAAAAATATTTGTGGGGTAACATCTGTTACTGGACAGGAAGCATTCTGGCATACAAGGAGTTTCACAAGGCTGATCTGCTTATAAAATGAAAAGGGAACTATATAAAAAGAGGAAAGGGAAGCTATATAAAAAGAGGTGATCATTCAAAATTGCTTCCTGTGGTAAAATGCATCTCTCACCCAGTGAAGGATGTTAACAAGAAAACCATTCACTAATACTAGCTACTTTTAGTGTGATTACCAGGGTGTTTTAACACATCTCAGTTTTCATCATAGAAATGGAGTAAGATAGAGAGTCCTTGAATTCTGGTCCTTGAAATACAAAGTATTAAGTCTTAATCTCCTGTATTCTTGTTCACATTAGTGTTACAGTCTTAAAATGGAAAATCTTTCTGACAGTCATACACATTACTTTGGCAATCCATTGGAAAGAAAAGCCAAGGCTAGTTCTGATGGCCTTAGGCTGTTTTTATTAAAGATTATTACATTATCTTCTAACAAAATACAGACCAAAACAAAAACCAGCAAACCCAGAAAATGTGGAAGTATATCAACTGCCAGTTCTTAGACCTGCCCCATCTTTGCCCATTCATCCTGGTCACTCTTAAGCAAGGGAAAGAGCCTTTGTGTTGCAAATAGTTGCAAATACAACACATACAGTATGCATATAAGCAAGAAAAACATGCTTTTGTAACTGTGCCCAACTGAGTAAACCCATTTCTCACCTGTCTTCTGGACTTCTAGCCTTCAACGTCGCCTTCATGCCAAGGGGAGATGGAGCAATCTCCTCATTAACTTGTTCTTTGATTGCAGAAGTAGCTTCAGYGAAAGTTCTTTCTTCTAATTGACTATTACCTAAACAGAATAAAAAGGTCAATGAAAGCAAAGCCTTTATTTACACAAATAAATGAAAAATGAACAAAATAAAATAGAAATAGTAATATTCTCAACAACATGAAAATTTTAGGTTTTTGAAAATACTTCCTCGAATGCTTCGGAATTAAGTAGAAGGAATGATGCAGCTCATGACAAAAATATGCCTTCTAATCCTCAAGTCTAATGGTTGGGAAGAAGGAAAGAGGAAATGGTAGGATTTCTACTCCTGTGCCCTAAAGAATTCTAATGCATGCTTAACATGCTCACTGCAGAACATTTCTCTTCACTTTGCTGGACAGTACTGAACTGCTCATATGCTTGTGATTATAGGACTGCAAGTCAGTTCATTAAGCAAACAGAGAAGAGTAGTTGTATCCAGCAGATTTTGTAACTAAGCGTATTCTATTCTGTTTCACCATAGTGTTCACATTGTGCAACTTCCCACTGACGTTTACTGGCTATGTTCACTAGAGCAAAAAGGCTCCTACCCCCATCATTTTTTTACATATGTCAGCTAATGGAGACTTGCTCTTTCAGCTCAAGTTAGGACTGTTTGCTGGAGCAGAATGCCTTTATTGGTTCATTCACACTAAACACTGTTGTATAGGCACAAGCCACACAGCTCACTTCCTTTGAAATTAAGGCATCCAATGCTACTTAAATCTTTTGTAGGATACTGAAAGCACTTTCTGATCTTCATCTTCCACAAAACCTCGCAATGCTCTTGCTAGATCTCATGACTCCACCTGGCTGAGGGAGTATAGTGGTTAACAATTATTTCCCTTTGTCTTCAGTAACATAATGCAAGTGATTTCCAATAAACCATCAGCACCGGTAACATAAAAGTTTCTAAAAATCTTCAGTCTCATGGTGGACAAGCAATCCTGCTTCTGCAACCCTCTTACCTGCCTCAGACCAGAACATGGCTAAGGAGCTAGAGATGACACAGCAAGTACATGGCAGAAAGGGACACACAACTCACATATCCCTGCGCATTTCCAGTCTCATGTGTGGCTATGCTGTCACCAGTGTTTCAGATGGCCTATCCATCTCTCCATGAGAAAAGTGGCAATGGGAATGCCCTAACAGGAGAGCTGCCCCGCCACTGCAATTTTCAAATTAAAAAGGAAATAGTGAATACAAAATACAGCTGAACAAGATGTTCCTGACAACTCTCTGAAGGACATTTCTTCTTTTTCACACCAAAAACTAGTTATTCCCAGTACAGTGGAACAACAAAAGGGTCCAAGGAGTTCTGTTATTCACCTTTGTCTTCTGTTATGTCCTCTTCTTGAGCATCTTGTCTGGAAACTGTTTTTGTGGGGCTCCCAGCACACTGAGGCAGCAGCTCTGCGTTCATCCCTTCAAATAAGAACATGAAATGTGTTAAACATGTCATCATGCTCCCGTTGCTCTCATTTACCCTCCCCCAGTTGTGCTTGCAGTGGAAGAATTTCTACAGCTCTCTGAAGAACTGTATCATGGAACTCATCCAGGCTCAGATTAACCCAGCAAAAAATCCATATTCCTGGACAAAGGAAGGAGTCAAGATTGCTTCTTTCAGTGAGAGCCTTTGTCTGAGCCAACCTAAAGTATATGAAACTGAAATCTCAGTTGTTCTCTAAGACTGCATCTTTGCATCATTGGCAGATCCTGTTGTAGAGGTCCGAAACAATCTCACATTGAGGTCTTATTCACATCCTCTTCCCCTTCGGTTCTTCTTTCTGTTCCTTCTCCCTCCCATTTTTAAACGTCTGATTGCTCACAAATTACTCCTTCTTCTTTCTTACTCTTTAGTATCTTCTCAGAGAAAACAAGGCTAGCCAATCATAGCAAAGAGAGGAAGCCAAGCAGTGGCTTTCATTTTTTTTTCCTCGAAACAACAAGATTACAGGGCGATGTGAGAAACATTGAGATTGCTGATAAAGAGCTGGCCTCTTCCACTAAACAGACACATTCTCTCATTTTTGGAAGTGAGATTCATTTTCTACTTTTTAACTTCTTCCCCTAAAAGCAATAAATTCTCTATTTCATATAACTTAACTTTCCCATCTTAATGACTTTCTCCTCCATTTAGATAAGTCTCCAGTTTTTTAAAAGCTTTTATGACAAGCTATCAAAACAAAACAAAACAATCACCCCCTGCCTTGCAATAAAATCAGGGACAGTCTTAGCTCAGAGAAAARGACTTGTAAAGTATCCTTAGACCCAGATGCTCCATGTTCTTTACTCACCTGAATCCAAAAGATGCAGGTGCTCTCCTGAGATTTCCGAACTGCTCTCATTTGGCACCAACAGTGGGGATCTTCTTTGCTGGGTAGAGTGCATTATCAAGAGACCAGCCTGTGAGCAGTCGTGGCTTTGGAACTGTGAAGATTTTTCTGATGGGAGTTGGACAGGGATTAAAGTAGCAGRAAAGCATGGCAGGGTTGCCACTGTGGCAACCAGATGAGAAGGAATCCCACCAGAACCTGAAAAGCCTGAAAGAAAGTTAGCAGARAAGAACCATTAGACAAGCATAGGACAGTTATTGATAGATATATTTRTATCTATGAAATATACAGACAGCTGAGCTGGAAACCTCTTGCTATACTAGTATTGCACAAAGACACTGGTGCTTCCACGTTCCATGGCGTTTTGCATATTCAGCGTGAAAGCATCAACTATTGTTCCTGTTATCTTTTTGGAATCATAAAATGGGCTTGTCAAAACCAGGAGACATAATCAAAATTATTGAATTATTGAATGCCACAAGAATGCTGCCATTAAAAAAATCTTTAAAAGTACACTTAAAACACACCTTTCCTCTAGCTCTTCTTCAGTCTCTTAGCAGGTAAAAGCTAAGTCTTGCAAAGCATTTCTGAGGCATGCCTCATTGCAAGAAAAAGGAATGTTTTCTTTTGAACTCTGCACAGCCTGCTATGCATCTTATTAGAAGATTCCCAGTGGAAAAGATACAAGCAGCTCTGCAAGGGGACCAGCACCCAGGCCTCACTGCTTCCAGGWAAGAATCCCCTCTTCTGACTTTCTTTCTTCCAACCTATGATTCCTTCCTATACAGTGACCCAACTTCAACATGAGGAACAGAGAGTGCCTGTGATGGAAATACTTTCTAGCCTCTAGTTGGGGAATTTTTTGAAAGAAGGTTGATCTGTGGATTCAAATCTTGTCAGGTTGATATGGGCATGGGATCCAAAAAAAAAAGAGCCTCTTAATTTCTGAACAAGACCCAGAAGAAAATGGTGCAGTCTATACTATTCTGCTGACAGTGAAGCAGTGGAAATAACTACAAGCATCTCACCTGGAGCAGAATTTGGGCTGGGATTAGTGACTGATATAATTGCTCTGTGGACATACTGAGYGCTTGTTCAACCTGGTCATCGCAGGTGGCTTGCTCAGCATTGTATGTCATTCCAACTGGTCTTTCCTCTGACACAAAAAGCACGGGATCACAAAAATTTAATATATCTAATCAGACTCATCATATTGTTTCTTTCTCAGTCTGTCTCCATAGTATTCCTTGCAGCACTGGCTCTTGCTATCTATTCACAGGTGGTCTGCTCCACCCRGAAAATCAGTATAATCACAGCCAGGACTGCTGAAATCGTTCCTGGTGGTGCTTAGCTCTGGTAGYAGGGTGGATAGCTGACATCCTGCTTACCCCCCAACCTAGAAATATGATCGAGTACCACAGCATCAAGTTTGAAGGAGAGATCRCCTTCTGCACCATCAGGCATGACACCATGTTCCTTTTGCTGGGCACAAGGCTTGTGCACATCATGGAGAGATCAGACACCTGTACAACTTTACAGGTTGATATTAGAATACCTGATATCAATATCTGCTGTAGTTATCTTAATAGTGYAAAGAATATGGTTGCAGCGTTTCTACGGGAAATTCTCTAACCCCATGCAGCTGAAAAGGAGCACAGATTTTCTTAAAGGATACTGATATMTGAAATCAGTGGAGATAATCTGATAAATGTATACAGATGCATGCATGCACATATACAGCTTTGAAAGGAGACTATTTTTCCTTTTCTTCCATTTTTTTTGCACTGACCACTGTTGTTTAAACCTACTTTTCTAAATCCTTTTATTTCCTTGCCCAATAATTGTATTATATGTATTATCAAGGTAGAGAAGACTTGCTGCAATTTCCATTTCTCTTTATGGGAATGACAATATAAAACCTTGTTTCTCTAAAGYTAATTGGAAAAATCCTAGAGACTCCAGAGAAAAAAAAGCAAGCAGTCCTAAAACATGCATAATGATACACACAGAGGTCAAATAAATTCTCAGAGTTTTTTATTAGTATCATTACTTCCGCCTAACGTAAGGTCTATTGTTTGAAATGGACCTTATCAAGCAAATTTCCCCCATTCTGATTTTAAAGTTTTCTCCAAATTAGTCGGCTATGCATTATGAAGTGTTTTCAYATGTGCATAGAGTGACAGTAAAAGAAGTGGTTGTCTTCCACAGAYAGGGCTTCCTCACACTTCATACAGTGAGAACATGGGATGAAGATACTGAAAAAAGAAATCACCTTTTCAGCTCCTGAAAGCTGTCTCTGAGAAYCCATCAGGCTGCACTAAACTAGAGTGCAAGAGGGCATAACCTAGCTCTCCTAACAGTCCTAAGGGATTTTAGCAGAAGGAGATGCTTGATGGACCCTAACTGGGCAAAGCAACTTGAAATTAGAGAAAACCGAGGCCAGGTCAATGCACAGACGCCTGCAGGGCATGCGCTAGGCTCATCAGGCTCCTACCACATCCTGCCCATTAGGTAAAGCTGCCTCCTCTGGCAGGATACCTGAGGACAGCAGCAAGCCATGGATGATCTGGCCTTCCTGTGCCCTGGTCTATGTTGCCTGTTTGTTGTTAGGTAGAGCACTCCTGTTAAAGACACACATAATTTTTCAGCAACTCCAGATGATCTCCATAAAGTCTTCTTTCTCCATTGAGTCACACCCAAGGAAAATACGCTACTGCTGAGACAGGGTGGAAGGGTGGTCTCCTCCTTTGCTAACTCCTAAGCAGATGCCACTTTCTGGCAATGCAACTTGTAAAGATGAAGCTGTTCAACAAGTTGTATCACGCTGGGGGCAGCAGGCTGTATTATTCATGTTAAGAGTCTGTTAGCAGAAGCATCGTTTGTTGACTTTTTTTCCTCTCCAACTTTTCTGTAATACTCACCCACTATCCTAAAGCTTTTTTGCAGTACCATTCAAATCTGTACTTCAAAAGATGTCTGTACATGGAGGTGGGTTATTAAACATAAAAGATYCTTCTTATTATTCCTCCTGGAAATTCAATGTAAACAAGTGGAAAGAAACATTTCCTGGGACTTACAGTCTGTGCACAAGTGTGTGTGTAGAAATAAATACTTTAGTCCAAGTGTCAGATGAAGAGCCCTCTGCCAATGCAACCCGCCAGCAAACCTTGTCTTTCTTCAGGGCACTGCAACTTTTTGCTGCTGGAGTGTAAGCAGCTGGGGTGGGGGAATGACCTCTGCAGCCTCAGGAGAAATTCCCCAAGTACCTGGGTTGCAAAATGCAATGATTTTCTGCTGTTCAGCCACCAGCCTTTGTAGCTGCTCCATCTGTTGCCTCACCACTTGGTCCTGCTGCTCTGGACTCTGAAAATAGCACAAAGATGTAGTATGAAAATCTGGTTTGGAATGTGTCTTAATAAGAAGGAATCACCGTATCTGGACTTCGTGTTTAGGCATTTCTTATGGTGTATACTACTTCTCATGAATAAGGTAGACCTCCGTATTTAAAAATTCCTCTGCCAATTCACAACTCAAAGGCTACACCGACATTGTGCAGACAGYATGTGTTTTAGCAGATTCTGCTATTCTGCCTGGAATTACCTAGCATTTCCTAGCATGAGCCAGCATTTTCTTCTCATCTCTGTGCTGGGATCTCCTTCTCATAGAAGCTAAAGCACAAACAGGAGAGTAGTGTGCATCCACATTTCATACCAGTAAGGTGTCAGAACAGAATCAAAGCAGATACCCTGCCGGTTTAGATTTAGCTGTAAAATTTCAAAATGTGCTAAATGTAAATCAACAGCACTATTGATGAAAAGCAGCTTTAAAATTCGCTCTGTCAATAACTGATTCAATAACTTACGTTCCAGGAAAGAAAAATCTTTTGGTTTTGACAGCATCCTCCCCTATTTTTATTTCCTAGTCTTTCTTGTCCAATGGCATTTTTATTTTATTATTTCATTTTTCAGAAATATAGATGGTTAGACAGACTTAGAAATAACAAGCGGTTACTGAAAAACGCAAGGCTCTACAAAATACTAGGGCTCGGGCTTAGTTCATAAGACTGGCCCAGAGTAGGAAGCACTGTGATGAAGAACTTCCCCTCACAGGTCTCAGGGAGGAACCACCACCAAAGGGGCAATATTCAGTGAACATAGATGCAGCAAGAACACTGCCTGAAATCTAGGACACCTGCATTTTATACTGTCCCCTACTCCCTGCTCTGCTCTCTAGCTTTGTATCAGACACTTCATTGCTCAATTCCYATCCTTTAGCRGCCAGTTTACTTACACTGACCACTYTGAGGAGGGACAGTCTCTCTCTCAACATTTATAACCTGAGATACATATGCCCAGCATAATTAAACATGGAATTTCACTTGCAGTCCTCAAATGCTGCTATGTTAGAACTAAGCAACAACCATGCTGGATGCTCTCTGTGGACCACAAAGACCTCCCTTGCTGGTCCCTGGACACTTTTTGTGGAGGCTGCAGGACAGGAGAGGAAAGGAATAGACAGTAGAGGTCCAAGACTGCATCCTCTCCACTACTCTTCTATTCATACAAAAGAACGGAAGAACAAACCCAACCTGGGCCTCCATCTTGTCTGCTACAGGAAGATTCAAAGGTAGTTTATTTGCACTCCTTGAAAAATGTGGACTTTTCAGGAACTTCATTTGCAAGAAAATGTTTCAATACCATCTTCTGACTTTAATGTAAGYGGTTTGCCTATGATGTATATATAGCCTGCTGGGTTTGATGGCTACTTTGACAGATCCAACATGTGGAGCTAGGAAACATGGTGTTGTTTACAGGTTTAAACTTCCTTTAGAGTAATCTATACTTCTACTGGGAAAATCTCAGGGACCTACAAATCTAAAACAATCAAAACCCAGGCTCCCCGAGCGGGAACATGCACATTAAAATGAGAACCCTGGTGAACATATCTTCAATAGGAGTGCAAAAAGGAACTATGTGTGGTGAAGACAAAGGAGCAAGCCAGGGACAGATCAGAAAGGATGGGCTAAGCCAAAGCTAGAGAAAAGAGCAGAGCCCATGACACACTGCTGTAATTCTCACTAACATCTAAGATGGATCTCCAGATTCCCAGGTCTCCTCATCCTTYTGCCATCAGTGAAGACTGGGAAAACTCTGGGGGGACTGGACATTGGAGCCTACTGTTCCTTCCTATTGCACAGGATATGGTAACTAGCTTCTACTACAGATCCCTGCTTTAGATCCATTCCAAGRGGAGCTAAAAGTTCCAATGTGCCAGTGATTTACGTGGGTGCAAGTATAATGCTACATGCAAGTCTTTTTCTGTTTTTTTGTTTGTTTGTTTTCTTTTTTTAAAAGACCAAGGAAACAAACACATACTCAGAAAAACCACCTAGATACTCGTACAAGGCCACAAGGTTTAAACGGTAAGCAGCTAGCATTTGCCAGCAGGAAGGTCACTCTCTGGAAAAGGAGGAGCTGTAGAAAGGCTGCCCATGGCCTGTGGCACTGCTGCCACATGGTGCGCCAGGCGCAGTCTCCACGTTCCAGGTGCGCTCTGCTCCAAGCAAAGGGCAACAACTACGACTTGAAGACTGTCAGTGATGGGCTCTGAACACAAACAAGGTTTGCTGAAGCTCTCTCCAAACACAGACTTCTTGCTGGGCACCACACACCACCACTGCAGAGCAGTGAAGGAACTTGCAGGGGCTTGATTTTATGGGCAAACCTCCATGACATCTGCAGCAAGGAAAGATGGTCAAGCCTAGACACTGATAAGGAGATCTTGAAGAAAGTAACTTGATGGTATCAGCTTTTGTTCCAGTCAATATAAACGTAAATATGATAATGGTCCATCATAGGCTTCTACATCAGTTTGATATGTTGTAATCTCAAAAAAAAGAGGGATATATATACTTAGTGTATGAGGTTTCAGGGTAGGAAATTACTTATATACAAAATTTAACACTCCCTAGGCTACTAGCTGATTTCAGTTTGGAGAAGAACACTAAAACCAGCTCCGTCATGACGCTTTTCAGTGTTTCCTTCCRTACTGTTGTGGATCACCAGGGTATCGAGCCGGCGAGTAAACACAAACTCCCCCGGGCGGATGGCGGCTGTAGGGCCCCTTGGCACCACCCAGGCAAACCCGCTCAAAGCCTCCTGCTCCAAACAAGGAAGCGCAGAACAAGCTGACGACTGTCGCGTTCGTTGTTTGAGCGGCTTCTCGGTTTCAGCAGATTTTTTTCATTTAAAAAATATTATAAAGATGACCGTGTTTTACCTGAGGAAGCCCCTCGAAGCCAAAATGCAGCAGTAGAATACTTGGCACTTTCACAGACCCTTCCATCCAAGCRGATTTAAAGCACCCAGCGCCCCCATGGCATCCATAAAGTCAAACGCATACGTGTGACCTGATCTTTAAACGTGGCAAACCCTGACAAATCCCACGGAAACCGAGGAGAAAGCTAACCGAAAGCGCTGCGAGCTTTAATAAGGTGCCCAAAGAGAGAACGAGGAAATTAGCACATGCCTGGCAGCCTCCCGCGCAGTGCCAGAGCGGCTCGGGGCCGTCGTGGAGGCCGGGTGAGCCCACGGCTCGGGGCGCTGGCGGCCAGGCTGCTGCAGGAAGACCCTCCCAAACCCCGGAGCGGATCCCGACTTTTTTTCCTACTGGAGATGGCAATGACAGGTTATAATTTCCAGTTTTTCCATTTGTTTCTGTAAAAATTGTTTTATTTGGAGTACATCGGAAATAAATTAAAAATAGTAATAAACTCGTGCGCAGAAAACCCCACCGCCAGGCCGAGGCCCGGCGCACAGGGGAGCCGCGCACGGCCACGGAGCCCGCGGCGCCGCCAGACCCACGGCGGGGGCGGGAGGCGGGAGGCGGGGGGGCGGCCGCGGCGCGAACAGCCCCGCAGCGCCCCCCGCCCCGGGGCGGTGCCGAGCGGCCGTTCCCGCGGGGCGCCTCCCCTCCCGCCGCGGAGGGAGGGGGCGCTTCCCCCGCCCGCGTCGCCCTCTCCGTGTGGCGCAGTTTGCGCGGCAGCGTCCGGGCCCAGCTTAGAAATTTGGGGGACCTTGCTGGAAGCTGTGGGGGTTTCCTGGTTCCACCCCCCCCCCCCAGGGGTCACCAGAGGGTGATGGCTGCTAAGAGGAAAGGAGAGCTGGGCCGGTGTGACTGCCAGAGACCTTCAGGTCTCCTGGGAGAAGCTCTGCTGGGGTGGGTGCTGCTGAGGAGCTCCGCTGGTTGCTCCTGACAGCGGGAGTTGGGGCGCTTGATCCTGGTGGCCCTTGACCGGGGTGGTCAAGCACCCTCAGTCACCTAGGGAGAGGGCCCTAGGTAAGTCACAGGAGGAAGTCAGTAGGCTGGGAGGCATCTGTGGAAATGAGCAGGAGACAAGACAGGGTGTTCTCGGGGACTGTGCAGCCCCAAGAGTCCCAGCCCCCCACAGCAGTGGTGTTACTGGGGGGCTCTGTGCCGTGTGGGAGGRTAGGTACATCATAGCACTGCAGAAGGCGGCTGGAAACTGGTCACTTTTTGCAGGAGGAGAAGGGCTCTTACTCCTCCCAGAGACTTGCAATCAAGGAACTGATTTAGTGGCCTGGCTGAGGAGGAGCTGGGCATGGCTTCAAGGGAGGCAACTGGGCCGACAGGGTATTTATCCACAGGCACCCAGGGCYACCTGATCAGGAAGAGGAAGGCAATGAGGCCTTCTACAGACAGGTGGAAGTAGCCTCACCATTACAGGCCCTGATTCTCATGGGGGACTTCAAGCACCCTGGTATCTGCTAGAAAGACAACACAGCTAGGCACAAACAGTCGAGGAGGTTTCTGCAGAGCAATGGTGATGACTTTTTGGCCCAGGTGGTGGAGGAGCCAATGGGGAGAGGTGTGCTGGACCTTGTACTAACAAACAAGGACTGGTTGGGGATGTGCAGGTTGGGGGCAGCCTTGTCTGCAGTGACCATGAGGTGGTGGGGTTTAGGATCTTGTGTGTAGGAAGCAGGGCAATAAAAAGGATGGCAACYTTGGATTTCAGGAGAGTAAACTTCAGCCTCTTCAGGGAACAACTAGGAGGAATCCCATGGATTAGGGCCCTAGAAGGAAGAGGGGTCCAAGCATCCCTTCCTCCAAGCTCCCTGTGAGAAAGAAGTCAAGCAGAGGGGCAGGAGACCTGCTGGATAAGCAGGGAGCTCCTGGCAAAACTCAAACAGAAGAAGAAATTTCACACAATGGAAGAAAGCACAGCACACTTGGGAGGAATATAGGAATGTTGTCAGAGTATGCAGGAATGCAATGAGGAAGGCTATGGCCCATCTGGAATTGAAKCTGGCAAGGGATGTCAAGGACAACAAGAAGGGCTTCTTCAATAACATCAATAGCAAGAGGAAGATGAGGGAAAATGTGGGCTCACTGATGAATGGGGTGGGTGGCCTGGTGATGAAGGATGCAGAGGAGGCAGAGCTGAATGCCTTCTTTGCTTCAGACTTTACTGCTAAAGCCAGCCCTCAGGAATCCCGAACCCTGGAGACGAGAGAAAGTCTAGAGAAAGGAAGACTTTCCCTTGGTCAAGGAGGACTGCATTAGAGATCACTTAGGCAAACTTGACACCCACAAATCTATGGGCCCCAATGGGATGCACCCAGAAGTGCTCAGGGAGCTGGCCAGGGTCACTGCAAGGGCACTTTCCATCTCTTTGGAAAAGTCATGGCAATGGGGAGAGGTGGCTGAGGACCAGAAGAAAACAAACGTCCCTCCAATCTTGCAAAAGATGACTTCATGACTTCAATAAGCTACTTCCTGCGGCAGCTGCCTGGGCTGCACAAACCCACACCCCTGACCCCTTGGACTTGCGCAAGGCACCTGGCCTGACCTGCCKGCAGCAGGAGAGCTGCATGGCYGGGCTGGGTTACCTGGGCTGGCTGGGGCAGGGCCTCCTCTTCGCAGCAAAGAGCASCCAGAGGCTGCCCAAAGAGAGGCCGCTTGAGGACAGCGACCGGCTGCCCTGGGCTGTCCCTGCTGGCCAAGGCTCGCCTCCRAGCAAAGGGSCACGCTGTCAGCCTCTTTCTCTTCTCACTCCCAGCTGCTGCAAGCAAGAGGAAAGCGTGAGTCAGGTTCAAAGGACGGGAGCAGAGAGCTCTACTGCCTGATCTGGGTGTGCAGGGCTGGGTGATGCCACACGAAGAGCAGAGCTGGGTGTGAAGCAGTGGCTTTGCTGCAGCGGGGGGAACGGGAAGACAGCTAAGGGCTTCATGAGGGAGGAAGCACCTCAGCTGTGGAGCCGGGACCGTGCCTCTGAACACCCCGGCTTTGCTGCTCTTYGGACCTTCTCGTGTCTGTTCCCTCCCTSAACAGGKGGCACYCAGGGCACGGMAGTACCTGCTGSGYGCTGGACACRGGCAGAGGTCTGGGGCATGGCCAAGGTTTGTGGGTCCCTGCAGGGCCCRCRTGTCGCTTGGGCAGCTTGCTGTGGCAGCCRTTCGGGCTTCGCGCTCTGAGCGTGCCCCTGCCCCAGGGTGGCCGGAGAGGCTGCTGCTCTGGAGAGAGTTTGCTCTCCCAAACTCACCAGCGCAGTGGCCACGGCCCTCTTCAGCAGCCGGGGGGATGGAGACGGKGYGCTGCTCACTGGCAGCCTGCAAGAACGAGGCTGAGGTTGCGGAGCTGCCCTGCTTTGGGGCTGGCRGGTGCYGAGCAGGCGCAGCCCCACACGAGGCATCCACCCCACCGTGGCTGGGGGGACCGGCTGCCCTCCCACGCTCCCCCGCCTGGGGCAGTGCCTCCCGGCGACACTTACGGCTCCGTCGAAGCCCACGGCCTGGAGCTGCAGCCACAGGGAGGCAAGGTGGGTGACCCAGGTCTCCTGGGCTCCTGGGCTTTGCCTGCGCACCGGGCAGGGACCAGGGCAGAGCTCGCTCACAGCCAGCGCCTCTGCTCGCTGCCCCACTCCAGCGCTGTGCCCCTCGCCGCCCCAGCTCAGGAGACCTTTCTGCTGCCTCCAGGCTCTTCCGTGGGGCCTGACAACAGCCGCCCAGGCTGCCTGTGCCTGCGGGCCAGCAGCTGTGGTGCCAGCTCCAGGRGTGGGCACTGCTTGGCCTCTTCGTAATGAGAGAGACATCAGAGATCTCTCTTGTGTATCCAATCAGTTAGTTTGTCAAGTTTCTCTGTTGAAAGCAGCGCCAAAGATAACTGGTTGGAGCTGTGCAAAAAAATGGCCATTGCARGTGAATTATGAGAGGAAGAGAAGCCTGGGGAAAGCTTCCAGATGTTGTCCAACAGAAAAAGAGCTGATAGCTGCTAGGCGGGTAGAAAGTGGCAGCTGCTGGGGCTGCCTACCCCTGCTGGTGTATCACTGCTTGTTTCCTAAGAAAGAAGAAGAGCTAATTCAAAAYGCTGGGTCTGGGTGGATGGTGCTGAGTAGGAAGTGGTTGCTGGATGCTCCCACAAGGATTGACTAGGCCTTTTTCAGTGCCCTTTAGGAAAAAGTGARGGCGCATGGAATCAATATTGGGCTTTTTGCTACTCGATGCTTCCAATCATAGTTTTTCCTAAAGATAATTTGATTCTTTAAAACCACGATTTAAGACAACCCATTCATGTTTCCAGTATTGTGGAAGGTGGAGGCTGTATTTTAAGGTGTTTTGAATAAAAATGAGCTTGAGCTATACTAAATACAAGTTTTAAATTTACTTCACTAGTTACATGGTCCCCAACTCTTCAGAGGGTTCATTAGAGATGAATTACTGGACAAAGTGGGGCTACATCTACCAGATTTTCTGGTATGTGCCTTTTGGTGCAAGACACCCACTCATTTCTTCTGSCTTTGTGTGTACAGTCAGCCTATTCTAACACATCTGCCTCAAGACAGAGGTTCATACCTCAAGCTTTCTGTGCATAGCCTATATTCCATAGCAATTTCTGAATTGCAGATTCATTCCAAACATAGTGCCTATGCACTGGAATTCACAACACCTAAACCCCATTGTCCCATTTGAATGCCTTAAATTAGTAACTGGTCTGGTTTTTTGGGGACAGCTTTTTTATTGTCAGCAGCTCGGCAGCTCTGATTTTAGACGCCAACTTAAGACCTTTGGGCTTCAAAGCAGTGACCTCATCTTTCACGCATCCATTGAGGAGTGAATGCTTTTCTTAAGATGAAGTATGGAATCAAAATACACTGCTAACAGGTATCTGTATTGGGAGACAGCTCCAGTGAGCAAGGCGTAAATTCTGTATCAGCTTCCTGTGTTTGAGAGAAAGATGAGTTATGGAGGAGAGAAGGATGAATTTCAAGTTATCTGCTCTCAAGTTTTACTTTCTGTTGACAAATATTCATTCTTGACTAAAAGACCTTGCAGACTATGAAGAGATTTGCCCTATTTATTAAGAGAAAAAAAGTACCTACCACTGTTCTCAATTTTAGTACTTTGTACTATATATAACAGCATTGTATTATTAAGATTGAGATTTATTCCTTATTTTTGAATGTGTTTGTATTTTGCTGAGAAAAGGGCAACACAAGGAATCCATACTACTATCCTAGAGCCTCCACAACTCATCCATCATGTGGTGTAGCCAACACAAAGCAAGCCAACATCCTGTTTGCAGCATGCAAGCAAGTAGAAGTCAGAAAGTAACACCTTATTTACAGAGAAAGGGCAAAAGGCACTAAAGCTTTGACAAATGTTTGTTTGTATAAGCAACAACCAAACCAAACACCAAACTGCCTTTTGCCTCCTTAGACACTGCACTCTCCATCAATCTCAGAAGAGCTGAATGCATGAGGTTTTAAGCAAATATTAGGGAAAAACCTGTGTTGTGAATAGTAAACAGAACTTGCTTGCAAAGTTGTTCCTAAGCACTGCACTCAAACCACCCATGCTTTCAAGCACTGCACTTAAACCATCCAGGTTTTCAAATCAGAGCAGAAGAAAAAAATATGTGAGGAAGCAAATGATTTAAAAATTACTGAATTCTAAAATCAGATTATTTCTAAAAAAAATACTGATCAATTGTATTCATTGGAAAATCATTCCAATTAATAAACACACTAGGGAAGGTTGATAGATGATTTGACAAGAAGTTGACCTTTACACTTAMTGAATTTGTGAATCACTATAACTAATTTATTTTTTAGTGGTCACAGGAAGATCTTCAGCAAGACCTTTCAACCAATGCTTTGCTCTCCTGTGTAAACACATGAACAAACCCCACACACTGGATCAACATATCACTCTAACMAGACTATTTTTGACCTTCTGCCRCTAGATGGTGTCCAGTTACAGAAGCTACGACAGCACTTRYATTAATCAGAAAAACAACATTCAGAATTGCTGAATGCTCACTCTTACAGCTCTTGCTGATATTTAGAGTAAGCTCTTTTCCAGAGAGATTTGACTTTTGAAGTCTTATTCTTGATCTCTGTATGATCTTTAAACCAGGAACGATGAAGTCTTTGATGTGGATTTTTGCATAAACAGAAGCCATGAACTACAGAGCATCTAACTGTAAACAAGGAAATGTTAGCCAGGGTTGAAGTAATGCAAAATATCCTTCCTAAGAGTATAGGGGAAATCAGAAATGAGAATGGCAAGTGGGCGCCCAGAGTGAATACTACARCCAGTACCAAACTGAGCAAACAATAAAGATTATGAAAACCAGTATGAGCAAAATGAAACTCTTCCTGTCTGGTGGGGATCTTGGCATGTGGTGTTCTACCTCTCCTCTGAGAGCTATTGTGAGGAAAACTGCAAGAAAAAGAAAGAGAGCACTGAAGAGAGCCCAGAGATAGTAACAATACATACATACATACATACATATATATATATATATATATATATATATATATAAAATGTAAGAGTAAAGTTTTCAAGAACCAAACAGCAATGTGCACTGGAAAACACAGCCTTTTCACTTTCCACCTTTATCCCTCTACTATCCATAAAATTAAACACAGGGCAAGCATGGAAAACTCAGTTACCACAATGCCTCACTCCTCAGTTCCCAGCTCTGCTAATGAACAAGGCAGCAGGCAACAGGAAGCCTCAGTCATTCACTAGCAAGAAAAGGACATCGCATTAACTCTTCACCTGCTGAACTAACACACTTCATTTAGCAGAAGTAAAAAATGTGTCCACAGGAAAAGGAGGAAGGAGCAATAGAAGAGGAGCATTAAAGCTCTCATTACAGAAATCTGTAATGAAATTTCTAGAAAACCTAACTCCAGCTCAGTTAKACTATTTGCATGGCATGTATTAGGGGAAAACAACAAAAAACCTTTATGTTACRAGAGTGTTGTATAGGGAAAATGAGTGTTTTACAACTGAGAAAAAAAGAAGGATTAGTTTAAGACATTTTGATCAGCTCTACTAATAGGTAATGACACGTTTTTATAGCAACCTATGCTGTTTGAAAAGGAAGCTCAAGTGAGAGGTGGAGCTTATGATTTCAGGGATGTTTCATTGTAATTAAGAGAGTTCTTTCTTTTCTATTTTCCTTGAAGTGATACTTGTATATAAAAGAACAATTTAGACTCTTATCCTGTAAGATTATTACAAATCAGTGCCCCCACTACAAATGGACTTCACTGATGTCAGTCAGATTATATATGCAGTCCTTCTGCTACAGACCCTGGGCTTGTAATTGCTASCATACTCTAAAAATTTTCAGTCACTGTGTTCTGCCATGTATGACAATCAGATGACTTCAGAGTAACTCACATTTTCTATAGAACTACCTTGATTTTACTCTTTTTTATATAAAACACTAGAATTACAGCCAAGTGAGTTGTTGCAGAGGTGACTACAGAGTAAAGTAACAGAGTACTCACAGTTTAAAACATTATATATGTTATGCCACTTGAGGATATACCTTGACATCAAAGATTAAGCTCTGTGACATGCCTGAAGTCATACTGTATTCAGTGGTGACTAGACTGTCTTTTAAACATCTCACAAGCTCCCGAGACTAATGGCAACTCAGAATGGAATAAACRCAGAATCTGAAACACAGACAGATACAGAAAATAAGAGATCTTATCTCTGACATAGCCTTCAACTGCACCTGACTATTTCTACCTTCTCTACCATATTTTAGATTGCTACATTATTAGCACAACTAATTTATTTGTGTTATACCTTGCTAACRTTTGAAGTGACAGTCTTTAATATAAGGGGAAAAAAGGTATTTAACTAGACTCCATTTTCCATGACAGCAATAATTAAATGAACCTGACTTTAACATTATCTAAATTGATTACATGAAAATCCTTCTTGCCCTCTGGGAAGACACTTTGCCCCAACCACTCTGAGCTTGCAGCGTTGTGCTGCTGTAGGGGATCAATAACCCGTACAGTGGAGGAGGGCTCAGAGRGCAAAGTGCCCRTGAAATTAAGGAACAGYGTAGGATGCAGCTCATTAATCTTTGCTGTTGCACAGAGAACTGACTTTACCTCAACACAAAGGGGGCCAGAGGATGACTTTTGTTTGAGATAAGTAGCTATAGCTGTTGATTGGACCAGGTGTAAATGTTTCTTCCTGAATTGATCAAAACACTGTGAATGTCTCCCTGAGATTAGCCAGACCAGCATGGGGGAAATGTATACATGGCTCAGCCCAGCATAAAATACAAAGCCTCAACATCTAAAAAAGGAATCTCAAAGAGAGCAACGGGCTTGAGCTGCCTTCAACCCACATATKCCTTTCTGGAGACTGGGAGCGCCCAGCGTCCTGACGGTGAGCATATTATAGTGACCGGTAATATCAATTACATTGGTGGTGTGATTGAACTGCATAAGTGTACACTTGCATTATAATTTCAGTATATTGCTGAAATCACTTTGCTAAACCAAAAATCACGTGTAAGATCAAATATTTTCAAAGTAAACTTTTATATTAAACATTGCACTCTCTGTACGTGTGGAGGATCTAAAAGAACGTGGTCAGAGAGTACTGGACTCTGGCAGGCGTGTATAACTTTGCGGAGAGGTTTGATGGCAGTGCCCCTGAACTCCCCGCTGTCAGACTGCAGTCTGACGTTTGTTTTCAACCATCCAAGGGTTTCAAAGTTTTCACATCCAGCTGGTGAGTTTTTACTACTTTATACTAAATACTTACAGACGGAGAGTATTTTGACACAGAACATCCCACAACACTGCATGACACCAGTAGCTACCATTGTTCAGTGAATCAAAGGAATGAGGACCAATCCCAGAGAGTGGGCTTAAATCTCATCAGAGATGAGACCCTCATGCACCCTTCTGCCCAGTCACTGCCTAATTCTACAAGGTCCGAATTTCAGCCGGTGCATACTCAGCTCCCAATAGCTTGACAGTGCCTACGCCCCAGGAAGGCTCTCGGTGAGTGGTTCCTTTGCCTGTCTCAMACCATCCTTCCCAGTCGAGCACCTCCAAGTGCTCCTGCTTTCCCATGCACAAGAGCCTTCTAGTTGCATTTTGACAAAAAAAAACTCCCCTGCTCACCCCATCTTCTACAGCTGCAGTGTGGTGATCAATTCTCCTGACACAGAGAGGAAGACTGAATACAGCTCTTATCTTCCAGGACTCTTGCTATGCCCAGGGCTATCGGAGAAGGGCAGTGGTGCAGCTCCTCCTTGTTAGTTCCAAAAACTGAAATATGATCTACAAGTGCAGAAATGCCTATTTTGTATGCAGGGATAAGACTCCAGCAAAAGAGAAAAGCAAAGAACTGTGAAGAATAAAGGGCTTTTAGAATGGCCGGGAAAAAAAATACCAACTTCATATAAAAACCAAAACACAGATTCTATAGATAGTTCTTCCTAAGAACTGCAAGTGAGCAGTAACAGAATTTTAGTCAAAGCTCTGGTCAGGAACAGAGAGCGATTATTCCTTTGCCCCCAGGACTTGAGAGGTTAMAACTAGAGCACTTCTGTGCCATTTTGTGCCCTGAGGGCAAGAATGATATTCATGAACTAAAGAAAGTCCAGCAGAGGACCGCTAAGATGACGAGGTGGCTGGAGTATACGGCATATGAGGAAAGGGTGAAGGAATTGCTTTCTTCCACTACCTGAAAGAAGGGTCCTAAAGCCAAACTCCTTTCATAGACACACAGGGAAAGGACAAGAAGCAAAGGTCACTAGTATCATCTAAGGAAATTCTGACTGCCTTAAACAAAAAACTGTTCACAACCAAAGCAGTTCAGCACTGCGATGTGGCCCAGGGGAGCTGTGGGATCCCCATCCTTGGAGATTTCAGAATATGACTGGACAAGGTCCTGAGCAACCTGCTCTTACCTTGAAGTTGGCCCTGCTTTGAGCAGGGTATTAGACTTGACAGGCCTCAGAGGTACCTTCCAACCTGAATATCTCCATGAATTGTCTAAGAAAGTATATATTAAACACAAAAAAATAATGTGGGTTAGGTCTTTTAATTTGCCTTTAGGAATCAAGGTTTTGGGGGGATCATGAGTCTAAGAGCTGAGGCTGTAGGAGAAAATAYTCCTGATAAAAATCTATGAATAAACTCTTATTGCATGTTCCTTAACTAGCCAGTAATTAGCAATTTAATGTTGTGCATTTGTTGTTCATTAAACAGTGTCTTAAAGGGCCTTTTTTATACAAGAAAATGCTCATGTTCCCTTTGCGATTCTTCATTCAAATAAAAATGAAGCTGAAAATGAAAAAAACGTGAATTGCACAATTGCAGAAACATAAATTTGTCACAGTACTGGAGAACAAAAATATTTTTTTTATTCCACTACTAATAAAATCCTGTRTCAGAACAAATTTACACACATTTCGGTCCTTATGGCTGCATTTTAGAGAGGACTGAATCTAGTAGACAAATGAAGGACTGATCAAGACGAATGTAAATACTGCCAATTTGAATTTGAAAAGTTTGGATTTCAGGGAACATGTAGTGAGGACTGGGAGTTTTCACAGGGAGCACATAAATCTCTGGCATAAGTTTTCRAGAGAACAATTTCCTCCTCTCTGTCTTAATCTATGGTTAACATAAAAAACAACTTTACTGACAAAGTCCAGACTCCAAAGTTCACAAAATTAACCAGTAAAATCTATCAGTTAGAGGAATATAAGTCACAGAAAGAGCACATAAGGCACATAAGGACCTCAGCCATTTGACACTGCAGAAAGTTATTCCTGCAATGAGAGAGCACAGATATGTTTATCTGAAAAAGATGTGCTATGCCAAATCTTTTTGTCCTAGGACCATATACATTTTATTTAATTGCTATAGAGACTACACCAACCTCTGCACTCTGACTATTAATTGGGTGCAACACAGTACATGATCTAGCAGACATACCAGGAGTTATGCTGAGACAACTGAAAACAAAAAAATATTGTTTCTACAAGTTAAGGTCTGCTATAAATGTCAGTGTAGCATAAGAGTTGAGTTACAAGGCATTAAGCACAGAAACYGATTACAACATACCAGTTTCTTACTATTTTAAAGAAATCAGTGTCATAGTTTGACTGTCAGTTGGGATACAAGAGCCTACAAGGACATTCTGCCTGCAAGAGAAAGAGTTTAGCCATGTGCTTTGCCACTACTTCATATACGTATATGTTTGATAGGACCTCAGGCCTCTCAGATAAATGACTAATCAAAGTGCAATCAATTAAAAATACACAAGATACATCTACTTAAAGGTTAGAAACCAATAAGACAGACTGTGACACAATGCAAGGGAAACAATCTCATGCTTACAAATGTGTCATCAGTAATCCCTGGATTCAAGCTGCTGGGTAGGTYCAGCAGCTTGTTAGCAGACTAGTGTTCTGCTGCTGTTTATTATTAAAGGGCCCCCTATACACTTGGTGCACAGTTGATAACGCATTGCAAAGTCATGGCTAGAAAACCTTGTCTTGAAAGAGATAGTGCAGGCAGGGATTAGAAGCTGTTTTGGCAGCATGCACTTGGGAGAGCACCTACATCACGAAACACCAACAGTGGCTCTGTGCCTGTATCAGCAGTGAGGGAGACGGTGCTTAATAGCACATCCTCCATCTGGTAGGGATCTGAGTAGAGTGCACTCTGACTCTCCTCTGCCTATCTAGTAAGGTTTATTATCTGTGTAAAGCAGAAAGATGGGAAGGAGAGAGCTAACTGATGACCGCAAAAGCACAGTGAATACTATAACCATCCTGATTGTGTCCCCCCACAACTTCACACATATTTGCATCTACTGCCTCAGAATCTTCTTCCCCTTCAGTTGCCTTCCATAGCACCACAATCCTCCCTTCTCCATAACCCTACACTCAGCTCCAGGGAGAATGTCCATTGCCATCCCCCAGACTACTGCATAAGTTGCCAGCGCAGATCCATATCCCCCACTTGCAGGCCTTTTTTCTCAAGTTGAAGGCTCTGTAATACATATTCCTCTGTATGCTTCACATGTCTTCTAGATATCCCATCAAGGCAGGAAACACTGCTTGCCCAGGGTGCAACGACATGGCAAACAGAGACTGGATGGTGGTGAATTCTTAAGACAAAGAAACTAAAGGCTGAAATATGCCATTCTGGCTACTGTGAGACCAGTAGTTTGTCTTCGCTCATTAACGTCAGAATCCTTCTTGAGGAAAATCTCCGTACAACACAGAAGAGCATTAAATGTTACTGCAAGCCCAACTGCTTTGCCACAGTAGCGACTGCTCACTGCATTCCACAGGCAACTGAGCCTTTTGGTAGTTAAACAGAGCTTCAGTCATCAGTAGATATATTTGTGGGAAATAATATAGGGATCTTTCATCCATTTTGTTATCAGAGTGTCCCAAGCTCACAAATAAGGACAGATTTCAAGTGAAGCAGAATTTAAAGAATTAACAGAGAAGGTGATTCCATCACTTATTGAACAAATTGCTGCCAGAGCCCCAGCTGGGGACTTGGATGGAGGTAGTATTTAGTTCATTCAGAGAGGACAAATAGGGGGCTTTCCACAGCTGTATTCTCCTTAACCAGAAGTATTTCCCACTTGATTTTTTTAAGCAAGATCTCCATTTTCCAGTGCAGTCTTGATGCTTCTCTCAAGCAAGACAGTATGAAATCATACACAAAAATAGATTGCATTTAACCATAGATTAAACTGATGCAATGTGAAACTGTCACTGAGGGGCCATTATCCTCTTATCCCCTAATAATTATCTGTCATTCTTAATCACATGCCTGGAAGTTAAAAATCTAATCTGTTGTGACAAAACTGTGCAATTGGAGATTTGCAGATTAAACACTTTACTAGCTTGGAACAATACTGGACAGGACACTGGCTTTCAGCAAGCCACATTGGGTTTTCACCATAAGGAGAGAGTTCTCTAGAGGATAAAAAGCATAAAAGTAAGGGTTTTCAAATACCCTTCAGACTGAAAGGTTCTGAATCATCCCATCCATTCATCATGAAGTCAGTACTACTTTCAATAGAATTAATTCATTTGCTACCTATTACATTATTGATAAAACTTACTAAAGTTCTTATCATTTGTTTATGTTTTCTGGAAGATATGAGTGGAAACATTTCACCAAACATTTAACTTATGTCTGCATAGGATCTGAGAAATAGATTGTCTTTTGTTTAACCACTGAACAAATTGTTCTCCTTTCCTGTAAAACTTGAGAAACTACTATTTTCCTTTTGTGAAAACAAAGTGAACTGTAGTGATACTGAATCGTTTCTTCAGACACTACAGCACCAGAAAATGAGATGACTGCCAGTCCCAGCCTATTATAATGGTGAAATAAATTAATTTTAATAATGAAATAAAGCATACTATCTTCCATTATACTTTTCTAACACCATGCACAGTGTAAAAATATATCTGAAATTCAGTTGCTCCTAAGCAAGATTGCAGTACTCAAAACAGTAATAAGCAACAGCCAGGAAAGGGACTGGGTAGATGAATTAGACCTAGGCCAGCATGGAAAAACGCTGTGTTAGGAAAAAAAAAAAAGAAGAAGAAAAAAGAAAAAGGAAAAAAAAAGATTCAATTAATTCTTTAGGGTTAGAAGAAAGAAAACAGAAAACTCACATTTTTAATGTCCCATTCAAAATACTCCTGAACATTTAAATGAAAAAATAGGATAGGTTGAGACAAACTTCCTGGAATGGCTAATACCAAATCTCAAAGGATGAGACTCCTCCCCAGATAGTGATTAAAATGTGGAATTCAACACACAGGATACTTTAGAGACCAAAAGATTTAGCAAGATTCGAAGAGGAGGCAGATGTTTATCAGAATAATGGATCTAGTCTAGAGTGTCAGGGCCTGGAGCACGCTGCCCTTTCACTAGCAGCTTAGCTGATTGGTTAAGCCCAGCTGGTTGACAAGAGGTGTGAACAAAGCTAAAAGGAGCTCAGAGAGCAAAGCTCCTTCCCTTGAGGGCTGCTATAAAGCTGAGACTTTCACTGTGGGCCTGCTTGAGCTGCGCTGTTACCTGTGCCTTGTGATGTACTCCACTGATCCAGACCTTGAATCATAGAATTAGAATCATAGAATTGGTAAGGTTGGAAGGGACCTCCAGAGATCATCTAGTCCAACCCTCAAATGAGTGACCCATACRGGGATCAAACCCACGACCTTGACATTATTAGCACCACGCTCTAACCAACTGAGCTAAATCTAACCAACCATGGACTTTCCTGACCCATGGACTTCCTGCTTGCTTTGACCTCAGACCTGCCTCATGACTATGGACTTGCCTAGCAGTCACTGGACTGTGTCTGACCCTGGTCACCGTCTCCACACCTCATCCTCACCCTGAGTCGACTTCCCGAGCTTGACTTTGGATCTGCCCCATCACTTCAGACTTGCCTGGTGATCTGGTCTTATGGTTGAACCTGCCTACCTTCACTTGCTCCTCTCACTTGGGTCCTTTGCCAGTGAGGCCACTACCTCTGCTTGTCTTGTTACTATGCTCCATACCTGGCTCCCTTTCCATGAGGGAACAACTTGCCCTTGCTGCACCCGGACAGAGTTAAAATATCAAGCTAGCAATGAGCATTTGCTGATAAAAAAACTTGATGTTCCAGCTTTAAACAAGTTTCTCATTTTAAGCGTCTGGAACTCTGAAGGTTGTTTCAGAGCTAGGTGGTCTGCCACATCTATACTGCTGGCACAGATCTTCTCAAGTTTCCAATATCTAGTCTAGCACTCTGATCTAGTGCTAGCTACTGTCAAATGTGATACTGGAGTTAACAGACATTCAGTCTAGAAACTCAGTTCATACTAATATTGTTTCTCTCTATACTAATATTGTTTATCTCTTCAGACTAAACAGACTTAACAGAACTCTAGGACTTGCATATTAACACTAAAAGTTCCGTATGCTACGGTATATTTTCTTTAATGTCTGTCACTGCTCATTGCATAAATTAACCCGTGCTTAGTAACAATGATTTTCGTAATTCACAAGGAGGAATATTGTACTGGTTCAAAAGCAAAGCAGGCAATTATCAATTTTAAAGGATCAGAATTAAAAAAAAAAAAAAAAGGCATTTAGTAAAGAATGAGCCCTATGCATGCTCTAAAGGCCAGATAACCAGTAATTTCCTGTGTAGCTCCCAGAATGGCTCAGCACCAGTCTCCTGCAACTCCACACAACCCCTTAGATCCCAGCAGCCCTGCTTGCTGTCTCACTACCTATCTTCCCCGTGGTTCACTTGCCAGGCATGCTGCTCTCCAGCTGTCAACTTTGGTATTAGTAAGTCCATTGCTCAGTACTAACAGCAGCTTTTTGCTATCCCCACTGAGGCACGGACGCACTGTAGCAGTAAAGGTGCAGGAGCTTAACCCTCAGCATTGCCATCTCCAACAGTCCACACTTCAGTTAGCTTGCAGTTGTCCTGCAGGCACAGCAAACCTGCAGCCTCACAGTGTTGTGCTGCTGGGCAGCAAAGCAACCCCATCATTAAGCTCTAGCCGCATGATGATGCTGGTGGGGAATCAAACAAAACAAAACAAAACTCTCAGGACTGAGAGCATCTTTGAGTAAGTAACAGATTCTATTCTCCACTCAGTCTAATCCTCCCCATATATTTGGGCTAATGCAGAAGTTTAAAGTACATATAACTGAATTATGTTCACTTGACAATGTTAAACAGCAGTTAAAAACTAATAAAAAGTCTGTGTCATCCAAGTCATAAAACAGAGGAAGCTGCATATTCTTTTAAGAAGTACTCTCACATATTTGTTTTGAATACRAATATCTTACTAATTTTAAAATACAGAAGACCAAGCAGCAGTTTTTCCTATAGTGTTGTGTCTTAGAACAGAAGTATCAACAATGGCTATGAGAATTAGCTGAAAACTAGAACTCTGCAGGAAACTGGGACACAACATACCACTCTCTTCTGTAGGCACACTTTTTTTTTTTATAGAGAAAATAAAAAAAAATCTTTATTGGCTGTACTGTAGATACCTGTACAGAGTGTAAACTTTAATATTTCACCAGATATGCAAATAATTCTGGAGAAAGAGTTATCAAGCACCTTCATTTCAATACATTTGATATTTACAGTAAGACTGATTAAGTGTATGAGTAAAATGAATTAACAGTTATAAAAAGTTATACAAAAGAACTTTAAAATGTTTTATATAGTTTGTTATTTTTATGATAAATATATAATTAAAGAGGAAATTGTCACATAGTTAAGACTCAGAATTGCCTGTTTAAACTCTTAAGACCTGGAGGAGAATTGCCCAGAGACTGTAGTGTTTGAAGAAGAAGTGGGGAAACGGGGATGTTAATAGCTTACTGCTCAGATCATCAGACTGTGTTCTGACAGAAGGTCCCAAAGCCCTATTTTGTTCTATTTCTGCAGGTAAGCTGCCCTCCAAACATACAGTGTGGAAGCTAAATTTCACTCCCAGACACGTACCACTACTTTGACATTAGAATATGCATTTTCATTTTCACTCCCAATTCCAAACTCACTGGTGATAATAAAAACATTTCACCTTTGCTTTGATTTCCAATATAGCTTTTTGCTGTTACTGAACACTGGCATAGGAATTGGGCATCACCTTCACTTATTTTCGAAAACCTTAAGACACAGATAGATGACCTTTCTGAAAATCAGGTTTTTAACTGCCATGGTCTACAAAAGGGCATGTCAAGTTTGCTAAAGAAGAAAGATGGCTAGGATGAAATTCAAAAATCATTTTCAGGCTTGTAATATAGGATTAAAACATAAAGACATTATTAAAAATCCTTAGGAAGCAAACAAATGTCACTGTCTCTTTAAGAATCAAAGACCTTCAGATGAATCAACACCCATTCTTTGATGAACAATCAACAATTGAGATCCATATCTAAAGCCTGTTTTGTGAATTTTAGGAAACTACTCTGGAATCCACATTAACCTGATGAAAAATAAATCACTTGAAAACCAGTGAAAATGTTAAAAACAGACAGGACAAGAACTACCATGTCAGCAAATTGATAAGGCATTTCTGTAGCACTTACAAGAGTCAGAAGGTAAGATTCAATTTTTGAAAATGGGAGGGTGCAGGCAGTGGAAGAAAAGCAGTTAGGCGTTAGATGTGTGTTATTACTAGGTGTTCTCACCCACATCTATTCATCCTTGGGACCCCATGGTTGCTTCTCAGCTAAAGCTGTGGCCCAGCTGTGCTTGTGCTGGACTAAGCACACCACTATGCAGATGAACTGCTGCATGCGCCAAGGTACAACCCAGTCTCAGGATTAAGTCATGTCATCCTCTCTCTATTCTGTACTTTAATTTTGCCTAGAGACACTACCTCCTAATCCAGCACAGGTGCAGCTAGGCCCCCACATTCACCTTTAAAAACAAGAAGCAGTATCACAAGGAAGCAGCAGCAGCCGGACCAAACCTGGGCTGCCCAGTCTTGCCTAACTGGTACAAAATGGTTATTGCTAGTGTGCATGGCTGCAGGTATCTGTTGTGGCCTGCTGTTGGCAGCGTGGAGCACTTATCTTCAGGGTCTGATTGTACTGACAGGATTGAAGTAGTTACAGTASATTCCAAAAGGAGCCTGCTGCTCTWGCTTGTTTTAATGCTCAGTTTCTTTCTATACAATCCACTCCAACTGTGTTGTCAGGGCAGCGGCAAGAACGGCCTCCTGGGGTAGCCAGGCAAAGGTGAGTACAACCGCCATTATTCACCGTACAGTAGTTATGTCCTGAAAAGGAACAGAGATGTAAAACATTAGAGAAAAAACAAAAATAAAAACACAAACAAATCCCTGCAAAAGTGCAGATTTCATGATTACCCTAGAAAGACAAGGCACACTGAGGCTCAGAGTGAAACTTTGGGGAGATGGGAGTTATCATATCCTTTGTGTCAACTTCTGATATTTACCTCAAAGATCCAGATATCCRTGACAGAGCAAGAGAAGCAAAATGAGGAAATTGGGCTGTTTCTGAAAAGTGCTTTATAAATTAGCTGAGTGGTCACACACACATTAGAATGAAGAGACAGTGAGTGAAGAAATATGGAAGTGAAAAAGAAAAGGACCAAGTCCAAAACTCTACAAAAACCCCTGGAGAGCAGCCACTACAAAAACACAGAGAAATGGATCCATAAAAAAAAAAAAAAAAAAAAAAAAAAAAAGAGGAGTGAGGGAGAAGACAACTGATGTTGAGAGATAAGATGAAAAAGTAGACAGTGTCATGGAAAAAGCTGACAGGAAATCAGCCTGAGAGAATGAAACACATAACAGACATATGGCAAGAGAGAAATGATGCCAAGGTTCTGAATAATATAAACATAAGCATTTACTCAGAGCACACAATGTTGTTTTATTATACTCACACAGTGCCTACCACAATGGAACTGTGAATTAACTAGTAGTAACAAAATAACTGGCTTCTCAAGTACTCTGAGCGAAACACTCATTTAWATTATGCAATACATATAAAATAAAAAAACATATACAATTTGAACACAAGTTATCTTAGGTTTTGGGGGGGAGTGGGGTGGAGGGAGCTGTTGGTCTGCAGTAAAAGACCAGAACCACAACTCTAGCAGAATTGTAGTAATAAAAATGCAAACTCTYCTCCTAACTGCAATTTGCTAAAAACAACATAACTGAATAGTGGTATTGCTTCTCAAAGAACAAATTGTTATTTCAAGACTATCAACTTCCTCTGTTCTAAGCTTCACATGAGGCTTTTCAATAATACATCTGAGAAGCTTAACATTCACAGAGAAGAAGGATCAGTCCACCCACCCCACCACCTGCTRTTTTCTGAACATTCATTCTCTAAAATACTGTCCACTAAGGACATCTGGAAAACCACGATGTTTCTATAGTTTTAAGTTAAGAATAAGCAAATAAAAGGCCCCAGCCACRAATATAGCATTCAGTTTAGATGATGGCAACATAATAGCTTTTGCTATATCAGATCTTCATCTTGTTCATAATTCTCTTCTTGATCTTTCCATAAAGGACAAAATAGRCCCCTTTTCCCCTCCCCATTCTGGTTCTATATGGCAACTACAAAAACTGCTTTTTTAGAACAAATTTTAAGTGATTTTTTAATTTCTCAGCAAACAGGAATCTAAACAATAACCAGCTCTTCACTAACTACCTAGACTGGTCTGCAGGCTCCCAGTGGGAGCTGCAAGTAAATTAATTTACATGCTGAGGTGCTGCAAACTGGAGAAATTTGAGGAACGTGTGGATTACCTCCTGGGCACTGAGCAAAGGCTGTAGTGATTCCATAGAGACGAGAACGCTTGTGAGGCTGGAAGTTATCATTTTCGATTGAAAGTGAGCGATCCACAGCTACAACAGCATCCCTTCAGTATGCAGGAGAGAATATTCAGAAGTGAGATGAACGTGGAAGTACAGGGAACAAAAATAAAAGGAGAGGGGAGGGAAGAAATCTGGAGCTGCTTTTTTTTTTCATGATATGCCAGTGACTTCACAAGCATAAATCCCTTTAGACCYCATCTTTCTTGGACAACTCAAACACATTACAACTCTCATTCTAGGCAGCAAAGAGATCTAGCATCAAGGAGCTGCTTCCAACATAGAGTTATATCCCTCTGAAGGAACACAGTTGTTGGTAATTTTGACACACTTCTCCATATTCTGCCTCTCCAATATTTTCAGTGGCATAGCTGAYATTAGTTATTATGCATAATGATTATGTACAACATTGTATTTCAGCTGGAGCCTGATATCCAGAAGACAGGAATACAACCATTCAGAACCAGTCATTTCTCTCTAGAAACAAAGGTGCAGTCAACTACCAGAACTGTAACAYTGTTTCCCATTTATACAAGACTGTTCTAGAACAGTATTTCAGAGCTATTACAGTATACGTTGGAAATTCTTATTAATAAGAATTTAATACTAAGAATTTAATAATTAAGATTATTATTAATAAGAATAAGAACGCTTATTAATAGCTCTTCCTGCCGCAATTGACGGAATCATTTCCTATAACAGGTTTGCAGATACAGCCTACATCACTATTAACCTCAAGTAAAACTATAGATTTAAAAATACAYAGTCTGTAATTTTTGCTGGGAATTCTAATAAACTGTAATGTCTAGATATTTAAAATCATTTACAACAGAAGACAATGTTGTCAAGACAGTAAAAATGTCTTTTTCTTATTTCTTGTTGAATATTCAGTTAATACTAAGGATAAAAAGCCTCAAATGACTAATTTTTGCCCTCTGTATGACAGTAAGTACAGCCACAAGGCAAACATTTTAACTCCCACTCCTTTCCCAAAAATGTTCAGGGTTAAAAGCATTTTCTTAGAAGGCAAACCATTAAGTTGACACCCCCTCCTCCCAGTTAACTGGCAACACCAAGAGGTCAACTCTACATATCCACTCCACCCTCTATCAGCTATTGCCAGGAAAGGAGGAAAAAAAAAAAGAAGAAAAGAAAGGAATACGCAAGTGGTCAAAAATGAGAAACACAGTATTTACTTATTTACTTCAGTTTGTGCCAAAGGGAAAACAAATTAAAGCACTCCATAATTTCTTTAGCAGATAACATACCTTCTCCAGTCTGTGTAGTATAAATTCTTCCCATAGCTTGTAACACTAAAAGGATACTGAATTCCTTCAACGATCTTTCGTCGACCAAGCTGATTAGGGTTCATGCATTCCAGTCTCTTGGTGCCTGAGTACAGTGAAACAATTAAGTCTTTGTATAAGACCAAGAGAGCTCTCATGGGGTATGAAGGACAAGCATAAGCACACAGGCATGAACAGAGTAAAATCTCCTGGAAGTCCTCCAGGACCATACTTGGCCAAAGCCCTGCCCGTGCCACATATCTGTATGTGCCAAAGACTGGATGGGAAAGTACTTTGCTGTGACAGCACTGTTCAGCACAACATCTAACTTGCAGGTTCTCACATGTCCACTCTAGCCATGGCCATCACTCACAAGCTAACTCTCTTGGTACAGATAGAAGCATCCTACTACACACCCAAAAAACAYCACCAGTGAGCATAAACAGTCACAGGTTTCTTTCAAGTAGGGAATTTCAAGATTGGGGAAAATGGAAGAAGAGAGAAATGCAACTTTATAATGACAAGATGATATTCCTTAGGGCCACATTAGATGAGCCTATGCATTTTTCTGGTCTTAACTCTTATCTCTGAAGGCACAACTTCTTATACAAGGGGCTAAATACTGTCTAAAATATATCTGCATATAAAAAACATAGATGTAAACCTGTTAACATTCCTAGAAAGTTACCTGGTCAGAATTTAAATCTTTCAACTTGCACACATTCTCACGCAAATTCTACAGTGCTAATAACAAATCAGGTGAGATTATTAAAGCCAAAGAGCAAGGTGTGAAGTCTAAGGTGTAGTCCACAGAACTATAAAAATTAATTAGCTGTCCATCTTTCAGGACTGGAGATACTTAAGTCCTCTATTATTATGAAGATACATTTCATCATCTCTTTACCTGCATCTACCCAGCACAGCATGGAGGAGTAAGTATCAAATGTCAGCCCATTTGGTAACCCCAGATCATCTTTAACAAGAATTCTTCTGTTTGTGCCATCCATGTAGGAGGTTTCAATTTTGGGAGCTTCTCTGTTCCAGTCAGTCCAATACAAGTTCCTTAAGAGGAAGAAAAAGGTAAGAATTAAGACAGTGATTGATCCTAAATGATTTTCTTAATTTAAGGAAAATGCTAAGGAAACAAAAATAACAAAACAGACCAAAGGTTAAAGCCATAAGAAGAACCATATTGCACTTGAATACGTAAGAGTAGTAAAGATGTATCAAATGTTATAACCCCCATTAAAAAACAAAAAAAAGCAAATGCACATATGCACGCACACACACAAAATGCTTTCACTCTACTGTGTATATTATTTGCAAGATGCCAGGCAAAAACATCTCTATTTCAACAGTTTTGAATTGTTCAGAATGTTCACCTAAAGCTTCCTTCCTCACTGCCTGTAACGTTTGCTCAGGTTAGGCACCAGGAGCATTTATGGGATTCATTCAAAACTACATTTTCCTTTTCAGTGCACTAACTAAGCAATTCACAACAGAATTGATCAAAGCAGCTTATGGTCATTAGAAAAACCCAGACAAGACTATTAGTTCACATGCTTTATTATTAACAGCCTTTTATTAGTGACCATTTTTAATCTGGATACACTTTCTGTGGCTGAGAATTAACATGGCCCCTAAAAGTAAGCACCTTTGTTGTTCATTCTCTAACACTAAAAAATAAATCTACTGGGAAATTGAGAAGTCTGYGCTGCTTGATCTGAACCCAGGGCTCTGCCAGAGTCAGTGGGGTTGTTAATGGAATAGAAGATCCCCCTCAGTCTGATTATGCTTGTGCCTCTCCCCTCACTTCACACAATTAAGTGCATTTGATTTCTCTACCCTGCTGCCACTTGCTGTTCATCCACAGATGTTTTCATCTCACAATTTTCTGACTTAGTTGAAAGGTTTATATTATATTATATAAATGAGAGAAGTCAGTACCATTACTTTTTCACTTAATTTTCAACCACCTGCAATTTCAAATGCTGCAGGCATTGGTTTATTTTCCACTACAAACCTTGTTTGCAAACATCTGGAATGAGGATGCATCTTCCAAAAATGTCTCACTGAACAATACACTACATGTGTTCACAATGAATTCTCACATAACAGCATTCCAAATGCCTCACATCAACTGAATAATCATTTATTAGAGCTTTCCAGAAATTCATGACCAAAAAAAAGCCTCTCTGCTTCTGAGTATTTTTGACTGAAATGCCTCTTCTCAGCAGTGACCTTGCTGCATAAAGTTGCACTAGGACAATAGCAGACTGATTCAGAAATTCATGAACACTCATTCAGCATTACCATGGGTGCTCTRTTTGTTCTAGTTTTCCCTGTATTTCTTCCATATTCACAGAAAATAATGTCGACAGATCAAAGACTACATAAAAGTATGTCTGCTTCTGTTTTTGCAGCCTGAAAAAAATTAAATTCTCCTACTAAAACCCCACAGGGCTATTTCTGTGATTGCATTTTACGAGTCCAATTTTAAAGTATATAGTTATCTATATCTTCAGATAAAAGCTTAATAGGACCTTCACAGGCAACTAAATGACAGGAATGAAAATGATGACAGAAAACACACTAAGAGTTTTTGAAGAATGGACACTGTACAAGAAAAATGTCTGTCACTAGGGAAATGAAAATATCAAATTGCTTAATCTAGTATTTTAATCCAGGAATCTTGCAAAAATAAATTCTTCTAGATAGGGGAAATGCTTGTCATCTTATAAAAAAAAAAAAATGTAATGAATGCAAGGTACAAACAAGCATTTCATGCTCCTCTCAGTGAAACATCATAAGATTATGTAGTTACATTTTAAACAAGTTTTATTTCCAATATACTACTCACATATAGGACACTCAAGTAGTTTATTCAGTTTTTGTTTGTTAGTTGTTTTAGGAAAATACAGTCCTATTGTTCTCTAAAGAAGGTCTAAAAACATGGAGATAGAGTATACACTCATGTTAAAGAAATAAAGTTAAAAAAAAAAAAATCAAGCTTCGCATGCATATCTCGAAAACATATCTATACCCCCTCATGGGATCTGCTACAATTGCTCTAGGGTTCACCAGGCCAGTGTCAAAGAGGACACGACGTTGGCGTCCATCCAGCTTAGCCACTTCTATTCTATCAAGTTGAGAGTCTGTCCAGAAGATGTTGCGACCTAGATGATCTACAGTTATTCCTTCAGGGCTTCCCAAGTCTGCAAGAGAACAAAGAACAACCTYAGCCATCGCATTTACTCCCAATATACAGTATCAGCCTCATAAGCATTTTCAGCTTTCAATTTAGAAGTCTTCTTTCAGTTTTATGACTGTAGTCTAACAACAGCCACTTCACATGGAATACATTAGCATGTCAGAAGAGGAGTATGTATTTTGCTTTATGAAGTTTAAATACATAGTATTCTTAGAGATGCCTCTGATGCACAAATAAAAGATCTATAATCAGTGAAAGACAGAAAATCCGAGTGCTAATACTTGTGTCACTACTGAATACATCCATGTTTTGTCTGGAATTCCAGTACACCTTTAAGTGGTTGGAGCACTGGAGTGCCTAATGGGCTCAAGAATAGCAAAATGGCAGGACATTAACCAGGCAGCAGCTTTCCCAGCTCTTAGTTTCTTGTACTACATGGGCATTGATTTTCTGGGATGTAGTAACAAATGCAGCTGGATGACACTGATAAAGCTGCACATCTCTCTGCCTAGGGTCACAGTGCCCAGGTACTAGCCAGCAGAAACTGTCTAACATAAAAGTCTTACATCAGTCAATCTTCTCTTCAGTATATTAGGGTTTCACCAATGTCTAACCCCATTTACACAGACTGTTCTGCTATACCCTGACCCTAAGAGTTGAAGCCAAAAAAAACCACAGTAGCGTTTATCAGAATCTTTCTTTGCCCTCTTCAGCAAGCCAGGACATGGAATGGATTTCATAATCTTTAATGATCCCCCATCTTTGGTACTGGCATACACCCATCTGAAACCCTGGATTTATTCTAATTTTAGCCAATGCAATACTTAAAGATAATCAAGCTCCAAAGCACTAGAGATAATGACATTAGCTAACTGAGGAAATTTAGATCAATTTCTTTGTTTTTCCAAAGCAATTTTTGGAACATGTTTTGGTACTGTATGTGCGCAGCTTTCCCTGGACAGTTAGCTGTTCCAAAAGCAACAGGAAATAGCAAATAATGACCTTACTGCTTTAGTCTTAGTAGTTTCTAACTCAAATGAAGGATGTAGAATAAATATATAGCACTTGAAGTTTTAATTCAGCCAATACAAAAATTGTTCTATGCTTTTCAAGGTCCATATATTCACTGAAAAAGAACTAACAGGCTATGTGGGATATAAGAAAGTCAAAGGCAGGTATAAACAGATTTTTAACTTCAATTCCAGTTAAAAACAAACAAACAAACAAACAAACAAACAAAAGGTCACTTCAAAAAAGGGCAAAATAACCCTTTGTCATTTCACAAAGGAAACTTTCAAATATAGATCCACACATCATGTAATTTACATGTTAAAGAATGAGGTAATGAGGCATAGTGGCCTTCTGTTAATTCTCAAGTTTATTTACTGATAGCCATTAAACAAATAATATGTATTTGCATATTGTACACACAATGCACAAACTGCATTTCTGGAGAAAAGACAYTTGGGCCAGAACACTGGATGGAGCTGTCTTAAATTTGCTACTGCAACTTTGTTGTGAATAAGTTGCACAGTACTCTAAATCTGGATAGATTAAACCCGTCCTGGACACAGGTCATTCTGAACATATGTCCGCTGCTAAAGAGGTGGAAATGAACAAATAAGATTTGGGGAAGTATCTCACCACTTCTGACGCACAGTTCACGCRTAAGGAGGCTCCCAACAAAGCTGCTGATCAGTTCCCGCTTTACCCCTCTCAAGGGCATTTAGACATACTTTAACTTAGGTGTACTGACCTTACACCACTGCCTTTATTTCCCCAAGTGCCCATGTGGAGATAAACTTGTCATATGCAAGGAACTACCGCTTAGCTCTGTTGGTTAATACATGGTGCTAATAATGCCAAGGTTGTGGGTTCAATCCCTGTACAGACTACTTATTTGCGGTTCGGACTAGATGATCTCCAGAGGTCCCTTCTAGCCTTATCAATTCTATGATTCATGTAAGTCAGACCCAAAAACGTTCCTACCTCCTTTTTGCTAAAGGCAGGAGCTGCTGACGATGGCCTCACTTTGAGGTGATGACAGGGACAATCCCTAGCCCATCTCCAGGATGAGGAGAAGATCACTGAGTGAATGGTGGCAAGAGAGTTCCCAGTCTCTTTTTAGGAAACAAAAGAAAGCAGTAGGGAAGMGATCTTCTACCACTGGTTCCCAGGAGCCCCTGCTCCCTGGCCAACTTCCCGTTTCAGCTATGAACTAGGACAGTTAAATTAATCTAAAGTAAATTTCTTTCCTGTCTTGTTGACAATTAGTCAGAAAAAAACGGCCTCCYTGAAGAGGTAAGGAAACATACAGACTTCATGTACCACCATCCTCCACCTCACCATCTTTCCAGGAGCACAACTGTGTTACTGCTATATCGCCAGGAGCTCAGGGGTCCTGTCAAAGGCTCTGTCCTTGGGAAAAAGACAAGCTCATACAGATATGTGTGGCTGACATGATTTAAGCAATTATCACAAGGAAGAAATCTCTCCTTCCAGACCTGCCTCCACAGCTGCAGAGCTCAGAAAGCCTCCACAGGCTATACAGCTGCAGAAGCAGATGAGAAGTGGATGGGGCCCCACAATAAAACATGTCTCTGCAAAGCAACCCAACTTGAATAACAAGAGCTTAAAAAAAAAAAAAAAAAGTGCATTCCACAAAAATACAAGTGAACTGAAACCAAGCAGCTGCAGCTCACAGAGGGGGGAAAAGGCAAAGATCAGAACAAAGTCAGAAATTCTCATGGGCCTTCTAAGAGACATGTTTCTTCTTCCTAAAAGTTTTAAAGTTTCAKTTTTGGCCAGCCATGCCCAGCAAAGATGACATCCATTCAAATACCGAGTTCTCAGCCTTGTATTGCTCTGACTCTTTATCAAAGAGCCAGTTAACATTTCATATAGAAAGCAAAAAGCAGCATTAGTTAATGTGTCTTCAGGAGTGCCATCCACATCCTATACAAGTAACAGGACAACAGAAATCATGAGATGCCTTTACACATGATATTTTTGCAGAAGATGAAAACCACAAGGTTATTATTTCCATATGGCATTGCTATGTTGTAAGCACCTTGCATAACCTAAAATAATCAAATTTAGTTGAAAGCTTTCATAAATATTTCTAAAATGTATTATAAACTGAAAGATTTTTGGTGCACACATGAACAACTCTGTCAGTCGATAGTGGAAATTAGAAACCCTTCCTCCACTGAATTCGTAGTTACAGAGGTACACATTCACTTTAGGAGTTAAGAGTCTCTTTTATATTAAGTATGTTAGGCTGAAAAGAAAGTCTCTCAAGTATCTCAGCCATCAAGTTGGACAGAAAGATCAAACGCTATAGCTGCTACATTAGTTAGGGATGGATTTAAGCTCCCCCTCTTTTCTTCCTAGGGCAATGGCAGGATCCAGGCTGCTCCCAGCTCTCTGCTACCCCTGAATACATTTATTGTAGAATTTTAAAATTGATCGATTGTTTTGCTAAAATTTTCCTAAATCTTTGCGATGACAGCTGCAAAGGTTCAAAACTAAGGACAACCTACATCAGTATCTTGCCTTCACTGTTCCAGTATCCTGAAGACTCCAGCACTCAAAGTTCCTCCAGCTACTCTTTTGCTGTTGTTTTTTAATGCCTCCACATTCACTTGGTTCCCTACCTGTTCTCTCACTCCACTCCATTTACAAAAGGTTTTTATATTCAAGATGGGTGTATACTTATCCTTCTTACGAAAAAGAACACAGACTGGAGTCAGCTACAAAGGCTTTCGGGAATCAGTATAAGAACACATGAACTGTAAAAGCACAATATCCTCTAGCCTAATTCTTGAAGGCTAGAGCAACTCTAAGGGTTAGAAATGAGCAAAATGGGTTTACTCACTTTTCTTTTACAGTATTAATGATAAGCAAGGAAAGTCACAGCTGAAACAGTTTCTAACCATCTTTCAGCTGTTTGATCCCCCAGCCCAGGAACAGAGAAGAGTTTTCCTCTTCATCCTCCCCTCTTACCAGTCCCTTCTCAGCAGAAAGGCAGCTTTCAGAGGCAGAGAACAGAAGAGAAAAGGTCTATACGTAACCAAACCTCACCTGGCCACTGGATTACCTTCTTTACTTGCCAGAACAAAAATCTAAGTCAAACACACATATGGTATTCTGTGTGAACATATCAAAATATGAGACCTGTCTGCAAGTCTTTTGTCAGTTTTGGTTTTAATTATATTCAGCACCTGTCTAACAGCAAAACTGATAACTCACCATTCATCCCCTTTTCCAGATCATAAATACATTGAACAACATGGGTCTGCCCTAGCATATGACCTAGAATTTAATGGCAACTTACTTCCATTGTGAACATCAGCTATTTACTGCTACCCTTTGTCACTTATCTTTTAATCACGCAATAAATAGCTGTTAGACCACTATAGGATCATCCCCCTAATCTCATGACAACTTAGTCTATTCAAAGGCCCTTTGCAAAGAACTTCACTGAARGTTTTCAAAATCCAGGTACACCGTACTTATTGGATCACACTTACCTATATGCTCACTGATTCTGTTGAAAAGCTCTCAAAGACAAGATGTGATTTTCCTCCATAAAAAACTAATCCAAACCGTTAACTCTTCCCAACTTCATTTTATTTATGCTTTTTTCCCCTTCTTCACATATTTACATCTTAGGGCCATTAAAACATTGTAACCAGGAACAATGTCTCCATCTACAGCAGTCTGAGCTTAGGCTACCCATATGTTCCACTCCTTATGGCCAGGGACACCAGAACCTTTCAGAAAAGATGCTGGACCACCCTTTCTGATCAGTATGGTTGCCATGACGTTACTATAAAATAGGTGGGCTACTCAGAGGCTGCCAGGCTCGACACAGCATAGCACGGCCAATGGTCATAGGAAAGTAAGGTTCTGAGCATGTTTCATTACATGGGGAATCTGCCTTGGAAGTACTAGTTGCCCTGTCCCACCTTGGTGGCACCCCGAAGGTTGCCAACACAGGTGGAAAGCACTAAGGGGTGGTGAACCAGACCTCAAGCCTGCCTCAAGACCTGTTCCTAGAGCTGTCAAAGCATCCAAAGGAGAATTTTAGGTTTTTTTGATTGTTTGTTTTTTCTTTTTTCAATGCAGCAAGAACATGGCCTAAGGCTGTAAAATGGTAAGAAACCCTCTAAACATTTGTGGGAGGATCAGTTGGGGCACACTCAAAATTCTAAACTGTGAGGCTCTGAACCCAACACCTGTTAATACTTTCACATGTGCTTTAAAAACACCACAACAGCTCAATTCATCCTTCAAATCCCCCAATATTCCTTTAAAATGTTCCCATGCTGTTCACAAAACATGCAACGCTTAGATAGGTACAGTATTGTATAACAGCAACTCAAAGTAAGAATAGAAACATATCACTGATGAGCTGCTCTCATTCCTGGCCTTAAACTTAGGTTATATAAAAAGAACAGACTTCTTGCCCATCTCAGGAGGAGGAAGCTGATGAAATGCTATTGCAGAGGAAATAGATTTTATTTAAGTTATCTACGCTCTTTGGATCTTGTTTATCCAGCTAGTACCAACTTGTAATGCTAGAGCTCAGGCAACACCTGGAAGGTGTCTGTTACTAAATTCAAGTCCCTACTGCCATTCCTAGGGTGGAACAAGATGAAGAAACTTATGTTGCTACCTGTTTTGATGATTGTTGTCGGCTCTCCACCATGCAAGCTAGCTCTACTGATTGAAGGGCCACTGATGTCTGTCCAGTAAACCATCTTGTCCATGCAATCATATGCAACTCCAATAATAACTCTGTCCTGTTAACAAGCAAATTAGCAAAGCTCATAATAAATAACGATTATGGGTCTAAGTTTTAAGCCTGAAGCAACAATATTCTTGGACAGAGTTGCAGAGGAAGGTGAGCAGGGAAAAGGGTAGGGTGGACAGTCTAACAGTAGCTCAGAATAGTATTTTCAGTTTTAAGTCCCTTTTAACTAGCAGACACCATTTACAATTCTTTTATTTCAAAAAAAGTATTTTATTTCAAAAAAAGTATTGTAGATATTAGTGCTGAACTGTGGGTCACTTCTATTTCATCTGATTTCATCTGCATATCCTTTTGAAGAAGCTTCATACAGTTATTTGACTGTGTTACTCCTCATCTACTTTTACCTCTCAATCATTCTTTGCCTTTAAGGAGGAATAATGACTTCACAAAGTCTCACTGCTTTTCTGTATTCACCAGTCCAAGCAAAATGGCTGCATTTCAGCAGTGCTACCTATGTACCATCATTAGACTCAAAAAAACTCTATCAAAGTACATTTAAACATAAACAGTTTATCCAGTAAAATAAATACTCCATAAACCATTCTGCCGCAGTGAACATGCTCAGGAACATACACATGTAATAGTCTAGGCAGAAAAAAATTGGACTAGAGTTTGAATTTAGAGTTGAAACTCTTTCCTCCAAGCAAATGAGAAAGACTTTATGGGCAAAACACTAATTTCACATTGATTCCTCAACCTGTGCCTTTTGATGCTTTTGTAACTTAAGATTCTCATTCATTGGATAAAAAATGGAAGGTCATTACCTTCTTAGAAAGTTTCTGACTTTCTAAGCATGTTTTTTCCCCTCTAAATATTAATTAAAACAGAGATTTGCTTATTTCTGAGCCTACAATAGAATTGCATATTATAAAACAATCTGAACATCTCCCTGCTGCTATACACTGTCTCTTCYCAATTATGCTGCAATGTTCTAAAATTTACAGAAATTTCTATCGTCTTAAAAAAAGAAAACCAAAAATAGAGGCAGCACTGTTAGCAAAAAAAACCCCACAAGTTTAATTTTAATTAAAAGATTTAACTAAGAGTTGCACCTTATCTTTCGGAAGCTCTTTCCTGAAGGTACTCTTAATGAATTTATTTAAGCTAGATCAGGTAGGTAATGTGACTAGCTGACAAGGATTCAGAATTGTGCCTGCGTATGAATGTAACTACCCTATTTGCAGATCATATTTTACTGAAGACATGACTGTAGCACTGCTTTAGACAAGGGACAGAGCTTGACTTTTCCCTTACCTCACAGTACAATTCATGATACTATTCACTGAACTGACTCTAATTTAGTCAGTATTTGGTTTAGTAAATATTCACAGCAACACACAGAAGATACCAGGCACACTACCTGGTAGCTGTTATAAATACAGTAATGCTGGAGTGAAAAACAGGAATCTCATGCTTCAGATAGAATAAATGTATGTGATAAAGCTGGAGATGGAAAGAGTTAGTGTGTCATAGGCAATGGAAAAGATAAGTTCTCACTATCAGAGATTCATCTTCAAGGAAGATTTTCCAGACAGCGGTGAGAAGCGTGGGAAAAAGATTTACCACCCACTGGGCCTACAAAAGGAGATGGAAACGGGCAGGAGAGGGGGGACTATATATCTATAGCCAAGAAGTGCAGAGTAYCGACTGAAGAAAACAAAAGCAATTAGGACAGAATTTTGAGGCAGTGTTGAGAAAAAATTGTTTCTCCTATTGCTCTTCTAGGTCTCTTGGAGTTATACCAGAGTCAAAAATGAACAGAAAGCCAATGAGAGTGTGAGTGTAGCAATGTTTGTATGATGTGTTCTTAGAGGCATGCAAGATCACAAATATTAGATTTTTGCTATATGATTCATTCCTTTAAAGGCAAATATTTTTATCTATAGCTCAGTTTTATGGTCTTTTACTAATCAAATCAAGAATTTTCAATAACAAAGTGACAGGATACTGAAATTTTAATGAAGAGTAAAAACTGAGTTTGGAACTTAAATAATCAAATGACACAGAAAACAAAATCTCTCATCTTTGTTACAGTTCTTTGCACAGCACATGGCCCTTTATAGAAGAGCACTTACTGGAATATGCAAGAGTGCTTTTGCTGCATTTTTCTTCATGCTGTTTCCCTCTAGCGGAACATGTTCAATTTTCCCACTTTGGGCAAAGAGCAAGTGCGTTCCAGGGGGGAGAGGTATTGTGTCTGGTCGAACGGAGGGCCCAATAACAACAGGAGGAGCAGCTGTGCTCAAACCTTGTTGATAAAGAAAGAAACAGATGGAAACAAGATTAGCTTGTACAACATAACAAGGCCCCATGTTACTTACAGAGACACAATTACAGCTAGACCTCTTAGAAGGAAACAGCCCTATAAGTGAAAACTAATAACAGTAATCAGATGAGGAAAGCTTCTGAATTTTTCTCCTTAGATGACAGAGAAGAAGCAGCTGACATAATACTCTGCTTAGCTCTTTAACTGCTTTCTTTCAAATGTTTGAAAAAGCTTATTTGAACATTCATGCTATTTTGCAGCTGAAGTGAGGAAGCTGTAGGAAGATCCTTGTATCCAGAAGTTATAGTTAGTTGCCATACATTCATATTTGCCACAGCTTCCAGAAGGCAGGAACTACAGAGAATCCAATGGTTTTAAAGCAGGGAAGAACATAGATAACCATTTCATTCAGAGCTCACTACAGCTGTCCAGATGCACTAGCTAGAGGAACAGTATACTTTGGAGTTACCAAAGGGCTGGAGTGCACATGCACAAGGCGTATGATTGCTGGGATAACAGATAGTGCTTGCCCTAAGCCAGCACTATCTCAGGAATGTGACCAAGCCCTGCATTTGGGAAACAATGCACTCCCAACAAAGACATCACCACAAGAAACAGCTGCTTTAACCACTTACATGGTGGTTGAACTCCTGGGCCACTTCTGGTGCCATCAATTTCATTTCCATCCCTATCCACACACCAACAATATCCTGTGCTGGAATGGCACTGAGTGGGTAGGTAATTCCCATGCTCATCACACTGGGGAATGAACTGACCAACTCTTGTTTCTCTTGGGAAGAAAGTGCCTCCGCTTCCAAGAGCTCGTTCTTGTTCATGCTGACATTTGGTCTTTTCTACTTCTGTGAAAAGATACAGTTCAATGAATACTCTTATTTTTAACTAATATCTGGTTAATTATGAATGGAACAAAATTACAACATAAGCATTCCTCATCTTCAAAGGACCACAGCACCATTACAAATCTTGAAGGCATATGCCTTCAGGGCACCTTCAAGAACACTCTGCCCTATGTAAATGTGACATGTTTGCATTAAATTTATGTCATATTCAACGTCGCCCTCTCTGCAGCTTCCTTCCCAATAGGGCCCTAAACAAAAACTGGAAATCCCTGTCTTTTTCTTTTGGGGCACATCAGCAAGAAACATGTGAATGGAGCTGAACTAAGCCTACCTCAATGCCCAATCAGTTTGCATCTATTCACAGGTCCTAAAGTTTGACTAATTAGCCAGGCAATACAGTAGATAAAGCTTTTTTGTGTAGTGCAAAGGGGAGTCTCTGTTCAGAGTCACATGAGAAAAATCATGAGAAGAGGCTGACACCATGTCCCTACAGGAATTGGGAAGTGTGACAACTCATTGCTCTGACACACATTAGGATTTTGAAAGTTTAGGCATCAAATTTGAGCATCCATTTCATATTTTTGGGCAAAAGAAAGGAAATGCAAGGACAGATTGTCCACTGCATGGTACACATAGCAACATATGAAAATGTTTTTTTTCAGTCTAGACTTTTAAAATCAAAATCAAAAGAACCGATTATCTCTGAACTTCCTGATGATCTTGGAAGCGAATCTTTCCTCTGTAATCTCTACAGTAATATACATTTAGGTGATGTAGCTATTTTGTATCATATGTTTCTCTGAGTGTGCGTGTTTCTATCCCTTATGCAATAGAGAACACAATTTTAGATCAATACATCTTTCCAGATGTCAAACAGCCTGATGAAATTAAAACATTTATTAATATAACCTTTTCCCTTCTCCAGATAACCAAATCTGGGTCAGATCTACCTTCCCCTTGAGACCCTTGAAGCACTCTGTGCATTGGGAGAGAAAGAGCTGTAATTATGACACTATCTTCTTCCTATCAACGATTTCTGTAGACAGTTAGAAATACTTACTGCAAACTGCCTGATGAAGAGGTTTAAACACCACAGTTCTATTTATTCCTTGCATGCTTTTATATGTGGACTGCATTGGTAGATAGCATTAGTTATGTGTGGCTCAAGCCAGACCCAGCCCTGTAGAACACACAGCTAATCCCATATGCCTGTGAACTACTGCGGTGTAACAGTCATATAAATACAAAACAGCATAGTTGTGTTTTTTATTATTTATTTACACTAGTTATGCAAGCAAAAGCTTTGGATAAGTTTCATGCACCTGGACACAATTAGAGAAATATAAATGTCTGGAGAACAGCTCACTCTAAACAACTGAAATATTTGGCCTCAACTTTAATGTGGGTTGTTGGGAGCCTTGAGACAACCTACACAACCAGACCCCAAAGGAAGGCGTTCATTATCTACTTAATACTTTATTTGCATGCATTCAATGAAATAAAAAAAGAAAAAGACAAAAAGTACTGAATTCCAGTAATAGAGAGTTTTCCCACACTGCTCTTTTCGAGGTCATATTACGTGCATCATTCACAAGAGAAAGCAGGGGGGTACAGAGTATTGGTAAATTGACCCCATCTTGGTTTTGTTTTGCAATCCATCTGTGTTATCTTTGAGATGCACTATTAGCTCCTCCTCAGCATAAAAAAAAAAAAAAAAAAAAAAAGTCTAGAAGCTGGCCATTTGTCCTTCCTGTCCCCAACTCCCAGAATTAGAAAATCTCAAATATCTTATAAATGGCTTGCAATTTTTCAAATTAAGAACATTAGATAAATTTTATGAAGGAGTTAGCAGATATTAACTATGCATACAAATGTATTAACTCCCAGCTGGGACTCAGCTACTATACACAGAATATACTCCTATAACTAAGAACTTGAAATACTGATGTCTGTTCAAATTTCGAGACAACTCACATTTATATCTGCAGATTTGAAACAGGAATACTGATGGAAGTTTTGAAGATTACCTACATTGCAATGATCAAACCCACCTCACAAATATCCTGCCTATGCAACTAGTCAAGAGACTAGTCAAAAACTAGTTTTCAAAGTCAGAATTCTGTTTCTAGAAGACTGCATATTATACTTTTTTCTTTTTTAAAAGCCTATTAACACAGATATTCTACAGCATAAAAAGATGCTAAATACCCATTTCCACTCACTTTCAGTAGTAACTAGATCTCTTACTATCCCTGCTGCTGAAAGTTTTTCTTATATATATTTATGATAAACATTACCAGTATAAAGCACAATATGTTGTCTACCTTAAATAAATATTCTGAAAAGAAATAAAAGCAGTGTCATCATTTCCATTTGATGGAGGCTCAGTCATTTTAACTAGTCCTCCAAGGCTGTTTTCCACCAATTTCAATTAATAATCATGAATTTAGCTAATATTACACTTATAATTGGGGGAAAAAAGACTTAACAAGTTATGTCAGTCTAAACTACTTGCTTAGTATCCATATTGTATTTTTTCTCCTCCTCCTTTCTGAATCATGGGACAAATTACTATGCTCCATGCTACRGCTCACTAATTTGCAGGTAGACATCTTTGCTAAACTTTCCTCAAAACCTATTCAGAGGAAGGAAGTAGTTAATCCTTCTTAAACACTTTTTACCCAAGAGATTAGCAGTGAGAGCATGTACCTCTCCTTTACCAGGCAAATGGTAAAAATCATCTCCCACATCCTGTAACAGCATCTTCCCTGCATCTCTAGGCACACTGCAGCTGCTCCCTTGAGCATGTGTTAGTCAGACATCACTGGGTCAGCACACACAAGAAAGTCTTCTTAACTTAAGAGTTAGRGTTCTCAACTAGGAGTGAGGAGTCTGACTAAGTGTGGGTACCTACATCACAGCCACAGTCTCCTCTGAAGAGGAGAGAAATCTAGTCAACATAGCAGATTATCCAGGGGCAATTCGTGTTATCCTGAAGTAGACATTGACATCTAGTCAGCTAAATCAAGCCCTGAACTAACTGCTGCTTAGATTTCCACTCACTATAAAGRCAGTCTCAACAGCTAGCTTAACTAGAGACACCTAACGGAAAGCAAGCTGAAACCCAGACCAGCATTGTAGCCTATAGAGCAATGGAAGCACAATAAACTTAGATACAGGTGACAGCTGGTTGTGACGAACAGTCGGGTTATATAGTCACACATTTTCTCAGTGCTCTTAAGACATGATGATCCGATTTTGCAAACCTTACATTGTTTTAATTAACTGTCTGAAAGGAGGCTAGCTATGACTAAATTTGAAAGATGGGATTGACACAATAAATACAGTACATTCCTTCCCTTGACAAGTTAACAGTACAAGTTAGACAAAACATACAGCAAGAGTTGGCCTGTATTTAGGTAGTACAGGGGCTACTTTATAAATCAGCTTCCAGACAGACACTATGTCTAGTAATTTTTCTTTCCTTCAGCACACCAGTCTGATAAAGGTTCTTAATGCTTCTTCTTTTATATAAACATAGCAATATTTCATCTAATTGAAGTTCTTCAAAGATGCAAAACAATTAACATTAGGGAAAGTTTTCTGATCTTTTTGACTCTTATATAACGGAAACTTCCACTAACTACAATAGGAGTCAAGAGCAAATAATATTTACCTGGTATAACTGTGTTGTTACAGCTACTACTATTTCTGATTCTAGAAAATGGAAATTAAGTCATACCTACTTCAAGGCTCCATTTGTATTTCTATATGGCATTCTACTTGGGCATACAAGACCGTGTTATTTTTTTTAAACAGAGCACTATACTATAGGTTACCTCAATTCAATAACTGATTAAAACCTGAAAAACACCTGAGTCAATGGGCAAATATGATGAAGTGTTGGTATCTTCAGTAAATTTCCACCTTATTTTAGTCTTGGTTTTAAATTTCTTTATTAAGAAATTTAATTTCTTCATTAGGATTCTAGAGGAATATATACAAACATAGTTTGCATGATTTATAGAAGACAAATAAGCTGCAAAAGATGAGAATGACATGACCTGGTGACTAGATAAACTGAGCTCATTAAATCACCAGGTCATTTCACACAGTCAAATGGAAAGTTATACTTCTAGGAATATACTGTGTAGACCAGCTTCTAAACATGGAGACTTTTCTTGGAAAATGATGACTAAGAAAAAGCTATCAGAAGACAGTCAGTTCAATGTTACCACTCAGCTGAATGCCATAGGGAGTGTGAGAGGATATAAAAAAAGAATTCAGCATATACAGGGGGAACACTATACAGGTATGGAGAAGCAATGTTATTGCTGTACATGAGATTTGTGAGACAATTCATGGATTACTGTATCCAGTTCTGATATCCAAAGTTCAACATATTAGTCAAAATTTGAACCAGTGTACAGAAAATTCCCCCTAAAAGAGAAGCTGTAGTTCAGAACAGGGATCGTGAGCCAGACAAAGAAGTACTGTTTCATGGACCACATTACACACAAGTTGGACTAGATACACAGGATTGTGCATTTTGAACTACAGCAAAATGAACTGCTTTCCTCAGAAAATTAAATTGTTATACTACGTTTTAGACAATTTTTTGCATCTGCTTTGTAACCCACCATTAGCGATCTAGAATTTAAAAGTCACTAAAGTATATCATGGAACTTGAAAAAAATGAATGGAAAATAGCATCAAGACTGAAAGTGGGTCAGACTAAAAATATGCATATACAAATTCCCCACGTAAGCAAAAAACATAGAATGTGGAAAAAATAAAAGCCATATATGAACATTCAAAGTCTTTCTGGTCATGAAGGAAAGCTCTTGCAGCAGCACTGCACAAGATAGTTTATGGATTTTTCTAGAAAGACTGAGGCTGAGAATAAAGGGTGAGAAACAGGGATGTACAGGACATCTTCCTTTCCACTTTGCAGAAGGAATCACAGTCTGATACACTATACTAAATTCAATTATTTAGTTTTGTTATATCATTCAAAAATTTGTAAAGACTTGATATAGCTACTCAAACAGGTTTACACTGGAAAGCTAAAGCTACAGAAGTGCTTTAAAAYTTTATCCATAATCAAAGAGTACTTTTAAATTTCTAACTTGAATCACTTCATTCCTCACATATCACAAGAAGCTATACTAGGATTTTTAATTGGTGTTCTCAGACATTGCCAATAAAACAAGAGGTAAAAACAGAAGTAAAGAAATAACACACTTCCCTTTGTCCGTTCATTTTGCTTTGCAATCCTTCACTTACAATGTTGCTCCCTAAGTGCATTTCTCATGTGAAATGGATTGTATACAGACTAGCAGGACTAGCGTAGGGCTCTTAAGGGCCATACCCCTGTCTAACAATCTGGATTTGTTTCTGTTTAGTAAACAGTGTCTGGGGTCTGCAGGGGTAGAAACACTCAGACATCTGGTTTTTTGAAACGGAAAAATGAAGCGTGAGGAAATAATGAAGTACAGACATTCTTAATAGTTGCAAGCAGTGGGACATTCCAACATCATTAACTCTTTCATTAACCCACTGGCGTACTCTAGAACAACTGTAATACTACAGACATTTTCCTTAGTATTTTGACTACAAGACTTGAAAAGCAATTTCTAAGACCAAAACWGATTTTTTTTTTGTAAATTTCTGATGCAAGACCAAAATATGCAACTTGAACTCATTTTACTTGTCAAATGTACTTAAGAGTTCCTGTTCAGCAGTAGCTATATTTAACAATATGCTTCATAAAATAATAAAGATACCATGCATATAGCAATTGTACACATGCTTTGTAGAAAGATAGAGTAAAAAGAACCAAGTATTTGGATTAATAAAAGTTTTCCATGTTGTTAACAACCAGGATTTCAGTGACCTGGCTGAGGCTAATTAAATTTAAAAAATTAGCAGACAAAGAGGAGAAGAAAGAGCCTCTAATTAAAGTTGAATACAAAAGACTATCATCTGGAAGCTCCATCCTAGAAATTGCTTTGCAAATTAGGTGCTAAAATAAACTAAGTCGCTTTTCATTAGTCCTTAGAAAGTATATTTTGAGCCTAACTACAAGAAATGATTAGCTGCTGGATTGTTGGATATATACTTGTAAAAGTACATATTGCTTTAGCAATAGATGACATCTCAAGGGCAGCTGTTGTTCCATTACCTCTCCTCTGAGGGAAGAGCAGCTAAGTTTATTCTGAACACTGCCATCGATGCAGACTAGCACAGGTGATAGTTTCCTGTACAGGAGTCAGCAAAAGTGAGATTTCTTATCTACCAAGTTTTTCTGCTCACAGCATTTCATGAATAGAATCAACTGATATAAGTGTTTCTAAAGCCTGTTTCACTGGTAGTATACAACAGAATTAAAAAAAAAAAAAAAAAAAAGGTATATATCAACAAAACCTGGCAGATCCCCTCCCATTGAACAAATAGATACAAAGCCCTCCAAAACAATTTGTTATTAATACCATTTTGGGAGAGATCCACACTCAAGGTACAATTGCACATGGAAAAAAAATCAAGAAATCTACAGTAAAAATATAAAGCTACTACGAACTAGTAGACTGTACTTAGCAGTTAAATAGATACACTACCATATGCAAAAAGATGTTGTTTTCAATGAAAAAGCTTAAATATACTATCATTTATATGCAGAAAAAATTAAATATATCGTRGTAATAAAATTAATTTGTTTAAAGTATCACAGTCTACCAAATCACCCATTTCAGCTACAGGAAAGAGGATGTGYCAGACAAAATACTTCTGCCTCTGCAAATGTTACTGAAGAACTGTAAGCTTTACAGTCTGATTTTGCTTCAAGCTATCCACATCAAGTTCCTCCTTTAGAAAGAATTACCCTGCAGGTTTATCTGCAGGTTTGTTGGAGAAATATTTTAACAGAGGCCAGAAATACTAGGTAATTCTCCATTCATCTGACATTAAAATGAAAAATACAAATGGGCATTCATGCATGAAAAATAAGTTAAAATAACATTGAAAGACTGGCATAAAGTGACAAAACCTATAGCTTTAGAACTAAATGCTGCAAAACCTCCTGAAGCCTACCTATGAAAGAAAGAGAAAAATCTACAGACATTGGATGATTTGACATACCAYATGTGCTGCTCAGCACGTGAGGAAGCGTCCTATAAATAGGATCTATAAACAGAAATCACCTTGCAATTATTTTTTGCCTTTCCAATGAATGCTCATCTGTTCTTTTGGTTCAAGGCATTAGTCCCCAATTGTGCAAAAAAAGTAAAAGCTTCAGAATTAGGGATGACGGTGGCAGGCAGAGGGACAAAGAAAGAAAGTATGTTCCAGCTACACAGCAGGTAATGATGTTGTGTCATGAAGATATGGACTTTGGACATCATTAAGACTACAATGCAGAGGTGGATTCATAAAGACAGCCTACTCAGATACACTAATTCTTGCTTTCTTTCCTTCTGGTCCTACGACTTCTGTACTCTTGGCYGCATAGTTCAGAGTTGCGATCTACACAAGGTCTTCTGTCTGGCAGCAAGACTGTTAGAAAGCAGGAAAAGTGGGTTTGAATCTGCTCAGAAATTAGGCCTTATTTCCTGAATGAGAGCATGCACTATTCTGCAAAACTTGGGTACTGTCTCCTGGTTTTGCCACACTTTTGAATGAAAGTAACCACAGCAAGACTACTTCGTGCTTCAGTGTTCTTTACTTCTTACTTTTAGCATGCCTTCAAGATCAGGAGTTTAATACTTCAGGGCCCAAACTGCAGGGCATACACGCAAGACCAGAAATGCAGGGGGGTGAAAAACCTTCTGCTGAGTGAAAACAGGAACATCTAGATGTTATTTAGAAACTCGAGTCAGGCATCTAGATCCAACTGAAAACACCAGTGCGGGTACTCTGGTCTTATCCTTTACTTTCTTCTTGTAATTCTTCTGCATACACAGTAGCCCCTTGCCCCAAAACATCTGGAACTGTTGTTAATGTAAATGAAATGCAACAAAGAATTCAAAGAATCAGTCAGTTGCCAAATATTTATGTAATGTAATAAAAAAAAAAAACACCACTACTTTGGAACCAAGGACAGCTGGGAATAGAACAATTAAAACATAATACAGGGGATATTGAGCAGGAAAAGAGATAGTAGCCAAGCAACAGATTTTAACACCAGCATGGTGAAGTTCAAAACCAAATTAACATGTCATCCAATTYCCAAATTATATTTCCGGTCCTACTTTCAAGAACTATAAAATTTTACCTCCTAACACACACCGGAAACCATCCCCACGATAACCTGCCTTACAGTGGCAACTGAAGGACCCTGGTGTGTTGTAGCAGAAGGCATCTGGATGACAGCGGCCCTGCTGACATTCATCTATATCTGTAAGATAAAAGATCAATTTCAGATAACCTTAAATAGGTGCCTGAATGTCATACAACAGACTTGTACTTTAATTAATCACTATAATTTGTAAGTTATTGTTTGTCAGGAAGAACAGTTATCTGATTAGAATTATAAACTTATGTAGAATTATTAGAATTTGGAAGAACATCTGTACAGAAACATTAAGAAAAAAAGTATGCACGTATTTTAGATTCTAGCTCTTAAATCCCTGCATCCTCTTATTCTTAAATGAACAATGTTGATGAGTAACTAGCACTGTTAACTCACAGTATTCTAGAATAACTTGCCCATGTTTTGCAAGGTACAGACCAATAAACAGAGAGAGAGGGMTAGAATTTGGATAGCAAGATTTCCAACATGTCAGCTGGAGTGTAGCAGGGAAGCAGCTCTACCTAAAGAAATGAAACACAGTATAGTATTTCCACAAATTCAGAATTCTAAGCATTACCTTAATAATATAAACCAGCCTAGTGCAAACAGTTCCAGCAGATGACAATCTGATCTGCTAACTGCAACTGCTCCAATTTTTATACCTACCTCATCTCTGACCACCTGTAGCACAAATATTGAAGAGTGAATTCAAACATGGAGAGAGGAAAGGACAAGAGCTTAATGCAGTGCTTGCCTGGGGGGCTTAAGCTATGACATTTCCTATATTAAATCAGAAGTAACTACAGGACATTGCAATAACCAGCCAAGCTGCATAATAAAGAGCATTAAAAAAACACACACACACAAGAAAGAGTGCTACCCACCCTCACAGGCACGCCCATCACCAGAGAAGCCAGGGAGACACGAGCAGATGTAGGCAGACCCTCCGGTGTACACACACTGGGCACGCTGAGGAATRTCGCAGTTGTGTGTGCCTGTCTGACAATGGTTTATGGTATATTCAACAGCTGCAGGTAATACGCATTAAAAATAAAAAAAAGAAAAAAGAAAAGAGAGATGAACATTTGGATTTCCCTCCTCAAACTCTGAAGCTTGTAATATCTTTGTAGAGAGAGAACAGCCATGAAAGCATACAAAAGAGAAGGGGAAAGGTTTTTATGCTGAGATCTCCCTTTCCACTCATGCTACATGTTTAACACTGTTAAAGCAAGGGCCTGACTCCTCTCAGCTTTGCACAAATGTTTGTTAACATGCAGTACGGGAGAAAGGCTACCACAGTCACAGACTCTAACATCCAAGATACTTTTGTTTATACAAGAGAGTCCTGGATGAAGAAATGTAAGGAATCTCACAGAGATACCTCACATACTAGCTAAGTGGCCAGTTTACTGCTCTGGGAATTATTAGATATCCTGCTACACTAACCTAGCATTGACCCAGGGTTGTTGTCACTTGGCAACAAATAGGARCTATGACTCACTCAATCGGAGATAAACACATTTGTCAACTAATGGAGAGATTTTGACTAATTAAGGCAGCTGGGGCCAGTCCTGCAGCTTTTCATAACTTACTTTCTCAGTGTTGACAGCAGTGACTCTGAAAGCATTTCATTGTTTTACACACAAAAATGTTTCAGCTACTCTCCAGAACTCTCCCCATGCTTACCTGATAAGCCAAGGAAGAGTAAAGGAGACCATGATATTAGGGAAGGGAAAAAAAAAAGAGAGAGAAGGGGGGCAAAATATCACAAAATTCTTGAACCCAGAAATACACAAGTCTGCAGCATATGCATCTAGGAATAGACTTTCAGCTGCTATAGCAAAAAGTCACTGAGGCTTTCTTTACATAGTTGTCACTAAGAGCTGTCAGATGCTGAGACCAGACTCTACAATGCTCCTTCCATCACATACATGGACGGAAACTACCACAGTATCAGCATGAAAATAACAAAACTGCTTTCAGATCTTGCTACAATTGCAAGATTATTTTCTCCATTTCTCTGGGGGAGGCAACATTGTTAAAATCATTTAGGAGATCTGTTCCACTTGATGAAGTAAGTTTTAGACTACAAAATTACCTATTTAGAACTGCATTTTAAAAGCACTCATTTTAGATTATTAGTTCCTAATAAGTCCCTGTGTCCTTCTATTCTGCAGTCTACAAATACAGAACAGCACTTATTTACAACTCTCTCGCACCATTTGGTGATTCACAGAGCTAGTATGAAAAAGCTGCAGTTCTAAAAAAGCTGAGTCAGACCTGGTATCCCAAAGCAAGCAACAAAAGCACAAAGATGGTAACTGCTGCCTCTTCAGGAGTTCATGTTGTCTATGAGCTGTAAAGCACCCCTCTRCGGGAAGGGGGACAAGAACACCAAAACATTTCTTTTCAGCCTGCTGGGAAAATACAGTTCATCTTCTGCTTACTCAGTCTTACGGATGCAAAGTTTGGTTTTGATTGAAGGAAGCAATCATACTGAAATCATTCAAACTAAGCAAGGAATTRCATAGCATTTGGAACAAGTGTGTCAGATTCACAGGGAAGTGGTAGAATGAAGCCAGTGAGGTCATGGCTGGAGAGAAGGAGTCCTTTCAGGTTGAAGTGTCAAAAGGGCAGTGGTGGATATAATGGAAAGAATATAACGCTCTTCTTTCACATTGCACCCTACCCCYTCCACTGTCTCAGCAGAAGTTGCTTTTTCCAAATGCTCTGCAATAAAGGGGAGGGTCAGGGTGCACGTGAGCAGATGCAAATGGTAATTCCTACTGGACGAGAGAGATGGACTTGCGCTGGAATGTAATACACAGCATGCAAGGTCACACACCTAGGGGAAGTAATGCAACTTCCTGATGTAAGATGGAGGCTCTTCATTTGGGAACAGGTATGATGAGCTGAACAAATTAGCTGATCACAGGTTAGCTGAGCTACCACCATGAAACAGTCATGAAAGAAGCAAAGGTGACCCTCACCCGTTTCAGTTATTTCCAAGAGAAAGAGGAATTGGTACAATCACACTGGAATAGTGTGTACAGGTCTTGTTATCAAGAGATATACCAAYCAGAGAATTATGGGGAAAAAAATAAAGCCTATTTTAAAATAAAATGAGGCTGAAAGGGCTTGCCATATATGGAATAGTAAAACCAAGGCTTTGAAAGCATGCAATTGTTTTTTGCATTTTAAAAACTTTTTCACATGTCCCTTGATATCAGGTATGGAGAGTATGACACAAAAATAAGTGTTTATGAAAACTGCCAGTCTGCAAAACTAAGACAAAAATTTTAATTACAAAAAGATAATCTCCTRTCCTCTTTGACCAGAGAAATTTTCCCAATGAGGAGACTTCCAGACTGGAAGTAGGCAGGACACCCTGCCTTAAATATTATTTAACAGTGAAATGGGGGGGGGGGAAACAGTTGGAGCTCTTGCAGAAGAGTCATAACCCTTTCTTCAAATCTGCCATTTGTAGATTTTGGGGGTTTTATAGCCTTTGATACTTGCAATGTAACTGACACCCAAAAGAATCAGCTTTATGTTCACTAGGGTAAAGCTCAACGRTTTTCCCTCTATAAGGAAAATTTGCAATACACATTCCACATAAACAGCTTCAAACTCTGTAGCTACTACATGGAATTTTTACAATTTTAGTGGGAAAAAAACTCAGAACAAATAAGAAAAAAGAGCCCTTGGTAAGATAATCTTATCCAGCAAGTACAGGTTAACTCAGGCTTCTCCTAGAGAAATGTTTTTAAAACACTAAATAAACATAATTCAGTGACAACTACTGAATTTGGAGTTTTAATAGTCCATTATTACACCAGCCAGGTTTCCTCAGAACCTCAAAGATTTTAACAGTGAAATAATCTGTAGTTATAATTTCTTTTCAGTATAGTTAATCATCACTTCAGTATAAACCTGCATATAACTTAGACACACTTGTTTTGACCTGGGCACTGCCCTGTTTAAATGATRAATCATAAACATTTATTTGGAATTAGAATTAACAAAGAGAGATAAAAAAAAAACTACAAAATCCCAAAAAGCCAAAGCTCAGGACTACAGAAAATTATTTAAAGCGATGGTGTATTAAATGCAACCTAGTCTTGAGACTGAGATGCTGTGAAATGAGGGCAAATTAATGGCTCCTATTAACTTTTTTCTTTTACAAATTTGAATTTCACTTCTGTGTGAAATCTGAAGCTAAATAATGGTACAGAAAAGGTAGAAGCATTCCATAAACAATTCTGTTTTATATATGGACAGAGCATGAATGGGCAATTTTTATGAGAGGAAAACAAAAGTACTGTAGGCACCTTCTTTGGTTACCTAACGGATTGTAATCAATAACTGCTGCACAAAYTCCTAAATTCAACTCAAGCTAGAAGTAGAACAGCTTCTAGAAGCTCTGTCTTCTGGTTCTGCTAGATGAAGCACAACCCAAAACCAGTCAGGCAGCGCTTTAAGAAGTCTGAAACTCACCAACACACGTCTGTCCATCTTCTGCAAACTGGTATCCATCAACACACTCACATCGGTAGGTTCCTGGCTGGTTACTGCATACTGCATTAATGCCACATAATGCTGGTTGCTCTGAGCATTCATCAACATCTAGATTATTGTAAGGATTCCAGTTATTACAATGCTGCATTCAACACAGATGCCAGAAAATAAGTGGAACTTTAACTTTTTCTGTAACTATTACAAAATCCTGTCATTATAGTATAGAGAGAAGATTTTAGGCAACAAGAATGCTATACAGAGCTTRTGAATAAAAGATTCCTTGAAAGGAAGTTTCTGGTTAGATGGTTTCAAGGGGTTCCATCACAGCCCTGTATCCTACATGCCTGTGCTCTGTATGCACGTGCATACGCCATTCCTCCTCTCCCTCAACAACTTCTAATTTAGCAGACCAATTTTAACCAGATTTTACTGAGCAGTAAAATTCTCACAGGTAAGTTCTTACAATTTTTATGAAAATAGGAATTAGCTATGAACGATGCCTTGTAGGCTAGCAAGAAATACTCAAGGTGACCCTCCAGAGGGACCAATTTTTTTAAATTGCTTATTCAGATAGGCCAGCTGTTTCAGCATCCCTCTAAACTATCTCCCCCCAAATCAATCTCTTAGGACAGTTCATTTTACTGGAATAGCTAGTCCTGAAGGTCAATACACTCCAAAGAAACCAGATTCTGTGTTAGCTGTCATTTATTTTGTAATGAAATGCTCCTCATACCATAACAAACTTGTCCATCTCCACGAAAGCCAACTGAACATTCACAGAAGAAACGATTCCCTGTTCCTGGACGACATATTGCATTGGTATCACAGTTATGGGTACCAGTGTAGCAAGGATTTCGGTTAATATCAGCAGAACCATCTGTCRAGAGAGATCACATTTAGCTGTAATGACTCTGTCCAAGTAGAAGGATAAAGACACAGCCCAGACGATTGYTTGTAGTACATGTCAAATAAAGAAAAAGGACATGTTTTGCACCAGGAAGAGGGGGCCTTCCAGGCAATATGCAGGACACAGGTCTCAAATATGACAACAGCACCCATATTCTTTGTTACTTCTGCAAAGAATTRTTGAGTGTTAAAAAACAAACAAGCAAACAAACAAACATAACCCCCCAAAACTGACAAAGATACCTGACTCCAGGCCCCAAATATGATTCTTAATGCCCATTTTGTTCATTGTAATTAGTCAAACTTTATCTTTAGAATAAAAATAGACAGATAGATAAATACATAGATAGATAAAAAGGAAGGATACAGGGTTCCTGTGCTCATTTGGCATGCATTATCAAATTGTTCCTTTGCTTTCTTCTGATTTTAATGCATTTGGGAAAAAAACGGAAACAGACTCACAAGCAACCTTTTCATGGAGGGGAAAAAAAAAAAAAAAACACACAGAACAACTGCAAATTAAGGAAACACACTGACAAAATGCTGGCAAGTTTTCAGCTAATCCCAGCAAGACATTTCATAAGCTGTCTAACTTCCAAAGATATAATGTCATGTTTCAAGATGAACTATAGAAAGTAGTCCTTCCAATAGCAGACCTTATTGCCCTGTTTTAACCTTTGTTCTATCAATGCAAAAAAGAAAATATTCATAAAGGAACTATAATTCAGGTAAAAATCAATGATACATTCCATGCATCCAAACAGCATTAGATTCAAGCCAATGTGGCACACAAACTCCACAGGTTTTCAAGAGGAGAAAATCCCTTAGTTTTCCTTCCCCAAGTAAAAATACACCCTTCAACAGGGTTATTTTTCTTCTTAATGGATGGAACCAGACTTTCAAGGACCTATGCAACTAATAAATTTAATTAATTAGCACCTAGCTAAGTTAAGATAGAAGATTATAGGAGCTTGGCTCTCAACTATTCTCAAAAGAGAAGAAAAAAAGATTTCCAATTCATACATACCACTGATTGGGCCAATGGAATTACTCATGGCATATCGCAGAATCTGCTCATCTTTGTTATACAAGACAAACACACTGTCTACTGAGAGCTGCTGAGTAGCAGAAGCAGCATGGTGAGAGTCATCATGAATGCATTCATCAAAGGAGATGGTTTGTCGCCACTGATAGGCAGCCGTGTATGARGAAGCAATCCCATCCCTTTCTGGCTCCGTCACTGTGTATTCCCTGGTGGACGATGAAGTGATCACTGCAGAATGGCAACAAACAGCAAGAAGCTATTAAAGCAGACCTATTTCCAGGCAAAGGAATAAAATGTCACTTGACTAGGCTTATTTTGTCCTCAGATAGCAAAACCTTGAAGAACCAGCCRCATAATATATCTAGACAAAATTTAAAGATTGTCACTCCACAGAGTAAAGTTCAATTTCACCAGAGGGGACAGCCTTTCTACAGAGCAGGTAGATGTTCAGCACAGCACACATTGCCCAAACAACTCCTCCAAAACTCTGAAGTAGCTTGGCACAAAGCGGAAGCTTCTTGTTGCCTCCAAGGCATCACAGTTCAAAACAACAGGCAAAATAGGAAAAGGAGTTCAAAACTGACTACTGAAAATAGAGCAGCAACAACGCTGCCAAATCACTTGGAGCTGTCTCTAGCAACCAGAGCATGCTCTTGGAGTTTATTCTCCCAAGTATCCAAACGTACTCAGGTGCTTGGGTACACCCAAGGCAACTGCATCTTTATTGCTCTTTGACAGTGGGGCTGGATGGATGGCAGCAACACTCCAGCCACACTTTGATTTTGTTGTATTGAAGCACCCATAATTTTAGCCAAGAAGAGGAAAGCAGAAGAAGAGGTATCCCACTGTAAATGGTGACATGAAAAGCAGATCACTCTTACCAAATCTCAGACTTCAAAGGAATTGTGAGAAGCACTGAAAAAATGGTGGGAAAAAAAACTGGTACCGAAATTAAGAGTGTCTTAATTTTCTGGTCAGTTATTCAAATTAAATTCAAATTATGCTGACAAATGCTTGTTACTAGCACACAGCATGGCCATTCCTATGCAGCTTACATAACATGTACCGGTATATAAGCAATCTGTACACTTTCCCTGGACAAGATCAAAGCCTACTTAATGACAAAATCCCTACAAATAGGTATATTCCAGTCTAGCTCCTACTGAAGAGCTGTGCACATCACAAAAAGTTTTGTAATTTGTATGACTGCACCAGTAGTATAAGAACAAGACCAATGGAATGAGAATCTGGTGTGTTTTGCAAACATCAGTTCAGAGAAAGTTAAACTCAGAAATTCTTCAATACAAAGATTAGAAGTATTTGCATCATCTCAGTTATAATTCACSTTTTCCAGGACCTGTTCCTAAGAGGCAAAAAGCAACTTTGTATCAATTGGTCACAAACACATCTGAAGGATGCAATAAAGTAACATTTTTTCAGATTGTCTTACTTTCCACTCTGAGAAATGTGCACTCTCATATCATTTCATTCTTAGGGCACCTTACCAGAACTAGAAGTGTGATAGAGCTCAGTGTACGGTTCTATGTGGACTGATGAACCAGAAGGGATCTCAGGTATTCTGCCCTCCATTTCTGTGCTGATGGTAAGGTGACCATGCTCATCAATTCCACTGAATTTCTGTTTGATAACCAGCTTCTCATTGTTGCCAAGGAAGGTAACTTCAGTTTGCCGTGTAAACTCACCACCTAAAGAAACGGTATTAGTTTAAACCACTTAACAGTAATTTCTGACTCCTTCTATCAAACTATTGTTTCTAGTGGCTAAAATATAAATGAGTATTTTCTGTCAGCTTTTATGCAGTGTAATTGCTAACAGTTTGGTTTCCTACAGAAATAACTTCCAGAGCTGTATAGATAATATTCCTGACTACTGTAAGTAAACTACTTTCTCCTAAGTACTGAACACGCTGAACTGCAAGGAAGTCTGTAGTTAAAAAACTTAAACCTTAGATTTTATTGTATTAGTTACAATGGGAAAGGAGTTGCACATTTTAGAGAAAATCACAGAATCATAGACTATATCAATTGAAAATACAGTCAAGTTAAGGAGATTCAATACACTTATTTCCAAATCAAAATCAAGTGAAATGCTTGTTGTAAATTCCAGGAAAATCTTTAAACACACAAAATCAAGAAAAGTTATGCTCAGCTAACACAATGATGATATAAATCTAAATTCACACAATAGCATTATAAAGAAGAAAAAAAAAGTACACATTCTCCTAAAACAGGCTGGACCTACAGCTTAAATTCATGTGCACAAATAAGAATCTAGGCCCTTATCTACTTATGAAGAGCCTGAATTCTGAAATGGGGTTTTCCCTCAAACAAGTTAAAAGAATCATTAGAGTCTACATTCACRTAGAAATTGCTTGTTCAGAATTTCAGACCTTCATGAGGCGAGACTTTCATTGGCTTAGATTGTGCCAAGGGCAGTAAACACAGACCTAATCAGATATTAATTCCCTGAAAATAAGTCTGTCAGGAGAATGAAGTCAGCAGCAGAGATGGGAGGCATCAAAGAGGTGAAAATGCAGCTAGAGTGTAGCTCTAGAAGACCACTGGCAAGAAACATGTTACACCTCTTGTAGTATTATTGCAGTAATTCTGCATACTTTGTTACCAAAAAAAAAGAGAGAGAGAGTGAGTTTCTAATAATGTTTCTTATATGGGAATTGGCCAATTCATTCTCCTTTGCCAATCCATTATCCTTCTCTGAAAGGGACTTACATGCTTGTGCACTGACGAAAAATAAAAATGTCAATATCTATATAATGGAAACAGGAAAAATGATAAGTTTCTTGACAAAACAACCCATTTTCAACTCAAAGCAAGCAAGTTTTCACCCTGTATTTCTACTAGATAAACATTTCTTTTCTCTCAAGCCAGACAAAAGAACAACACCATTTATAAACATTATTTTAATTAAAAAGTTACCAGTAACACTGAATCCATTTTTATATCCTTCCTGTTCCACAGCAAACATCCATCCTATGATACCTCCAATAGAGGCAAGCGGCAGTAAAGAATACCCCAAAGTCTCTGGGATTGTGCTGATGGCAGTATAGGCACGTCCTTGGTTCATCACAACATAGGAGTGGAGGTCAGTATTCTCAAATATAACTGGAACTGGGTTATTTCCTACAAAGACTCTTCCTTTGACCTTCCCATTGACCCTCTGAGGAGATCCTGGCAAATCAATACAATGAATCAGAATAAAATGGCAGTTCTCACATACTCTCAAGAAACACATTCAGAGCATTCACTATTTCAAACAAAGATATTAATACCAACATGAAGAGCAAAAACAAACAAGCAAATAACAATTAATTAGACAGGCTAGACAGGAAACTGCCTACAAATCACCTGTGAATTTGTCTATATATGTTTTCGTCATTACACTGTGACTGAGTGGCTATAACTGCCTTAAGAGATGTTTGTTATCCTCATTAACAATTTTTCATCTGTGGATAACTCAATGAACAGACTAAGTTGTTACAATATCTCTGACCACTAGTGGCATACAGTAATTTCAGTGGAAGATCACACTTCATATCAATACCTCCTGAATGMAAATTTGGTCATCCCCTATTAGAAGGCTACCACCATTAGACATTCAGATTACTAGCTGTCTTTTGTATATAATTCCCTAAGTACCTAAGATAAGTTCATGTAGCATTATCATCAGAAACTTTGTTTCCTTCTCTGGGAAATCCATCAACTGAATACTAAGCAGYAGTTTTTGCTTTCCTGCTTTATAAAACACGAAGTCTGCAGTCAGCTATTTTAGTTGTCAAAATGCATCCATAGTCTGAGTGAAATTACTGTGAGGATTACAAGTGTATACATAAGAAATTCCTTCATGGATCTTACACAGGAACAAAGTTTAAACTGCTATCTAACAAAAATCTAGCAGATTAGCCCTTTAGTACAGAAGCTTAAGAATTGGATAAAGAGGAGCCATGCTTTTTACTTTGATGATCAAAGTTAATTTGTTCATCCCTTTTAAACTGTCCATTTCTACAGTGGAGACCAGATCAGATTATACAACACAGTAGAAGAACTTCATGACTATAATTTCAGCAATAAACACTGAATGTTACACTATCAATTAAATTATGTTCATTACATAGCAGCTTATTTGTTCTAAAGAGTCATGCTAAAATATAATGCATTTAATTGATCAAAATAAATTTGCTTCATTTAAAAACCCAATCCTTTTAAAGTATATTTCACTACTTAATACACCTTTCAAAACATTTCTATTGCTAAATCTTTTAAGTAGTATTTACCACATATCTTAAAAAAAAAAAAAAAAAAAAAAAAAAAACTCTTGAAAATAGGTCATCCCATTCAAAAATGTCGTGTGTAACTGCTGCATGTGTGTCTAATTTTCAAAGAGTTACCTTCTGGTACACATTGTCTGCCATTTCCTTTGTAACCAGCAATACAACTGCAACAAAATCCATTGGGATAATCTGTGCAAATAGCATGAACGGAGCACTGGTGACGGTTGTTAGCACAGGTCTGTTCGACATCTGTGTGGTAGCGGAACACTGCAGAAAATAAGACCAGTCATTTAAACTACATAGCTACTGCAGTATTCACACATCCCAGGTGTAGTTTCAAAATCCCAGTAGACTCACTGAAATAGGTTCTTCATTTTGTCATTATGGAAAAGAAACAATTGCAGCTGACTTGCTAACACTGAATTATGCAAATAGTAGTCCACTATTTTCCAGAAAACATCAGGGTTTCAGATGCTAGAAATCTGTGTAGTTCTACTGACTTCAGTGGACCTATATTAATATACAGTGGTTTATAAACTGTCTCAGTAAAACTAAACACATAGAAAGTTTAACACGTTCTGCTTTCCAAACCAAAACAAAAAGCAGCCTCTCTAAACTCAGAACAAATCCCATCAATAAAATATTTAAGAGCCTGTACCAACTGATGTACCCTGTAATTCTAGTTGGCTTACCCCATTCATTCATAGAGACGGCAATCTTATCTGGTTCAAGGAACATTTAACATTTGGGCAGTGAGCCATACTTTTTTGAATTTTCTATAAACACTCCCTCAGAAGTTAGATTTGCCAATCCTGTCCTTGTATTACAAGAGGTCATGAACTCCTAAGCTGACAATCTTTACAGTAGATGCTAGTCTCATCCTTTATTAAATCACTTTTATTCAATAGTATGTCTATGAAAGGCAAAAATCCAGTTTTAAATAGAACTGATCATAAAATCCTCACCACGAACAGACAGTTAATGCAGCTATTGAAGTCCAGATCATACCTTTAACAAGAATTCCTGGGCAAAATACAAGGATAAAGTAGTTTCTACCACGAATGTGCTAGCTTTAGAAATATCAGCACCTCTATAGGAGGCTTTCCTTACGACAGATTGAGGTCTCAGAGAGACACTGCAGGTTTGCTCTCCTGCGAGCCTGATTAGCAGGATTAGCTGACTAAACCGGCAGGATCTGAATCAGAGGTGACATCCAACTTAACTGCCTCCATGAATAACACAAACCTACTAAATATGCACAGATTTTTAGATACAAAGGTAGTGAAAAAGAAACAGATTACTCCTTTAATAGCTCAGTTTCATGTGTGTCTGATTTCTTCCAACCTACTCTCTGTACGAGGACACAAGCACTACAAGAGACCTTACCTATCCCAGTTTCATCAAATTCTTCCACGTCTATGACCTGGGGTTGCTGTGGGGGAAACTGCTGGACTTGGAATTGGCGAGGTGGAGCTTTTGCTGTTGGGAAATCTTGATGACCATACAAAGACTCAGTGGAAGGTATTTCTGTTACATCTTGGTACGAAGTCATAAAGTCCTCTGCAGCTAGGTGAGGAACACTATACGTAAGGTGGTGCTGATCCCCTTCTGTACTGTCCATAGGGCTGGTTACATGTTCCAGTCTTATTTCAGTGGAGCCATAATCTGACATAAATGGTTTTGAAGTCATCTCTTGGTCTTGTTCACTGGACTCTAGGCTCTCCAAAACACTGCTGATCTTGGCAGGCACAATACTGTCAGAAGAGCTACCGATCTCAAACACCCAGACACCTTGCCTGCCAACATTGCTACTTCTGTCAAAGAGAAGCATATGCCAAATCAAACCAGTCAAGTACAAATTCTGTGATATTTACATCCTACACATAAATAATCTGTTTCTATCGGTGGAGGTTATACTCCATCGAGAAATACCAGGATAAAACTGCTGAGTTATCTTTCTCTACAGAGTACTAAATAGGTACGTTTTATAAAGCTACAAAACATCCCTGGTCATTTGGGTAGCTTTTCCCTTCCACAGTCAGAGTTCTCCTTGAGAATTTCTACCTTCCTTGTCTCCAAAGAGATGGGAACAAAAAGAGGAGACATTTGAACCACAAAGGTCTTGTTAGCAATTGTTAGAACTTTCTAACACATTCCCCTTTCTTCTTGCCCACATTTCTGCAGAAAAGACTGTGCACATAAAAGTATTAAGAGTTAAAGCTCTAAACAAGAGGTCTAATTTTTAGAAGGGCTAAGTACTGTCCCTGGCAGCTACCAGGGACAACAGGACTATGGATTTCTGACAAATTAGACCAAAGTCCTTATATTCTTTGAGAGGGTATATATTTATCACTGGCAGGCAGACTTTGCAATTTCTCATGCAATTGCTAATGGCATCTTGTTATTTCTCACTGTCTCATGCTGCAATTATTAAAAAGAGCGTGGAACTCCTTGGTGTTTCTTGGGGAGTTTAAACAAACAAAAGAAGCATACTTCTGTAGGTTTCTGATGGTGTCTTCATCATTAGCAATGATATTGTAGGATCCTGGTTTTTCCCAAAAGTAGTAATTTGTAGAGGCTTGACTAAAGCCAACCATAGCAGGAATCTTTCCATCATCATTCTTGGAGTACGTACTATAAAACTGCAAACTATCTTCTGGATAAAGGAAAATAGCATAGGAACTGGAGTCAGAAGAGGCTAGAACAGCCTGGAATGTGTTTCTCTGTGAAGAAAATTTAAAATCCACTTATTCATGGAAAAATAGCCAAGATAGACAAGAGGATGATATTTTATAAACAAAGAATCAAAACCTGAGTTTCCATAAAAGGTAATGTATCATGTACTCATTACAGATCGATCAATCAACATTTCAGATAAATCAACATTAAGCTTATAGTTTGCTACAAGTTTTTCCTTAAGTTTAAGTTTTTCCTTAAATATCCATAAATATTAAAAAGTTGAACGTGTTACAAAATAGCCATAGAGGCTGCCTAAAACACAACAATTCTAAATTCCATAAAATGCAGAGCATGCTAGGCAGTCTCCTTAAAACAGCGTGATGTACTAGACTAATTAGAAAGATGTATAAAGTTGATATGTTTATAAACAGAATATTTAAAGAAAAACTCAAGTTTTATGTTGTTGCAACTCTGTTATTCTTTATAGGAGCACTCCTACATACTGTAGGAATCATCAGCACAGTACCTGATACATCAGCTATTCATCACCACCACAGTGTGGAACCATTACTGTGAAACAGTTGGTGTGTCAAGTCAGGTACAAGAAATTATGTTAGGCAAAATAACATCTGCTAAGTCACAGCGATGCTCTCAACTTAATACAGTGTGAGCAGATCCATAAGCTGGGATTGTTACGGTGCATAGTTACACATGTTCGGAAGTCTTCACAGGACAGGACCCAACACGCTTCAAATGGGAAAATGAAATGCAAGTAATACAAAAAAAATAAGCCCCTTACACATAAGCTACCTATTTCTTCATTCAAGGAAGATAAGTCTCCTACCAAAATAGTAGCTACAATGAATGGGCTTTTTGTGAATGCAATGGCATCCATCGAAAATGAGTTCATAGTTCACTACAATTAAAGTTTCCATCAGTCCACATACCTATCACATTTTGGATAGTTTGATACCAGATAAAATGACTTAGTTTACACTGTTCAATGAACTCTTAACTGGATTATACTGCACAGGTACTAGATGTCCTGCCATGTATTTCCAGTTATACATTGCAACTAATAGATTCAAAATAAGGATTGTCAGGCAATACAAAGAAATTTATCTATTCAGACTTAAGCATTTTCTTCTAAATGACTAAAATACTATAAAATAGAAGTCAAGTAAAAACTCTGAAAGCTCCCATCTTGCTACATTCTTTTCAACAACAAAAGAATGCATTCTTAACTGTACAGGATTTATTCACACATAAAGGAATTCAAGCCTTCAGAACAATAGGCTATGGTGTTAAACTTCACTGAACTTGCTGTCCTACATGTACTAAAGCTCTGCTGAACATTCACCTTTTCATTCAAAGTAACATCTTCTCCAGGTGCCTGGTAAGGAGCCACACGCTTCCATGTAACAACCACAACACTGCTGGGATCAAATGTGGTCTCAGGAAAACCTCTTTTGATGTAGTCTGAAGCAAGCTGTAGAACATCTGGGGATGAATCTTCTCTGTAATATACGTTTCCACGTCCATCTGTTGTGTCTAGATCAGCCATAAAGGGAGCAATAGCCCCAAAACTGACTGGGAATTCACCAAGATATTCTTCTTCATTTGAAGGTTCATTCACTGCAATAATCCCGTTAGTGGCAACCTAATAAAAAAGTGGAAATCGTAAGATAAATACTGTTCATATGACTGTCTCTCACACCTATGTGCTTGAGATCATGGTATTTTCATTGCATTTCTAAACTAAATTGAGCCAAAAGTCACTTTGGTATTTTGAAGTAACTGTAATTTTACACACATTGTTTTGTTTTATATCCCAACTCAGGAGTTTGGGATTTCAGTTTCCCAAAACAGTTGTCTACTTTAGGGGCAAACCAACCTTCTCCTCCCAGAACAAGATTTTAGGTATTTAGGTATTTCAAATATTTATTGTCTCTTCCAACAAAGATGTATAGAACACCCACATTTCACCTCTTTCCAGTTGTCTTACAGACCAAGACCCAGTGCATCCCTTCTGTGAGTCTGTCAAGAATTGTGCACAGATCTGCTTAGATTATTATAAACTCATCTCACTTTTTCGCTATTACTCTTGCAAAGTAGTTTTACAACAGCAAAACTGAGGACGGTGGGGAGGAAGTAAGTACTTGCAAGAGTTTCTTCTCTTGGTGTTTAAAACAGAGCTGACTACAGAGAAGCTATAACTAAGTTAGACCCCTGAGAATATAACTTCCACTATAAAAGCAGAAGAGGCTTAATCTGAACAGTTTAGAAAACTGTCTATTCCTATGAAAGACTGGCACTGATGAAAAGGGGGAAAGCAGAAAGTAAGTAGCTCTCTTATTCCCCTCACACACAAAGATGAAGTCATACCACAACAGGTTATACCATTTCCATGAAATCCTTGATAGACTGTTAGGAGAGAAGTAGTTCAGTTGAGCTTTTCTTTGATATTACAGCACTGTCTCAGAAGGCAATAAGAGAATTTCTGGGCACAGTACCAGTCTACACAGATGTCCACCCAAAAAGCTGCTCCATTCTGCTTAAATATTATAGAAGCTTAGATGAAAGTCTTCAGAGACAATGACAGATTTTACTTTGACTGGCCAGGACTGCTCTAATTTTCACTTCATTATAACCATCCTTCTAGGAACTTTTTTTTTTTTTTTTGACACTGTGCAAGATTGACCACAATAAGCTGCTGCTTACTCCAAAAGCCAAGGAGACAGAGTTTCTGTGACAGGTACAGGCTAGTACAATGACAGTTCCTCTTTGGGTGCCCTGTCACAGTATTACGGACAACTGGCTCCATTACTTGAAAAAGATTTAGTAGTAATAAATGCAAGTGAAACTCTTGGTCTGAAGACTGCAAACATGACTGGCTCAGGGAGATTTAAATGACCAGTGAGATGATTACTTGCAGCCCACCACTTCTGACTCCACATATAGGCAGAAAACCAGAGCTGACTCTCACAGAAGAGGCAAACAAGACTACTGGTAACAGATTTTGCAGTGCATAGACTGCACCCTCACACCTTTTTATTCCAGGCCCTTCTTCCAGATGTATAAACACCACACGAATCAGTCACATACAAATGTATTTTCACGTGTTTGACTTCCTGATACTAGAAGACCATCTGACTACCTGCAGGCAGCCATGCACTTGGACTCTGGAGCTGCTGCCACACATCCAGCTGGCTCACATGGGCACAGAAATCCCCAAACTGGCATCACAAGCTATGAAACTAAAAGAGCAGTTTTCTAGAAATTTGTCTCATTCACATGCATGTCCAAGAAGAACAAATTCCCCTTGATCTTTTTCATGTTTGAAACATTCAGAACTTACGTAACCTTTGTGAATGCCTGGAAGACCGTAGGAACTGCCACATTTACTCAGACTGTGAGACCAGCTAGTCCAGCATCCTATCCCTGACTATAGCCTCCAGCTTACGGCTTCAGAAGAGCAAGAGTAAGACATACATATACTTCCCCAAATACTAACCAGCCTCCAATTATGTTCAACCAGAGGGATTCCCTGTGGTTTGACTGTTTAGTCACCCTCAGTGGATCTCCTCCAAAAATTTGTTAAGTCTAGCCTTGAACACAAACTTTACACATCCACAAAATCCTTTAAAAAGAAATTCCACAGATCTGTGACTCATACTCTGCTCTCTTTTTTTTTTCTTTGAATCTAGCTCCAGACACAYTGTCAAATCCTGCCCAGTCTATCACCTCTCTTCATGTGTAATCTCTTCTCCAGAACAAAGACCTCTAGCCTATTTACTCATTTCTTGCATAAAAGTTGTTCCATGTCTCTGATTGCTCTCACTGTCTCTGATTTTTTCCTCCCCTCCACTGCTTTATCCTTTGGAAAACAAAGAGGCCAGAACCACGTATATCTGTCAAGGCATGGATGAACCCCAGATTCACAGTGACATAATGATGACTTCCAGTTTGTACTCCTTTCCTAATACTTCTGAACACTTTTGACTACTTCTGAGCCAATGTCTTCATGGATTTCTTTTTTAAAATCACACCTCCAAGGTCTTGCTCCAGAATGACAATGTCTACCATTTTCCTGTGAAGCTAGGATTGCTTTTCTTTATTCACATTTATCTACAGAAGATTTCATCTGCTAATTATTATGTAGTCATTCAGTCCTGTAAGGCCCTTTTGAAACACCTCCTAGTCCTCCCTCATCCTAACTGTATTGAATAACTAGGTTTCATCAGCAGGCTTGCTCAACTCACTGCTCATTGCCTTTTCAGGTCATTTCCAGGACTTTCTCTAGCATCTAATAAGTACAACACTCACAATTCCTTTCAGAGAAAACATTATTAAAGACCACTTCACAAGAACTGTGAAGCCTATTGACGTGAAACTTCTAGTGATAATAAAGATTTTAGGCTCCTAACTGTTAGTTTATTGAAATTCACCAATAGTTCAGAAGTCGCTTCATAATCTTTGCTTTCTCAATAAACCAAGCCAAAAATCTAAACACCCCAGAATTCAGATGCTACTAGCGTTACCATATTTGTTGCTTACAATGTAGAATGAAAATACAAAGAAAAAGAAAACAGAATTTGGTGCCCCTCATAAAAACAATCTAAATTTTAATTAGTCCACTCAGCACCTGACAGAAATGGCTGTTCCAAGGGGATGGAAATGAAAATTTAAGATGCAGAGCAAGTTGCTCCCAGCACAACTACAGTACATTCCAACACACCTGCTGTAGGCTTATTTARCACAGGTATCAATAGTAAATAACCAGTCAGTGTGGGCCATGCAAGTCTGTCAGGGATCCTGGCTGCATACGTCTTGGCAACATCCTTCAACATGCAGACCTCCATTACTACTGCTATAGACAGCAAATCACAAAAAAGCTGGTGCAGGTACTTAAGCTACAAATCACCCCTTCACGTTTTGCACACACCTACCCCTTGGGCCCTCTCTTGACCACCCACGGTCAGAACACATGCCCTGCAAAAGACCAACGGTCAGTCATCTTGATACAAAATAACGGTTAACCATGGTCAACTTTGCAAACAGCTAACATGGTGTATCAGAAGTGATTAAAAAAAGAATGCTTAACTATATGGGCTGTATCATCACCAGATGCATAAGTAATTCAGTTAGACGTTATAAATCAGTATTTAAATTCTACAGTGAAAAATACTAGTACAAAAGTTAAAGTCATGTAAAAAACACAAAGTTGCCTTTAGTCATAAACAGCACATATAATGTATTTAAGCATGATGGGAATGCAGGTCATGTTAGAAAAGGGGAGAAGAAGAAAATAAAGTGATCATTTTTCCTCTCTCCTATTTGTGACTTACAGTGGCCTCAGACCCTGAAGTGAACTATGAATTTTAGGAACACAGAACTAAAGAGACAGTATGGGTCAACCCAGTGTAGACTCTCCAACTGCAAGTAGCAATGCAACAGAAAGCTAGTTCAGAAYGGTTCCCAGAACATCTGTTACACCCACACACCATAAAATACCTCTCATCACTGTAAAACAAAGCCAAGACTTATCCTAAAAATTAAAAGCCATCAGCTGTATTGTACCATTGGAAGACAATAAGAAAGATGGTGAACATTACAGTGGGCTTACTACAGCATGTTAGCATGAGGTGGACCCCACCTTTAAAACTGGCACATCAGAGCACCTGTTGTAGGTAGAGAGTAAGGATTTATAGTATCAGGTCTAAGTTTCTCCCTTCCTTCTCTGTGCTTATACTTTTTTTTTTTTACACAAGCAGCCCAAGTCCCACTCTAAATCTTCTTGTAAGAGATGACTGGTGTTTGAAAGAGCAGAGAATTAGTATAAAAAATTTATCAGAGTTTAAGTGTGCAGACTTTATGTCTACATGGTCCCCCATTTATGTCACAGATTAAAATAACATTAAGAGAAAATTCATTGAGGACTACTAAATATTACATAATAGGGAGTAGAGATCAGAAGAAACTGTCTAACACTTTTTTTCACTCATTAGGGGCATGCTTCTAGCTATTTATTTCTTAGATTACTAAAAAATTAACTGTACCGAGTAATTTTATTTAGGAGATACAAGCATAGAATTAAAACGATTGGCATTTTTGTTGCTTACAAATGAGAGTTCAGATTCAATGTTAAGGGAACACTTGACTGAAAACTTTGCAGGTTCTCTACTACCTAGAAAATATTTGCAAGCCTTTAAATGAGCATTTTGTAAAGAGATTCTAGTGTAGAGAATGAACATCCATCATTATTGAAAAAAAACTGTTTTCATATTTAACAATACATTTATATTGACACAGATGGTGAATAGTATTATTTAACTTCATCCTGTTCCTTTTAAGTTCATACTGATAGGTTAAAGTGAGAATCCCCTCCAAAAAAGAGAAGTAATTCAGAGTAAGCACTGGGTTTTATTAAAAGTAGCACTCCTGTCAAATGAGAAAGAAAAGAAAAACAAAAGGCCGCAGGGGGGCGTTGTCTCCAGACCAGCTGTACTGTACATCTTTCCTTTTAGGGTATAATCCTATTTAAATTGACAGGAACTAAAACAGATGTATTTTTAGCATGTTAAACGTCTGGATGACAGTTAAGATATATTCATGGCTTGTACCAGAACAAATCACATACACACACACTCTATACATAGTCCTACCTCAACTAAGCAAGTGAGGAAAAGGGGGCATAAGAAGAAACAACAAAATACTCCAGGAAAAAGAGACACAGGTAGAGAGACAGAAGGCACGTGTGAGACAGAGAGAGGCAGAAGGCAGAAGAGAAAGAGTGCGCGCGTGAGAAGGAGAGAGAGAGCACACGCACGAGAAGCGGCGCGCACTAGCACGAGAGCAAGCGAGTGCGAGAAGGAGAGGGAGCGCGCGTGAGGAGCGTGAGCGTGTGTGGGAAAGAGCGTGCACAAGCATGAGCAAGACAACGAGCGAGCGTGCGTGGGAAAGAGTGCGTGAGCGGGAAAGAGCAAAGCACGTCTATGCATGTATAGCATAAAATCAAAAATTCAGACAAATGAGCTATTTTTCCCTGACCAGTTAGCAGGCATTTGAGGACATGAACTTTTCTAGTTAAGAGAGTTTGGAACAATTGAACTTGTTTGTATAACCAAGTACTAGTTGAGTTAAAGCAGTAGAACTTTCTAAAATAAACAGCCAAGTATTCCTTCATCAAGTTAATAAAAGTAACAATTAACAAATTGATCTAAGCTTGACTTATAGGACTCTCTTTCTTCCCTAAAAGGAAGCAATCCCAAATCCTTCAGCTTTTCCTCCTCAGTGAGCCCTAGTGTAAACAAGATAAAACTTTGCTAAATGCATCCTATTAAAACAAAGAGATCAACACGAGCTAGGGATAGGATTCAATGTTATAAACCTTGTTTTACTGTTGCATAGGAAAACACCACATTCTCCTTGAAGATACTCTCATAAGATTTTAGYATGTGAAAGCCTCATGTTTCGATTTATATAAAAAGTTACTATCTCTTCTGGCTATAAAAAGAAAAAAGTTTTGTTGCCAAGGATTTTAAGACTAGTCAGTACTAAACAATCTTTCCTTAGAATTCCCTGCCTTATTTATTCATATGTAGAGCTAACTTGAACAACTCAGCTTCTCAACTGTTTGAGAAGCAGAGGCAGAACGCCATGTAAATTTTGAGCTGATCAAAGCTGAAAGCTGCAAAAAGTCAAGCACTCAGTAATTAGGATAAGCTTTACACATTATTCTGATCAACCATAASAAAATATGTATTTCACCCGCACAACTCAATCTCATCTACAAATTTCTGAAATAACTGCATGCTAATAAATTGGTAATATTTACTATCAAATAATTGATAGCATTTACTATCAGCTAGCAATACTTCAGTAAATTTTGCTTACAGAACGGTACCATATAGCTTAGTAAGTACTTACAATCAATATACAACAAAACTGTATATTGTGACTGTGCATTTAGGACTGTTCAATACATTTCTTTAACAGATATGCATTTCCTTTCCCTATTGCCCTACTTTTGGTACTGTGCTTCTGTTTCATAATACTTCTAACAGATTAAATGCAAAATGAAATCTCTGGGTATTATGTAAACTGATACTGAAATATCATTATCTAACTCTGCCTATATGAAAAAAAAATCACTCCTCGTTAGTATTCAGTAATTATGCTGAAATATCTCTAAAGGCGATTCTGGAGTAGCTTACACAGGCATTCTTCCAGACAAAAAAGAAAGAGGAAAGGAGGAAAGGGAAAAAAAAAAAAAAGTAGCATTCCTCTGCTTTACATGAGCAAGCAACAAGATCATTAAACTAAAGAAATCTCATATTGTTAGCCAATTCACTGCTCTTTGAAAACTCTGTCCCCTTTCAACTCTTATCCTACACATTACTTGTTATCTGTGTTTCTCAGTGACTGGATACACAGCCACTATCTTTCAAGATGTCCATATGCCAAAAAGTATATTTTTTACTTGGGTTGGCTAATCAGTTACCAAGCTTCAAGTGAAGACACAGCAATGAACTAATGGTCAAACTGCAGTCTGAACTCCACTTAATRTGTGCAATTTACTTCGCCTTTGCTACTAGTGTCAAACATCCCTTTTCAATCGAGGCATAACTTGAATACCCCTGGATCTTGGATTTCAGACACAATTTCAGAGTTTATCTAAGTGGGGACAGTGGAGAAAATGAAAAAGAGTGAAAAAAGCAGTAATGATAGTGCAATTCAATGTAATTCAAGCATGCTGAATCCTCATGTGAACTCTCATTTGGTAGTAAAGCAGACTCAAGTATATAAGACTGCACCAAACTCGGAATGACAGCAGCCATGTGAAGGGTCTTGCATTCTTTAAAGCAAAKAAGTTAAAAGTTGTGAAGTTACATTTCTTGAGCGTCTCCATGTAATTAGTCCCAAAAGTCATATCTTAGACCCATGAGGCTAAAGCATGTTGAYTTATCTGGATAGAAAGGTGGGTTTTAACTTAATCAGATTAGCATGTTAAACACACCGGGTCTTCCCTGATAAGTCTCTTCTAAATATGCTAGTTAGCGTCTTCAACTGCCAGCCTAGATGAGGCCTCAGGGGAAAGGAAGAATCAGTAGTAAAACAGACAGAGCTACAAGCCAGGACACTAGTAAAGCTCTGAAGACACACTGCTATCTTCAACATTTTCTTCAGGTTACCTTTGAGCAGTTCTGCTCCAGGCAATCTGTTTTCAATCCCTGTTTCAGATAATAAATGTCCTCCACGAGCTGTAATCCCGCACACCCAACTCYGGGAGGCAGATTCTGCTAAAAGGCATGCACACATGGCAGAGGTCTGTTTGCAGCATGAAGCTCGCAGTTGCTCTGGCTGTGCATTCCCACACGCCCTCAAACCTTTAAGCAATGAACATCACACTAACAGACAGAACAACACCCAYGATGCTAACAGATGCCAGTGTTGGACATGTCAGGCTGCTGATCAGACACCCATTGCTGAAGCTGCGTGACTTGGGCACAATCGAGCACACAAACACATACCACGACAGGGACTTTTCTTAGCTGTTAACATATCCCATGCAGAAGGCATAGAAGTTATCTGGGGACAACATCCATTCTGAGCAACTACTTAAATGCTCCTTTCCCTTCTACCATTTGTGGCATTGCCTCCCAGGCGGGCTGCGTGTACCACAAAGAACCAACAACAGCCACGGCACCAAGAAGTGAACGCGCACAGACCTGATACAACCCAACTGGAACAAATAAGCTCTTTTGACCCGAACTACTGCAGACCAGCATCTGACCATGCTGCAACACAATGTAAAACCCAACGGGCACCACTACGCTTCGACCCAAGCCAGGCAAGGAGGCTGCAACCCCGCAGGGAAGCCCAGCCAGCCCTACAAACCCTCCAGCTGCCGCGACCCCCGCCCGCACTCACGTAGAGGGAGCGGACGGCGGCGCCGTAGAAGCGCAGCGCCCTTCGCAGCCCCAGCGCCGCCGAGCGCGCGTCGTCGCCGGGCTCCAGCGCCGCGTCGCCCCGCTCCACGCCGTGCGGCAGCAGCAGCGGCCGCTCCGCGGGCGCGGCCAGCGCCAGGCGCAGCGCCAGGGCCAGGAGCGCCCAGCGCGGGCAGCCGGAGGCGACGACGCGCATGCTGGCAGCTCCCGGCCCGGCGGCGCCGCGCAGCTATAAGCGCGGGCGGCGGGGCCGGGCGGAGCGGGGCCGGCGCCGCCGCCAATGACGGCGAAGGGGCGGCCCGGCCCGGCGCGGCCAGCCGCAGGTTGCCGTAAGGCGGCGGGCAGAACGAGCCCGACCAGCCCCGGGCTCCCCGCGGCCGGGCGAGCGGCGAGACTACCGCTGCGCCGGCGCTGCCGCAGCGGGAAGGTCTGCGCGCCGCCTCTGCCGAGGCCGAGCTCACGGCACCGTCCCCGCTGTGGCGGCGCGAGTGGGTCGTCCGTGAGCGAGCAGCTTCGGATCCGAGATCGGTTCAGTTCCTTGAGAATCGAGCGGGCGGTTCCGAGGCCACGGCTCACTCCCAGCACTGCTGGGGGGGGGGGGTTGGGTTTGCATCAGTTCTGGAAATGCAAACTCTTCTCATGGTGGTCACACTGGACGTTTTTCCAACAGCTGCAGTACATCATGATAGTATACCAACAGCTAACACACTGAAACAAAGTATGATCAAAAAAAAAATCAATCTGAATAAAAATTATGAATTCTTACATTGTTTTCTGAAATCTTTTCAACACCACCTGCATATTATGGGAAGAAACAGCTGAAATGTGTTTCATAATTAACTCCACTGTCAGAGCTGCACTTGATTGTAAAATAAAATTCAAACACAATCTGTAAATGAAAAGTTATGATACAAGATTTATACAAAAGAAATATAGTTTCTTATCATAGAATCGGGAAGGTTGGAAGGGACCTCTGGAGATCATCTAGTCCAACCCCACATGAGTGGCCCATACGGGGATCAAACCCGTGACCTTGGCATTATTAGCACCACACTCTAACCAACTGAGCTAAATATCTATATAGGACCTTTCTGACCCCGCCTTCCTGCCTCATAGTCTTGGTCCTGCTCCCAAGAAACACTCAGAATCAGCTGAAGAACCAATGTATTTGATCTTCTAAGCTCTCACGTGAACAGCAGTGTTTAAGTTTAAGGATTCAGTCTTGTCCAGTAGAGCATACACCATAGTATTTCAACAGAATGTTTATAGCAGAAAAGCACACAAGGGAAAGCAGCTCAAACACTACTCACATAGCCTTTTTACACACCCAGATGCAACACTGCTTTTCTTTAAACACCTGCTCATTCCATTTCTCTCAATTGCCCTTGTCTTTCATTCATCTTTCTTTTTCCTAAAATCTTATAAAAGTTATTTTTGGTAAGAGAACACAATTTTGCTTTTAGTAGGTTACAGAAGCACAGGACATTCCAAGGTAATGTTATAACTATGCCTAATAGAGCTAAACGCACTTGTATATCAAGAACATTGTTATTACTAGCAACTACTTACAGTTGACTTCTGTGTTCAGGGAAGACAGCCACAGAGACAAGTAGCACGGTGGTCTGGGAACAAAAGCCTTCTTTCTACACAATGCAGTGCTATCTGTAGCTTATTCTCCAACTTCTCTGTATTTTCAYATCTCAAAAGACAGTAACCAGTGGATTCAGGGATATCTGGCCAATTAGTGCTACGAAAGTAGACTTTTGGCTAGATCACCATACCTGAGAGTAGTCATTATTGGTTTATCCTCAGAAGACCTATGTGACTTATCTTTCTTTCTTCCTCATCYGACAAAAAAGATACCTAAACTACAAGCAATTAGGCAGTCTGTATCTTTTCACCCATACAAGTGTTTATACTTAGTAAATTTGAAATTGATTTGAATGCTAGAGAGTTAAATGTATACAGCTCTGTATTTAAATCGCTAATAGCTTTATGATAGTAAATCCTCTGTCCATGAGTCAATATATTGCAATTGTTTAGTCTATTCTTATATTGAGAGGATCGTATTGTTTCTGTCATAATTGAGTAAGTTTACCTCATATGCAGCTCCCACTGTGATGAGTAATGAGAATCATTAGTTTCTAGACTCAAAGAAATATTTAAGTTGTCCTTTCTAGTATCTTCATTAATGATTTGGAAAAGGGATGGAAAAACATGCTCACAGATGGTGTAATTAACTTGAGAGACACTAATTGCAAACACCRATCAGAATGGAGAATGCAAAAGATYTTAGTGAGACTAAAGATGAAAAAAAATGTACTCCGAGACCAACTGGAATAATGCCAGATAATATACCGTGGAGCAAAATCTTTCAAAACATACACATTAAATGCTTGAAAAGAACATCACATTTTTAGTGGATAATAAATTAGGTATGACAGCAGTTTACAAAGCAACACTATGTCCAGAACAGCCAATTAGATCCTGTGCTACAAATGAGCAGGTTTTATTAATTATAAGGAGGCAAATGACCTTTTCTAAAGGGATAATAATGACACTATTTTTCCACATTTTTTTTTGTGAGATAAAGAGACCTCACAAAAAATGCACTACTGGAGAGAATTCAGAGTGAAACAATTAAAAAGTTCAGAGGACCAGAGGGAGTGAATACAAAGACTTACTAAAGAACAGAGCATGTGTACTTAGCTAAATGATAACAGGGAGGAAATCTGATTACCATCTCATGTTAAAGATATGAGATGTCTTCAACTCAAATATCTTAAGGGTGTCAAGCAGAGGGAGGAATTGTAAGTGCAAGTTTGAGAAGTATAGGTAACTAGGAGATCAAAGTAACTAAAAAAAAACATGAAACCAAACATTAGAAAATGCTTCTCAACCATGGAGTCTATTTTCAGAAATCCATATATCTGGCGTAGTAGCAGCAGAACGATAGAAACCTTTGAGTTGCCCAGTGCTAGGTTGATTGGATTACTAAAGAACAAACCTTGAGGAATAACTCTGTATTCGGTCTTGGGATGAGAAAATCCAACAGATTTTTCAGTTGAGTTTCTATGTTGATATGCTACTTAAATAGTTCACAGAGATACACGTGCATATCTTTGAAAATTTCCATTGCCTAGATGTAAAGAGATGTAGAAAAGGTGACTGCAGATATTGCTTTGGACATCACCCTCTTGACCTTCTCAGCCTCCTCCCCAGGTTCTAGTAACAGAGAGAGGGAGCTAAAATGTTCCCTTTGCTGGCATGACTGGGGGAAGRAAAACAATGACATGGGCTTCTCATGAGGATCTTCAGCTGTCCAAGGATGATGAAGCATTTTAGTGGATGGATCATCAAAAGAAATCGTGTGGTGATAAACTGGAAAGAATTGGACAGTTGGGATAATGACAGGAAAGAATAGAACTGAGTCTGCTGAGAAGGAACATTTTTTAGAGACATAAGGTCATGGGAATCAGAGGGTCACAAGCAAAGGCAAGGCTTGCAGGGAGATCATGGAGTGAGCTTCATAAATTTAAATCACTCTGGCTTGGCACTTAATCTTTGTTGTTCATTAGAGTGGAACATTATGAGATTCCCCTCTGTAACTCTACATGAGCCCAATATCATTAAGGAGGTCACAGAATTTAGGAACACCACAAAAAAAAAAAAAAAAAAGGATATTTTGCAGCTGAGCTATACAGAAAGAGACTAATTTTTAAAGCACAATTAGATGCTTAAGAGATGTGCATGAAGGCAATATTGTATCACGCCCTCTGCATTAGTACTGACATAAAAGATGGTAAAATACCTTCTTTTTCTCTCATGTGGAAATATTACAAAGCAACAAAAGGACAACTTCCTTGGGAACTCATATCCTGCTCTGGAGTACAGCTGGGCAGACATAGGGATGTGTAACACTTGGCCAATGACCTGGTCAAMACAGAAGAGATATACTGCTGGGATATAATGGTAGAGCAGCAATGTATTATTTACTGCCTGAAGTAGGGGAAGAAGCATGGGAGAAACAATAGTTCTCAGGCTCTTGCTTGGTCTGCTGTTAGGAGAAACTACTTATATTTCTAAGGTTACCTTCAATTACTTCTGTGCCCCATTACTAGAACTGATAATTACATCAACAAAGAACAGAAAAAAATAATCCCAGAGGAATCTATGCAGTAAAATTATGCTTATACAGAAGCACGAACAGTTTTATTCATCCCAGATTATATTCTCAGAAAAATGAGACTGAAAAAGGAATAGAAAAGTAATAGCTTCACAGCAACTGGCTAGTTTAGAAAGCGTTCTTAAAATTCTCCCATCTGTGATTTAGCCACATGAAAAATATGAGGCTTTTTTCAAACATAAAAAGATATTCTTACATCCTAATGCCCGCTGTTTCTTAAGAAAGGAGTCCCCAGGAAGAATAATCTGACTTCTTTTGAAGTAAAAGATACTTGCAATAGGGCAAGAAGACTTATAGTTAGCCTTCTATTAAAAAAYGCAACACAGCACAAAACTACTATACCTACTCTGAGTTTTACTTTTTTGTCATTATCTAAAATTTTAAGCTCTGTGCAACAACAGACTGCAAACAAAGACACTAAGAACAGACTTCATATTTGCAAAAAAYCTCATAGGAGACAGGGAGACAAAAGGTACAGCCAGCTTCTCATATATGCAAAAAAATGATTACAGTACGAAGGATCATTGTTTTCTAAACAATGGGAATGGGACATGGAAAAGCAAATTGAATGAGACAGGGAGACAGATATGGAAAAGAYATCCTTTGTATCCTATCTACTGTGAGACTGAAAGGATCAGCAGCAGTCAGCATGGATTCACCAAGGGGAAATTCTGCTTAACCAACCTGATAGCCTTCTATGATGGAATGACTGGCTGGGTAGATGAGGGGAGAGCAGTGGATGTCGTGTACCTTGACTTCAGCAAGGCTTTTGACACTGTCTCCCATAACATCCTCCTAGAGAAGCTCAGGAAGTATGGGTTAGATGAGTGGACAGTGAGGTGGATTGAGAACTGGCTGAAAGGCAGAGCTCAGAGGGTTGCCATCACTGGCATTGAGTCTAGTTGGAAGCCTGTGACTAGTGGCATCCTCCAGGGCTCAATACTGGGTCCCATCTTGTTCAACATCTTCATCAATGACCTGGATGAGAGGACRGAGTGCCTCCKCAGCAAGTYTGCWGATGRTAYYAASCTGGGAGGAGWGGCYGAYACASCKGAGGGCTGTGCTGCCATTCAGAGGGATCTGGACAGGCTGGAGAGTTGGGCAGAGAGGAACCCCATGAGGTTCAACAAGGGCAAGTGCAGGGTCCTGCATCTAGGGAGAAATAACTCTAGGCACCAGTACAAGCTGGGGGCTGACCTTCTGGAGGGCAGCTTTGCAGAGAAGGACATGGGAGTGCTGGTGGATGACAGGTTGACCATGAGGCAGCAATGTGCCCTTGTGGCCAGGAAGGCCAACGGTCTCSTGGGGTGCATTAGGAAGAGTGCTGCCAGCAGGTCGAGGGAGGTGATCCTGTCCCTCTCCTCAGCCCTGGGGAGGCCTCATCTCAAATACTGTGTCCAGTTCTGGGCTCCCCAGTACAAGGGAGATATGGAGCTACTGGAGAGAGTCCAGCGTAGGGCTACAAAGATGATCAGAAGGCTGGAGCATCTGCCCTGTGAGGAATGGCTGCGAGAGCTGGGCCTCTTCAGCCTGGGGAAGAGAAGACTGAGGGGGGATCTTATCAATGTGTACAAGTACCTGAAGGGAGGGTGTCAAGGGGATGGGGACAAATTTTTCAGCTGTCCTGCGTGACAGGACAAGAGGCAATGGGCAGAAAYTGAAGCACAGGAAGTTCMRCCTGAACGTGAGGGGGAATTTCTTCACTGTGASAGTGATGGAGCACTGGACCAGGTTGCCCAGGGAGGTTGTGGAGTCTCCTTCTCTGGAGAGATTCAAGGCCCGCCTGGATGCAGCCYTGTCTAACACGCTCTAGGTGACCCTACTGAGCAGGGAGGTTGGACTAGCTGATCTCCAGAGGTCCCTTCCAACCTTACTGATTCTATGATTCTRTAAGTACTCTATCCCACTGATACCTTACTGTATCAGACAGAATAGAAATAGTAAACACAGAGGAAATACATCTCCTTGTAGTCCGGTGATGAGATGGTATATAATGCATCTCATGTTAAACCATCACTTTAGAATAAATGTGCACTCAAYCTAAAAAATATTGCTGAATTTTGCTTTCTGTTTTTCTTAGGCATCCAGACTTTTACTGCAATGAAAATGAACGTGAATTTCAGCTACACAGAGTGCAGATTTTTTTTGCATAAATCCCAGCAGTAAAGCCTCTAGATGGTAATGAACAAGAAAAGAAAAGCRAACTGCTGGTCTGATGTTAGTGGTGGCTAGAAATTCAACTACAGATGATACTACAGAAGCTCAGCCTTAACTATTCCATGAAGATATATTCAAAAGGGCTAATAAAGCCAGAAACATTGGCACAGATTTTCAAGTGACATCCAAGCTATTATCTCACAGTTCACTGCAGTATGTGCCTTTACAGCATCCAGTCTCATTGAGCCTAACTCTGACTCGATTCTCTGACTGCTAGAGTAACTCAAGTTAAAACAGTTATGATTTAGAAAGGGAACACATGGTCTCAGATGAGTTTAAATAACCACAAGTTAGAAAAGGCACTTACTAATTTTTCCCTATCCATGATTCGATGGTCTCTTTTAGAAAGTAAAGGACTTTTTTTCTGAAACTGATTTTCTGAAGTGGAATCCACTGCCTAAGCYGGTGAAATTCATCAAGAAGAACATATCATTAACTTGGGCAGCTGTGAGTAAAGCAGAGAAATGGATTTTCAGTCAGGGTAGACAATGCTGTGGTGCAACAAAGGCCAACAATTCTAATTACCGTTTTTTACAACAGGATTGGATAAGATTAGAGATCTTTAGTAAAGTAATCACTGGTTCTTACGATGTGGTCTCAAAACAATCTGGTGGCTCATCTTTACATGTAGAGACAGTTGTGAAAACCCTGCATAGATGGAGGACGAGGTTCCTTATTTGAGTCTATCCTCGGCCAGACTGAACACTAAGTATTARTATTTCCTATGGCGAGGTTGCTTGTAAATATTTTCTTTGTTGGACAGGATCTGCTAAGAAAGGAGAAATTTCCTCCATTAAGAAAAAGAAGATACTTGTGTTTCCTGACATCTCCTGGTCAACTGTTCAGTTTGTCTGAAGGTTTGTCTTGAATGATAAAAGTAAAGCAGCTGTTTCGCATGTAGTAACTCTAGAAGCTGTGGAACTTATGAAATCTATTTTTATGTCCTTTGTGTTTACTGACAAATGATTATGTATCTAACACTATGCAAGCTCTGACCAAATTTCTACATTCATTACACTCACTCATTACATCATGCATCTTCAGCAGTGTGATGAGTCTCCTCAGTGATGGACTTAAGCACATGCTGAACAAAAAGCTTTCTGTATTCAGGATCTATCACAGCATCACTCAGCATCTATCACAGTTTTCACCACGTTACCAAAATTTATTTGCGAACTTAAGCTATTTTGCTAAAAGAGGATGGACTTAAACATGTGCTTAAAGGCAAAAATACTCTCTCAAAAGCTGGCCTGAGGATGGTTGAATCATAACCTCAGCCTCTAAGAGCAGGCAAAATATTGGAGAGACATACAAAATGTTAGTGAAAATTTGTGGATAACAATTTAGTATTTTCAACAGTTTTCTCATCTCTTTTTCATTCTTTTCCTCATAAGATTTCTAGTCMTTGTAGTTAAAATTGAAGCTCTGAGATGCTGTAAATATAACCATTTCTTCTTAGATTAGATACACAAAAGTTTAAGAACTTACTGTACATGTTTAGCCTGAAGAGTTAATTTCTGTGCTTTGAGACAAACTATTTTTTAAAATTAGTTGAACATGATGCATATAGTTGTTTGTAACATACTATGCATCTATAAYGCTGAGTGAAGATATCTCTCTCTTTCTCTTAAAAAACTGTTTTGTATCAAGTTCGTGAATTTTCCCTTAGCTTGAAACAGTCCAGATGCAAGAACCAGGAGTAATTCAATGAATTACAACTATTTATTCTCCCTGACCCAAGGACTTTATGTCACTGTTCACTTCACTTGGAAACTGCAGACTAATATAAACAGCGGCTCACTCATTTCTTCCCAAACCTAGTTTAATGTTTCAGCTTAGCTCTTAACATAGTTTTGTCACAGAGCAACAATAAAACATTAAGATCTGCAYTACAGCAACTCTGCACAGGAATAATCAATGCCCCTGGGAAAACAGGCATTATTTGGAAACACAAGGGCTGATGCAATAGCTCTTATTCATTGGTGAAGTTACAGGGCTGCCGCAAGAACAGCTCTTCCTGCAAGAGCTTGCTGAGAGCAGACTCTGCGGTAGTCCATACTCGTGATTAAAAGAGGGACAGAGCGTGATCCCTGAGGACAAGTAGCAGGGACTGGATTGTATCCCAACTGCTTAGAGCCATCTACCAGAGCATTCTGGCTGTGTCCAAACTACATAGCATTTGTCCAGATCTCTGCTCASTCCCAGTAGCCCTAAGACACAAAAATAGGTTTTTTTTATGCTCTTTCAGTTCAAAGTGGTTAAAACACAGTGAACCATTACGCAGTCTGTAAGTGGTTTAGTTGCAACATAAAACTGAGGGTACATGTCACATGCCATAGGCTGTGACATGAGGGCATGTGCAGGTATTTGAAGTTGCGAAGCTTTGGGGTTTGTTTTCAAAGACTGTGTAGGGTAGAGACCAAGACTGGTTCTGATCTGTGCACAGCTGCCTTTTGAGCATGGTCCTTGAACGAAACTGTCCCCAGACTGTTCCTGGGTTTTGTCTTGGAAACAATCATTTGGAGCAGGCAGGAAATGAGCTAAAATTTAAGCAGCTTGGATATTCAGAGGTCTAGTGCATGAAGCAGATCTCTGGCCCTCTTTTATTTAACACTATAGATGTACTTAATGTATCTGCAGCCTGAGTTTATCAGAGGTGTATTTACAGGGAATTTTTCAAGGAAGACAGGCAGCAACTGAGAGGTTATACTTAGAAAAGAAAAAGGATATCAAAGACATTTTCAGGTAATTATTTGTTCTTGCTGTTCACCAGCCACTAYTGGACTTCTCTCTAAATGATTTTTCCTGTTGTGTCTCCTCTCCTTTTAATGCCCCTTAAGCTCTTTGAACCATCTATAACATCCTCCTTCTTTTACCCTTTCTTCCCCACAAGAACCCCTAACTCTGTACCAGTATGTTCTTTTTTGTTTCCTTTCTCCTCTTTGTCCACCAGTACAGGCTTTTTATTAACCCTTTGGGATCTTAGGGCTGACCCATTTTATGGCTTATTTGACCATTCCTGGAATTCTTTCTCAGAGAAATTCATGTCTGTTTTCCTTTAATTGCAAAATCTTTTATGATTCTCTCAAACTTCCTGCATGGAAAACATTTTAATGTCTTCCAACAGCACAGACCTTTAAAAGCCCAGTCAGCCAGTGCTGGCTTATTTACAAGACCACTGAACTTAAAGAAAATACTCATTTAATAAAAACATATTATTTAAAGTAAGATTATCTTAATCTGGTCCTCAATTCTCAATTCTTTGTTGAAATACAGTAATTCTAATAAATTCTTAAAATGTATTTAATGCACTTGTCCCCTAAACAAAGATCCAATCCAGAAATCCCCATCTACCTTTACACCTATTAAACACAATACAAAATTGCCATTTAGAGAATTCTTTTCACCATGTGTACACAGTTTATACAACTGGAAAATCTTTGAACATAATTATTGAGAACAAAGTGGAAAATGTGCATGATATTAGACCTAAGTTTTGTGGATTTACAGATACTTACATTTTTATCATCAGAGAATCTAAATTCTAAAGAATGAGTCATGGCCTTTGAACAAACAAGACCATTGTGCTCTTACTGAGGGAAGTCTACTGCACTCTGTTTCTTCCATATTAGTAACTACAATTTAGTACTCAGCACATTCAAAATGTAATTGTTTTCTCCAACTTATTTCCTGCAGTAGCATTAAAGCACAAAGTAGATTTTCATATGGCAACTACAATGTAATAGTCTCAGCAGCTCTCTCATTATTATTATGTCGTCTCAAAACACAAACAGAAAAATGAAGGCACCAAAAGACTACAGCTTGTCCACCTGAGGGCTGGAGAACCTGCCCAATGAGGAATGGCTGCGAGAGCTGGGCCTCTTCAGCCTGGGGAAGAGAAGACTGAGGGGGGATCTGATCAATGTGTACAAGTACCTGAAGGGAGGGTGTCAAGGGGATGGGGACAAACTCTTTTCAGTTGTCCCGTGTGACAGGACAAGGGGCAATGGGCAGAAACTGAAGCACAGGAAGTTCCACCTGACCGTGAGGGGGAATTTCTTCACTGTGACAGTGACGGAGCACTGGACCAGGTTGCCCAGGGAGGTTGTGGAGTCTCCTTCTCTGGAGAGATTCAAGGCCTGCCTGGATGCAGCCTTGTCTAACACGCTCTAGGTGACCCTGCTGAGCAGGGAGGTTGGACTAGCTGATCTCCAGAAGTCCCTTCCAACCTTACTGGTTCTATGATTTTATGATTCTACATGGCGAATGAGAAGATACCCAGGAAACTCAGTGGAGATTTCCTGACAAACAGAAAGCTTTCTGAACTGCACCAGATCATGCTCTTTTCCAAGGTAAGCATTAACTATTAACCATTAACTAACCATTTCAGCCATTAACTATCTCTGTGGGTATCCAGAGTGTGAAGCTGTGTTTTCACTCTTAATGCTCAGAAACCTCAGGAAAGCTCACCAACTTCAAATAAYTCAGGGAGTTACTACATGGCAGAAATTAATGAAAAAGATTACAAGGAAGATTGGAAGATTTACAGTATTGTCTTTTTCTTTTTTTTTTTTTCTTTTTAAAGACAAATATGTAATGAAGAATTCTGCTGCTGCCTGACAAATTCAGCCTTACTGGCAAGTAGAGAATTGATAAATACAAATCAGTAAGTAGAGAAGGATCTAAAAGTTTTGCAACAATTTCCATTCGGTGTGTTGGAGGCATTAAAAGAATGGTCTTAAATAACTACAAGCCAATTCTGATCTCTATAAATTCTGCCATAACCTTGAAAACAGGAAATACGCTTCAGAGTATAGTACATCAAACAGGCTAATTCGACAMAACAGCAGTAGTGGATCACCTCTGACAGGACAATACTTTTCCATAACTCTCTACCCAAAGACAGCAAAATATAAAATACAAATTACAGAAAAACTGCTTGAAATGATTCTGTGCTGAATACCACCTTACCCTTCAAGTCTGCATGGCCTCAGGTCTATTTGACACAGCAAACTGACGAAAATCAATTTCTCTTGTTTACTAATGCTGATTTTCACATATATTGCTATGACACTGAACCACTCATCAGTGTGCTCTCCACATTTCATACACCTAAGTTTTCTCAAATACTTGGGAATGGTCCTGCTCAAGCACTTGCAGACTTGGGCTTACATTTAGCATCATAAATATTGCAAGTACAGAAGAATTTATAAGCACATTACCCTTATTATTTCACTACCACTAACTCCAGTAGTTTTTCCTAGTTATTAAGATTTCTGAGCATGCCCTACAGTTTCCTCAGGCCTTTCAGACAAATTTAAACATAAATTCCCCCAAACTGATCAGCCTTTTCTACAGACAAGGCCCAGGAAAATGCTGTCATCTCCAAAGAATCCCTCCCTCACTAATCATGCTTTATCTCTCCTGGTACTAGATGGTACTAGATAACCAGATGTTGCATGTGGTGTCTCAGCAGAGTAACTGAGCTGTTACTYAGTCACTGTCCCAGCATCTGAGCAGCACTAGCTGCTCTCAGCTCTTCCTAGCTGTGGTGGAGCCAGACTCAGAAAAGAGAAGAGGAAGCCCGCTGCACTTCCACTGGCCTCACTGACCTCACCTACTTTGGAAGATGTCTTTTTTTAAATTGAGAAGGGACAAACCATGAAGGAAAAAGAGGGGATTTGGAAAAGGAGTCAAATGAGAGGAGGATAGTAGGAAAGACAACGAGACCTGAGCCTTTTGAGTAACAAGAAAGAAAGATAAGCCCTGACATAGCTAGCATTTGTGCCTGAGAATAACCCCATTCACTTTGAGGGGGCTGATCACATTGCAATGACAAGCAGAAGAGAAAAACTTGGGTATGCATACAGTCCCAACCCAACCAAATGAAACCCAGCAAGGTCTGCTGATCCTCCTGGTATTGACACCTGTACAAAAAAACCACAAGTTTCTTCTTTGATTGAAGATCTCACTTACACTCTTGACTAACACTCAGCTAACACGGGTGAATTCTGAAAATGAGAACGTTTGAAGTAAAGGAGAACTGCTATTGCTTACTACTCAGGAAGGTTGATTAGAGAGAGGAAAGGCACAAGCATCCGTGACTTTTTGGGCCCAAGGTAGGCACTGTTACTCATCCAAAGAGCATAGACTGAACAAAGTTGGTGCTAACCAAAAAGACAGAGCAGCACACAAAGGAATTAAGAGGCTTAAACTGTGTTTTTGAGGGTTGCTTCTTGTTGAGATTGACTCAACAAGGGTCAATGGGCTTCTCCTATCTAATAAACTCCTTCTATCATCTGACTCCATTCAGTGATTGTTAAAGAGTTACCGGCATTTCAGGCTTTCTCTTTAGGACATCTCACAGACTGAAAATATAATGAAGCRGATGCTGAGGGCTCCAACAGGTTTTTCCTTGTGAGGTGTTCCAAATCTCTTAAGTCAATGAACAAAGCTTCAGGTATATGCCATCCAACATACAAGGGATGCAATACATGATACTTTTAGTATTGTATACCTTGCAACCTTTAAAAGGTGTCTTTTCAAATTTGGCATTGGGATTGCTTRAAAACAGACAAGTAGCCACAGCTACCACAAGGGAAGCAAAAGCTCACTACAAAGGATGTTCTCTATGCAGTCAAAGCCTGTGCTAAAGAAGGTAAATACTTATCTGTGCAGCTCTGCAGAGTTACTTCAAAATAGAGACAAAGCTCAGACAAACTTAAACAGTTAGCAAGGCAGAGAGAAACCACTGGCTGATAGGAACCTTTCGCCTGCCAATGTGTCAAGTCTCTTACATTTAAATTGAGACGAACAACTGCCTCCCACCACCATACATAGTTTTTTCCACATGGGATCATTTAGAGAGTTTGTGGTGGAACACTGCAAAAAGCTATGTATGGTGGTGGGAGGCAGCTGCTCAGCCTYATCTGTGATCTGCTATCCTATTGGGACAGGCACAGCTTATACGCCTGTACAGGGTGCAGGCTTCATGTTTCAGAGCACGGACTCATCCAGGGCAATCACAGTGCCCCATGTGATGTGCTTGCTAGCTGCCTCCTGGCTCACCTTCCTCTGGAAAGACCTCCAGGATTCCCAGGTCTGTACATCAGACCTGAAATACCTTCCACACTGCCATGGCCAACCCTGCAAAAGGTGGCTGTCTTACTTATACCTTGATGTTGCTTTGCAAAACCTTTTGGTGGCACTTGTCACCCTTTGTCCAAGGCCCCATACACCCTTTCTGTCCCCAGACCTGCGTTCAGACTAACCTGAAGCAAGTAGCTAACAGGAGGGTGAGAAGTTGCAACACACCATGGCTGAAGGTCTATGCGTTACTTGTGCTCACAGGTAGAAAGCCCTTCCTCTCCTGCTCCAGGACACCTCTCCCCAGCTCACCACAGCTAACACACTGTATCTTTCAAACTGGAGACRGTGCTCACTGATAACCACTTCCAGTTACTTTGTAGACTTTTAAGGTTGTCCTGGGCGGGAGTTTGCACAAGGCCATGCCTGGAGAACAGCAGGACATCCACTTCCCACACCTCACACTACACATCTCCCAGGACAAGGCTATTTGCAGCCTTTTTTTCRCCATACTTCACTACAGGAAAGTGCCAACAGCACCCTCTGATGGTCCCTGTTATAAAGTCACTTGCAGTAAACAGGCTGGCTGGAGATGCTACTAGATCTGTTAAGCCTAGATCTTTTTACTAATCATTCTAATAAATGGTTTCCTCTCTAAGTGGCCTGCAGCAGCCTTCAGTTACTATACACATATGCTTTTAAAAACAGGGGTAGTGATTTTAAAGCTCAGGCACAGAACATGTACTTAATAATAGTGTTAATAATAAGTATTATAAATTATGATTCCATATATAAAAAGGCACTTTTCCCAAACAGACAAAGGTTAATTAACATATTAATTATAGTACTGACCTTATTTCAGGGGTGGTAATAAAAAGGTAAATGTAAGATTAAGAATCATCATCAATATTTTTTTCTTCCTCTAAGACTTCTGGTAGTTGGATATGTGCAAAATTCAAATCTGAAAGGCAAAACAGACAATCTAAATCACTACTCTACCCACTGTACATGAGAAGATGAGATGTCTGTGTGCATGAGAATTTATAAACAGTTTCTTTCATTTGATCTAGAAGAAGTAAACAGTGACACTCTGTGATTAGGCAGAGTCAGCACATTCTAAGTTATTTTTTCTTTGAAGATCACCTGTAAAATATCAATTGACATATCTTTGCTTTGTGTAGATGTGGAAAATCTTTTTCCAGTCATACTGAGGTATCCAATACTACAGATACACGCAGATGCATAAAACAGACCAGGTTTGATGCTCTGTATTATTGAAAAAGTTGTAATAGTAAAGACCTGCTCAAGTCTACATATGTTCCCAAGTTTAGAAAAAATAAAGTAGCAATGTAAGGATGTAAAAAGATGCTAGCAGATTATTTTTTGATAAAACTCACTCCACAGTCTGAGTATCTTCCAGAAATAAATGCATTTTTTTTTCTCTGAGGATGCTTGCCAGAAGGGCCATACTGAAAATAATGGCATATTTAAATCAATTCATGATCTGATTACATAATATTTTTTGCATTTTTTTTTCTTTGAACATACGTGCATCCATGCATGTCTATACGCCGTATTTTTATTTTAGTGGCTGTTCCTGCAGAGCAGCAGTCATTCCAAGAACTGACTGAAATGTATATTTGGTTCTGCTTTTTTTTTTTTTTTTTTTTTACCAATTAGATAACCAAAAATACTTAATTGAAACTGGGAAAGGTCACTTGCAGTCCTAACATAGGCTTACTGTAATTGCATGGAAGTTGGAGATTTATGTTGAATTCAAATGAGAATGTGAAATATAGTCTCCATGATCATGTGAGTGGATGGACACAGAATATATATGTAATGACTGGATTAATTCTTATTTTTATTACAAATTCTTAGACAAATTTTGCCTTGACTATGTTCAGGAATTCATATTGGATTAGATCTTCAGCCAGTATGTTGTCGTAACTTGAGTGAAAACAACATATACACAGTGACTTCTAAGACAGAAATAGGGCCCTGAACTGCAAGATAAAAATCAACATCACCTCTTTCTGCCCCAAAAGACAAGTTGTGGCATTGTTGGTAAATTTACCTGCTTGATTTCTAGTGATACTCAAGCTTCCTTGTAATATTCAGGCAGCATGCAGAGTCTTACACATTTAGAAATGCCCAGATTTTATATTAGAAAAGTTAACAAAAAATTACCTTATAAAAATGTTTAAATGTAAAAACCATGGAAAATGTGATTGAAACTAATAAAAATAGAAAAATAAAAAATTAAAGCTAATTTACAAAGTCAGACTGCTGGATCTTTACCGGTGGAATCCTCCCAAATAATGAGCAGTCACTGAAAAATGGGCCTGCATCTGAGTTTCTGGGCTGGTTAACCACTTTGCATACACAGGCATAACATTTTTCTTATAAGAAACATAAAATGTGTTAGAACCATTTTTATCTTCTCTTTATTAATCGCTGCATTTTACAGTGAATTACTGGTTTTAATAGAATGCATAAAAGGAGAGATGGTTGCATTATTTTTTAATGAAAAGTTACTTTTTTCCAACGTCTCCTTACGTCTCCTAACATTAAAATCACTTTTGATATGCCATTATTATAATGTCTTATAAACAGAACATACTGCACAAATAACTACTTTCATTTATTCACATCATTTCCTAAAAACTACTTTATTTTTACAAAATTCTACAAATTAAACAAATAAAATTATTCCACACTTAGTATGCCTCAATGGAAACATCTGAAAGACTAWACTTTGCTTGTGCAACTAATGTTTTATACAAATCTATGCATGAGACTGACCCCCAAACTTGCTTCTGACTACCAGGTCAGGTCACACTATCTTTTTCATTGCAATCTTTCTCTCACATGACTATTTTGCCTCCCTTAATTCAAATTTATCGATAAACATAAACACAGTAAAACAGGTAAGCTGTTGGAATAGATTTGTGAGGATCGTAACTGAATTAGAATCACAGTTGTCTGAAAACACAGGCAGAGGTTTGCATAGTCTATCTTCAAATATACAATCCTGGCAAATTTTTCTTCTTATTATCTTTATGCTTTTATATCATACCTTTGAACACAGGAAACATTCTTTTAGCCAGGTGCAATACACGGCCTGGTGCTGTAGAGCTCTTAAGACTATCATTTTATTATATTTGTGATTCTCTACAGTCTGTATCCTCTTTTCAAAAAACAACATTTAGCATGATGTGTGTAATGGGCATCTGATGTTGCCCATGAGAAATAACTGAGACGAGTCCCAAAATACGGCAATCTCAACAAGCATTGTCACTTAGCGCTTTTGATTTTAGTTTGTTAGTGATCCCACTGACAAAAGTCTCTTTAATGCACACAAATCAGATCACGCATATCTCAAAATTCTTCTGATTGATCAGACTCAAAATCAGCTGCTCATTTTCCTTCATTTTAGTATTCTGAAATTAYATATATTTTTTTCTATTCATTACCAAAACGGTTGTACTACCTTTGCCTAGTTGAGATTTAGACTTTTTCAGCTTTGAGACATCAAAATTTGAGAAATTAAGACAAAAGACAACAGTTTCTGATAGAACATGCTCTGCAATGGCATAATTAAGAGGAAGCAAATATAGCTGCATATAGGAACACATTTCATAATACATCTTAATAGCAAAAATGACTGAAGAAGTCTTTTTACTGCATGTTGTCTGTTCTATTTGTAGAACTGGAAATCTGCTATTGTATTATGTAGGAGTTTGCTCCAAAATAAACTAGAGCCAGCATGGCCGGAGATGACAGAAGTATGTCCAGGATAAATACCTATTCCCAACCCTCCATCCCAGCTGTTAAATCATTCTGCCTCTTTGCCCTTTACAGCATGTAGCACTGGGCAGTTTCTATCCTCTCTGCAAAGCTCCTCAGTTGTCTTTATCCTACGCTCACCAAAATACTTTCTATGATACTGAGGACAAGCATCCTACAATTACAAAGACCTTTTGGTGTCATAAGACAAACCTTTATTTTGCCAAACACCAATTCTCATACACCTTCTATCCTACAAACAAGTGTATCACTCCCTATTAACTCTGGTTCCTCCCTGAACACTTGTTGCACTGTCCAGCCTGTCCTCTGACTGAAACAAAGGTTCTGGGGAAAAAAAGTCACTAAAGAAAACACCAAAAAGCATTTGCAAATGGGTTCAAATTAAGCTTGCACTGACAATCTTAACTCCACCATTTCTCAGTTTTTAAGTAATTGCATAGTATCTTATTTTTTATTATTATAATTGCTTAAAGACAGGTTTCTGAAAAGACATTAGAATGACAGACGCTTTACTATCTGCATGATGATGTCTTCAAACTCTAATTTTGAATCTGAGAGTATATGCAGGAAATATAACCACTTGCTTTAATGAATTTTACAGAAACTTCCCAAAGGTTAAGAGATCTGCATAATACTTACATTCTGCTAGCAGGCTTGATTTTCTTTAATCTAAAACACGTAACAACATCTGCAGCTTTATTTCTTCACACTTTCTCCTTTTTTTTTTTTTTTACACTTTTAGAGCTCCCTGCTGTGTTGCTTCCACTCACTCAATTATCCAGCTAGGCCATGTAGTCTGATGTATGCAAAGTTCATCACAGCACAAACAAACATGTGGTTCGCATGATCATTAAATTCATGGAATGATCATCTCTTATTTCACTGTGTCAAAAGTAAAAGTAATTTGATTTAGAAAAGCGTATAATATATTCTTGGAACTTTTCCATAAACAAAAACAACACTTTGCTAAACCAGCTACTATTAAATATGTATTTAATAGAAATGTATTCTAATGATGTTAGAGGAGACGAAGCACAACTGATTTTTGCCACTGAGTCACAATTTATGAACAAATTAATTGCCTGATAAGGAATCAGAACTAAGAACAAGGCCATTCTGATTATTGCTTTGCAACAAAGCCAGGTGAATCTGGAAAAGCTGCTGTTTGGGTCAGGAAGCTGTCTGCCTAAACACAGCTGGCTCAAGGACACGAACCTACGTAACTTTTCTGTTTCTCCTCCAGAGTAAATTCATGCAGAAAACAGGCATCTTCAGAGGCAGGCAATACAGAAAAAACAGATGTAGTCAGGGCAGACGGAGGTACAGAAAAAAAAAGAAACTACAATCTCCCCTCAATCAATCCTTCTCAGGTGATGAGCAGAGACAAGTCACCTACGTGTCTGGACTCCAGGCTCCTGCGTAACTCTAAGTGTTGAATATAGATATGCAGCAGCCTGCAACTAACCAAGACAAGAAATACACACACTGCAAAGAGCTTAAAGTCTAACCCAGAGCCCTATGAGGAAAGCAGAACCTACCAAGAGGTCTGGGGGAACAGCTTAGAGAGTTAGCAGAGCTGCGGTGTGAAACCCTGTGGTGTGGCCCTGTAGCCAAGGCCAGACTGCAGGGCGCAGAAGCACGAGGGTTTCTTTGATGCTGACCAGGGAGGAAGGTGGCCTGGTGCAGCTTCTTTCACTGCATGGAATCAGGCTCAGTACCTGGCTCCTTCTTGAAACGCTGATCTTTTTGTTTTCTTTATAGCCATAAAAATCACAAACTGCCACAGGACATGGCTTAGTTCTCTTCGGATTCAGACTTGCTACGGATGTAGAAAATGACCGCGTTCATAGTACACACTATGTGCTATCTACAGCATGTTGGCCAGGTGGGCCCGGGTGCCGCTGGCGCGTGGATCCAGCCGCAGGCATCTCCAGGAAAGCTGGGACCGCAGCGCATCTCAAGCCCAGCAGACCTAGGTGCTCTGCTGCCCTCCACCCCTGGCACAGGGCTTCCAGGGCTCTGCCTTAAAAGCCTTACACAGAAGCCGTTAAGCTCACCATGCAACTCTTAAGAATACAAAATCTGCAATTTCAAAGCACCCCRACAGCTGGTAAAGCCCCTGCCGTTCCTCATCCTCCTCCCACAGAGCACTGCCTCGGCGGTACCGCAGGCGGCAGCCGCGCTCGCGCCGCCGCAACATGGCCGCAAAAACGGCCCCTTCCCCCCGCCCCCTCCAACGGCTGCGCCGCCGCCGCCGCCTCCGGCCGTTACCGACCGTTACCGCGGCGGGGCGCCCCGCAGCGGCTGCACTGCGCCACCAGGGGGCGCGCCGCCGCCCTCAGGGCCCGGGGAGCGGCGCAGGCTGCGAGCCCGGCCCGCTTCGGGGGCGCCGGGAGCGCGTCCTCGGCGCCCCCCGTGCCGGCCGGCCGGCGGCTCAAGGCGCCCCCGCCTCCTCGCTGCTGACAGGGAGCCACCTCGCAGCGGGGAAGGGCGCAGGTCAGCGCAGGGGGCGGTCGACGGCGCCCTCCCCTCACCGCGGGGGAGGCGCCCGCTCGCTGCGCTGGCGCTGCAGGAGCAGCTGAGGAGCAGCTGAACCCCTCAGGCTCAAGGCAGCCGCAGCAGCCAAATGAGAGCCCAAGTACATGCGTATAAACATACAACACCGGCATACATCGGGGGGGAGCGGGGGTGCTGTTCGCTGAATCTTCTGTGTTAACCTCAAACGTTGAGAGTAAGTTTGCTGTAAAGCTTTGCTTCCTATTTTGTTTTTAGCCCTGGAGTTACAGCTGCCTTTCAGGTCTTTGGTCCGCAGACAAGTGCAGATGGGCTAATCAAGGAAACCTCACTCTGCAGTAGCGCATCTCTGAGCACTAGCTCTGATGTGTGGTTCAAGCGTTCCCTGTCCCTCTGCACAGCTGTCTGACCTCGAAGCCTGAAGTCCCAACCRTGCTCCCATCTTTGCTTGCAGCCATGCTGGCCACTCCTTTCCACCATGTTTTTTAATATCCCAGAAAGAACAGGCTCGAGCCTCTCACCAATGACAACATCTTTGTTAATAATCCAAGGACAGTCCTACGGCCAAACAGTTTCCGCAGCCGTTCAGAAGGCAGCGCTGCCAAACCCAGCGTCTAAGGCAGAGAGAGCGTCAAGCTCCTGCGGGTATCTGAGCCTGCTCCCTAACACTGTACAATCCTCTGAGCTAATCTGGACATCGGCACTTCTTGAAGCAGATATAGGATGCTGGAGTTAAAAGTCCTCATCTGGTATTGAATTCAGCAGGTTTCAGCAGGATTCAGGTATTTTTTGCTTCCAGAGCTGAATTTTCAGCTGCTGGGACTAGCAGTCAGGGCTGAAACAGGTAAGTTAATGTCTAATATGTGGAACCTTATTGATGTGAGCCAGACACTTCATAAGTCTAAGTATGAGAAGCCAAGTGAGGAGAATGAATTAATTTAACTCCCTTTATTGGATGTGGCTAAAGTCATACCTATTTAAATGGGCTTTTACTCTGTATTCATCAAGGTTCTTAYAAAGAGAAGACGCCCTCCCTGCAAGGATGCATTATAGATTACGTGAAAAATCCGGGCACTGGGCAAGTGATCCTTRGCAATCTAATCCACCTTCCTCTTTTGTGGGTCTGCCTCTAGTCCACCTCCCTTTTTCAGTCAGCTCATACCCAGCTGACTGAGATATCTGAGGGAAATCCCCATTGAAAGGAAATACCCAGCAGCTTTGGTGCCTGTTTTAGGGGTTTTTTCCAGCTGTGGGAGTGGGGGGTAGAATGCAGAGAAAGGCTAAATCCTAAGTCATAGCCAGCAGAGAAGGCTACCAAAGGGAAAATACATTCCACTTGAGCTAACATGGATTTAAAGTAGTCTCCGAAGTTATGGAGGTACCCAGGAAACTGAAGGTTGCAAAGAACTATTTAAGCAATGAAAAGCAACAAAGCCTATTTGGTGCTTTTCAATCTTAGATCTGCAGATTGCTGAGTCTTGTTTTAAACTCCAAGGAACATTGAGTATAGACAGAAATTTCAGGTTTTTGAAGACTTCTGACTAGTTTGGAATGCAGAGGTCTTCTCCAAGCTCAAATCTGCTCCTATTGTGTATTGTGCAATGGGAAATCTGCAGAAGAGCCTGGAATCAGTTTATAACCACCAGATAGAAACAGAACTCCAAAATGAAACAAAGATGCTGACATTCTGATGCTTACAGTTCACAAAATCCATCTTTTTCAATCTTTCATTCACTGAGTAACATATTTAATTCTAGACAATTTTCTTCTGGCCAAATATATCAGCTGAAAATATCAAATCTCAATTTTCTTACTTTAAAGCTACTTMAATTACTCAGATTAGTTTGTGAGGATTGCATCCTGCCTTTGATGCATAGGCATTGGTTTATTTGAAACCGCTGGAAGCTTTGACTGCCTTAAGGATTATAGGTTAGGGCCCTACATTTGTACTGTTGTACATCATTGTATGACCTAAATGAGATTAGAATAATAAATCTTGATTTATTATGAGGGCTTTATTTAGACATAGCTTGAGTATGAGGTCTGTGTCAGGATTAATAATGAAATCTAACATGCCCAGGCACAGGGAAAGCCCAATAATGAAAGGACATTTTTTCCCTTGAGAAAACTGGTTCCCAGCCCTCTGTTCGGCTTTTGTCAGAATTGCTAAATACTGAATGGCACAGAGATGCTGGATCCCAAAGATGATGACGTAGTTCATGACTTGGAGATGAGCCTACAYTGAGCAAAGGCCGGAAGTATCCCATCGACAGTGTTTTCCAAGGCTAAGTATTCATGCTCTGCAATGCAATAGCATTCAGAAAGCTTCCAGTATAAGCTTCTCAGAATCTAAACACAAATGAGAAATTATGTCTTCAAGATTTGCTGGTTAATTCATCCATGGTGCTGAACACACATTAGCCTAGATACCTGTCCTATACTTAAGTCACATTCCTGAACCTGCTCTAAGAAAATGYCCATTCTTTTCTGCATCCTAGTCACCATTTCTCATCAGGATACCTGATGTCATTTAACATACCGAATTGCAATGGCCTAAGTAGTAGACACAGGCAGGTAGTTAAGTTCCTCTTCACTAATAGCTACATGAATTCAGAGGAATTTGCCTTTCCAAAAAGTCCTAACCAGGATAAGGAAAAATTGTAAGTAGTGAACTGCAGGGACGTGATCYTGAGTTTTAAGTGTGGCCAGATGAATTAAATCATCATGTATCTTTRTCTTTACAGTATCTTTACCTTTTGTCTAGTCCAAATAGTTTCTATACTTCCACATTCAACCAGCTAATTGACTGATCTTGTTCAGTAGCAAGTTTCTGTCCCACTTGTTWGTTTAGTAGAAATAGCAAGAGTTATTTCCTTTGAAATGTTGATATTGAGTTTTGGTAATCACAAGCCTCATGATGTTTGTGCAGAGCAAAAAGAAATGCTGAACCTGAACACCATTTTCTTTTTCCTTTATTCAGCAAGAGTCCTACTTGCCTGGCAGCCTGTCCCGGTGTGCTTGAGCTGAGGTGGAACTGGATGGAGCAGCCTCAGACAATTTTTTCAGACAACTTGAAGGAAAAGCAAGTTTTAAAGAAGGAYACACTGTTAGGTCCTGCTGTGTTTCTTTACTCAGTACTCAGGAGTTAAACCATGAGAACCAGATATTTGTAAGAAACAGAATCCCCAAAAAGCATGAAACCTCAAAAGGTTGAAAAGCCTACCAATATAACTGAGGACAATTCTCTGGATTATCAAAGTATAAAATCAAATTGTGGAAGTTTCAGTATCTAACAACATTTTAAACTATTTTTTCACTCCCCAGAAGTGCCACTTCCTGTGAAGCCCTTTCTAAAAAACCTTTTAAACTATACTCTAGGTGGTGAGAATCATTAGGTGCAAAGTACTTTAAGACACAGTGATTCATTAACAGTGTTCCCAGCAGACTCTTTTAAGGTCAAGTAATGTCAAAGATGAGACTCCTAGACCTTTCTACTCAGGAACAGGGCAGCATTTCAACTCTCAGAAAGCAGATACTTCATGTTATCTACTTGTGATCATTTGAAGTCAAATAGCAGTGTGACAGCGTAGCTAAGCAACTTTTTGAACCATCAAGCTCYGCTCCTGTTTATTCCCTTGGACACTGACCCTTAGAAAGAAAATATTAATATAAACAAATCCTTTGGAATTGCCCAACATCCTTAGGCAGTAGGAGTTTGATGAAGACCAAACCGTGGTTTAAGTCCTTAGGCACTGGAGATCTGAATGGGAAGTTTCATCTATTCAAAAGTTTTAACACTGCAGTGCAGGGTTTCCCAGCCAACCTCAYCTGTGGGCAAGGACGTCTGTAACATGGTCTGCACACCTGCTATTCTTTGCTATCCCTGACAATACCTGATCGAAGAAACAGCAGCTTTTTGTGGCTTTTTACAACATACTGCCCTGAATCACAAGTTGGCAGTCAGATCCACAAGGACATTAAGGRAAACCAGAACTTTGTGGTGTGGAAATGGATTCCCGCTTCTCTRTTTTATAGTATGTTTCAAGTGTATTGCAATCTGAAAATCCTGGTGTTTTGRCTGATGGCATATCACCGAAGCCTTTACCCTCATTTAGTAGGTTAAAGTCTTGTAGCCCAAGCTGTGAGCAGTTTTTACAGATCACTGATAAAAAGCGATAGAAGTTTCATGGGCCACCCTAGGTTATGTCAGCCACAAGCAGAATGAGAAGGTTTATGCTGAGAGCAGAGAGGCAGTGTGTAACCCGTTGAATCTCATTATCACTGTACTCTGGCCTCTAGATAGCGTATGCATACACTGGGGTTGTGGAGACTCTAAGAGATGTACAGGACAGGCCTATTAGTAGAACTGGGAAAGACTAGGAAGAGGTTTTCCTTGTCTGCTAGAAGGAAGTATGTATCAATCTAGGGGAGACGCTTTCCTGGCCTGGGGGACAAAGCCTTCTGTAGTATGTATTGAAATTATTTTTATTATATCTATTTTATTTGTTGTACATAGTGTCTAAATCTATCCAGGCCCTTTACTTTCCCTGTCTTTGCCTAATGGGAACACTAGCCTGAATGCTGCTCTGACAAACTTGCTTCACTAACTGCTCAGTTCTCRGTGTTCTGCCCTAGTAGTGAGTCAGTTACTTTTTTTTCCAGGAGATATGCAAGAGCTAGTAGCAGGTGCTCATATAAAACTCAGTCCAAGATTATTTGTATTGAAACCATAAAACTCTCCTTCTGTGCCTACTATAACATATCTCTGGACAAGTACATAATTACTACTGTTCCGATGTTTCTTATCCTTCTTCCTCTTTCCCATTATTCACTGTGTATGGATTTCTGACCCTAGCTCAGTCAATGTGTAGGCCACTCAATGCTGTGTACCACTCTGCTTCCATCTACTTTTTATCCAAAATTCTCAAACCTCATTGTTCATGGTGAGGGTCTTCAATTCATATCTAGGCTCCTTAGTAGAAGTGTTCTCATTTACAGAAGTACAGAGAACACACAGATCTGATTCAGTTAACAGAAGCTGAGTTTGCATGTCACCTTGAAAATCAAACCACTTACATTTTAGTACATAAACATGGATTTTGGAACATAGCTTTAAGTATTCAGTGCAGGTATTATTAGGTCATGACAGGCATATCTAAAAATCTTTTTAAAGTACTATACAAACTTATATATACTATACATATTCTTAATCAGCACAATTATCAAAATAATTGTCCTTTTCAGCAAAAATAATAGTTATCATCAACTCCTTTCAGGATGAGACATTACTAATATAAATCTTTATCTCATTTAGTACTCAGGGTTAATATTAACATCTCCGTACCCTGTACTCTACACTGTGTTAGCCTTTCCTCCGTGGATTCTTCTTCTAAAGGAATTTTCTCTCCCTGCTCACCAGAAATGTGAGGATCCTCCCTGGGAATCATTCCAGGTAAGAAACCTTTCTTGTAATTAGCTTGCTAAAAATGATAGAACAAAACACAGCACTGCTGTAGCCACAACCAAGGTGCCTTTTAACAAGCTTATTTGATTGTACTGGATGCTATACATGACCTAGAGATACATTAAGCATTTCCACCATGCTACAAGCATCTAAACCACTGAGTTTCAGTTCTCACTTCCCATCCCTGTAAGTCAAATCCAGTAGCCTGCAAGAGCACCTATTAATTTATAGACTTAATCCCAAGGGCATATCTGCACATTTACAAAAAGGCAAGTTTGGTCCGCTGTTGCCACGGTGATGGCACAAATAGAGAACAACCAAGAAGGAAAGAACCTGTGGCTGTATGTATGCTTTGGTGGATTTGGGCATTTAGGGGGTTTTATATGTTCCTCTATGCAGGCCATTTGAAGATGTTTATATACCTTTTCTACCATTCTAGTGGAAGGTAGGATGTTAGAAGAAAAAGAGAATGATGAATGTATTAGATTTGCTGTGCAAATTTTGTATTYCTTATAGACATAAGAGGTATAGACTCCCTTATAGACATAAAGGTTTCTGCAATTCAGAGCTGAACTGTTACAGTTTATTGCAGTGTTTTGAATTTCATGAGTACATTAAGATGTTTAAAATTATTTATAATGAAATGCAGCTAAATAAAATACTTATTAAAGCAAAACAAAACAAAAAATCCTGAGAAGATATGATGTGATTATCACTAGGAAAAATGTCAGGTAGCTGCCTATTACAGAATATACAATGTTACTAAACTAATTTAAAATCCAGATAATTTTCCTTAGGAGAAAATTCAACAGTAAATTGTTCAGGGGCTGGTGGATTTCTTTGTTTCTTAAGGATGGTAGAGATTCGTACACAAGCATCAGCAAAGGGCAGCTTTCTGAGCTGTTCCCTGCCAATTGCTGACAAAGGCAGTCCTAATGAATCATTCTGAATTGTGATCATGTGCTACCAGCCCACAGTGAGCTGCCAAAGAGGAAGTGCAGCTTGTTTTCTTTCATTTTCTTGATTCCTATGCTGTAGGAAGATGAAAGGAGAAGGAGGAGGAGGCAACAGCAACAGCCAAACTTAATAAATAATTCTGACGATTCCTGATATCAAATGGAGGCCCCTGAGTGGGACCCACTGAAAAATGACACCCTTCCGCCGACCCTGACGCCAGCTGTCCCTCCGTATGTGAAGCTGGGCCTGACCATTGTATATACGGTTTTTTATTCACTCCTTTTTGTGTTCATCTATGTCCAGCTCTGGCTGGTCCTTCACTACAGGCACAAGAGGTTCAGTTACCAAACTGTCTTTCTGTTCCTGTGCTTGTTTTGGGCCTCTCTTAGGACTGTRCTCTTTTCATTTTACTTCAAAGACTTTGTCACAGCAAATTCTCTCAGCCCCTTCATCTTCTGGCTTCTCTATTGCTTCCCAGTCTGCCTCCAGTTTTTTACCCTGACTCTGATGAATCTGTACTTCACACAGGTAAGCAACAGACATTTGGTTGATTAAATCTAACATAATGTTAAAGCATTATTTTTTTAAGGTTCATGRGAAAGATGTAATTTCCTAATGTATTTGGGCAGGGCAAGAAGCACGTATCAGGTATTTGGCTGGTAATTTAACTTTTGATCTATATGCAACCGATCAGTGTTACAGTGAAACCTGRAGCCTGAAGTGATTGTTTCAGGATTAGCAAAAGAATATATCTACTGTCTATTAAAATGWTGTTATTTAATTTAAAGGTTGGGAAAAAAATTTATAGGAGAGCTCAAAGTTTAGACCTCCAAAGTGCCTTTTTATTCTTTATTGTTATTGTTGTTGTTAGTAGACCCCATAAGCTTCCTGGCTTAGCAAGCCTGACCCCTGTGTGCAGTCAGAATTGTAATTTCTAATTTTGCTGACAGCTACCCCCACCCCTCCAGATTTTATATCGGTTGACTAACATGTTTCTGAGTGAGTAGATTTCTGTGTATCAATAGTCAAATTGTTGACMGAGTCCTACTTCAGCCCCAAATTTCTATCATAATCTGTATTACAAATAGCGCTGAATGCTCTTTGTGTCTAGGCCCCTTAAGTGCTAGGTGCTGTACAGAGATATACCTTCTGCATCAAGGGCACTGTGATGTWAAGGTAAATTAGCTGTATAGAGGGGGAAGAGAGTAGTATCTGTGCTTTACAAAGAGGCCTTGAGAGGGTATCTATGCTGTGGACAGCTGAGWAGCCAGAAGGATTAGGCTGCACAGTGCTCCGTGTTGCTGCAGTTAGACTTGCCTGGAAGCACTTACAGTGGGAGTGAGTGTCTCAGCACTGGGCTACAGGCTGGGATGGCAAAGAGAGGCTGCCTGACTTGCCTGAGAACTTGCAGGAAGCTTCCAGGAGGGCAGGGATTTGATTCAGTAACTCTTGAATCTCACTCTGGTACCTTGAGGAGGAAGCCAAGCCTGCCCTCCGATGACCTATGGCAAAGGCTGCTTTCCCAGCACAGGTGTAGCTGTCCATAGGAGCACCAGCCAGCTCTCCAGCACCTGCAGCAGTGCTCAGGACACTTTGGACTTTGCCATGAGCCCTGCTAGGGACCAGCTCAGAGCCTGAATCTGAGTGTCTCTGTAGTGGTTACAGCTACCACAGGCCTGTAAACTCCGAACAGCCTGGCTGGAGAGATCAGGCTGCTTGTGAGAGCTGCCAACCCAGAGATGTAAAAGCAGAGGTGGTAGGCATGAAAGCTAGAAGAGGGCTTTAGTAGAGGATATTAAATGCTCAGAACCACCTACACGTTTTTGCATGTTTATTTACTTTTCTGGATTCAGTTTCTGAAACACCTACTAACACACTCTATTCCTCTCCCCTGGATTTGAGATATATTACAGGGTTACAGGAACCTTTCATTTATATGCTACTCAAATCCAACTCAGGCGTGTAGTGACCTATGCTTTATCCTGTGGCTGTTGCGAGAACATTTAATGATGGTGCAGTTCCCAAGGGGCAAGTGTCCATCATCAGGCAGAGTCCACCACTATTGCAACAGTTGAGACTAAATCATAACCCTGGGACAGATTCTTTCCTCAGACACACATGTAGAGCTCCCATTGAAGTGTGAAGGCAGAGTCTTGGTTCTTAGGCGAGAGAAGCTGAGAATGAAGTGAGCACAGAGAATGCAGTGCAGTCTGCACTCTGTGCATTGGAGTGCCAGCAATCAGGGGCTTAGTGTTAATAGTAACCAATTCCTTTTGTCTGAGGAAAAATCCAAGAAGAGAGCATACAGAATGCTCTCATACATCCTTTTAGCCTATTTTTGGCATTGCTGTCTGATATCATTAAGGAAATACGAGTCAGTGGTTGGAAACATGAAAAATGCTAAGGCTATTGGTTCTGCCTTTAACGCAGTTTCTGCTTTGTCACTATGAGCCCTCACAATCTTCCTCTGAGCCCTTCTGTAAAAGAGTGTAATGGTTACCTGTTTTACATAGCTGTTTTGAAGCTTTCGAAACAGTATTTAAAAGGACTTTAAGACTTTGTGATATGTCTCACAGTCTTTAAAGATTGTGAGCCACTGTAGACAAGCATATTATTAGTATTACTGTTTGCTTTGGAGCTGGTTGCTCCTGTGAAATCTCATCTCAAATATCGACCCAGCCAAAACAAAGCCGTAAGAAATACAAGCACAGCCGATGTAAGAATGTAATGGAAGACATGGAATCAATGCGCACTCTTTTAATTCACTGTTATTAATTCTTTACTTCTAACCATTAAAAGGTGGTTTGGCTTGAAATTCAGCATCTTCTTGAGACTGTATTTTTAATGTGCATCCAGCTTTCCACAGCAGACAAGAAAGAACTAGTGTGAAAGGGGTGGGGAGAAAGAATTTTGTTTTCAATAATGGCTTATAACTTCACAGTCCTGTTTAGAAGCAACTTTTATCCTTTTTTCTTTTTTCTCCAGAAAGAAGTCAAGGGACTACAGCTATGTCTCATTGCATGGAAACCATGCTAGTTAACTGGTGCTAAGCTAGAGGAAAAGAAGTAATCTAGGTATGGCCTAGGGACAGAGGACTAGAAGAGACCTCATGAGTCAGGAACTTGGGAGTGTTTTTTATCTGCTGTATGGCACACAGCATTTCTGCATGGGGCACTGCTAAGAACACTTTTAGACATGGATACAAGATGAAATATTAGTTCCAAAAAATTGTAGATCCTCCTAGCCGAAGAAAAAAACTCATCTGACAAGTGCTTAAGTGCCTTTTTTTTTTTTTTTTTTTTAATAATAAGCAGCTTTGAATCTGACAGGAAGTTATCCACAACTGTTCTCTTTATAATAGGTAATCCTAAGCAATGGGGTCACAAGTTTGGACTGTATCTTTTGTGTAGAAGGACAAATAAGCCATGATAGTATCAGCAGGGCAGGGGTTATTCCCAGATTTGCACATCAACTTCAACAGAAAGACAGAAGGAATTCTAATGCATTGGGGCAGGATGCTAAACCAGGGGACCAGTAGAGAGGAGAGAAGTTACAGTCAAAATAGTTTTGACTCAGTACAGTTCCTTAGGGGTCTTTAAGTTGAGTGCCAAATTCAGAGTCCTTTCCTACTGTTTTGATACCCTATTTCTGGCAGAATAAAAGGGGTGCTGAAGGTAAGGCCTATATAATGTTGCCTCCTCTCAGAAATCATGTACTGAAGAAAATGTATGTGGTCTCTAGTAAGACAGCCAAAGACAATTTATTAATCCTTTGTCTGTATTCATTCTCATTTCTTAAAAAGGAAAGAAATATTGACCTACCTCTCAGGATAAGCCTCTGTTTACTTAGAAATCATTAAAATAAGTCTTAAATAAAAATAAGATCCTGTGGCAGTTTTATAAAACAATAGCCCAACACTTGCAAATAACCACATAGTACAAAGCCAGGAAAACTTCCTGGTCTATTAGATGGTGAACAAAAACGTACATTTCTACTTACAGAGACTGAAAAGCCCATAGATCTGTTTGCCTCACACCTGCACCTCCCACGGGTTTATTTTGGCTGTTTGATAAAATAAAGACTGTAAATTGGCAAATAACATTTTCCACTTTAACCAAATCCAGACAGCAAGGATCCCAGCACTCAAACGCTCTTTTGTTGGTGTCCTTCCTCGCCAGATCTTCCATTCTTCCCTGCCAATGGCAAGGGGAGACTGAGATGAGTCCTCAAACTTTACAGTCAGTGCCATGGGTATAAGTTTAAAGAGGATCTGGGGAAAAAAAAAAGAAAATAAAAAATTGCCTTTAATGGTGGTAGGGTGGGGGGAGGCAGAGAAGGGCTTGCTTCGACTTGTTCTGTTTCTCTTAGACTTTACATTTCCCTGGGGAACAGGATACAAATGAAGGAGGAGGAAGGCTAGGATGAAGGGTTACAGACTCAAAAAACAGGGTCAAGACCACAGACTGTGAGTGGCAGGGGATGCTGGAAATCCCATCCCCCATCTGTGACCAGGCACAGCGAGCTATTTTGTGGGCTGTAGGTTTAACCATTGCATTCTCAAGCACCTGGGGAAGATGGTACTATGCTAAAGAACTGAGAGGCTGTACAGGTGGAGAGGGTCTGGTGGGTGGATTTACCTCTCCTTCCTCTTCCCTAACCATCTTCCCTTTCTCTGGCATCCAGACTGGGAAGTTTACTCTGCCTCCCAGGTAGGGCTGATAAAAATCAGAGACTTTCAAATGAAGAGAAATTGTGCAGGGTAAGACAGTTTGGAGTCCTTTGGAGAGGAGCTGGCCATGCTAGAAGTRCTTTGAAGGGTGAGGTATTACCAGTGCAACACTTTCATAGAGGCTACATATCTCAGTGGAATTGTAACTGAGGTACATGTTATCTCTATGAAGAAAGTTAAGAGAACTTATCTTCTAATGACTCTGGATAGAATTTTAGAAGTAATACCACCAGTGAGAGAACARAAAGAGCTTTTTATTTAGTATTTATATTTAATGAAAAACAATACACCATTTTTACAGTGCTTTATATTAATTTAAAGCATGCTGTAGATGTACATAGGCTACACAAAACTCAAAATACAGGTGGTAAAGCATCAACAAATGTGTTGGGTCTATAGGAGAGAAGTCAGAACTGCACAGAGAGATGCTGTTTGACAGCATCTGGCAGAAGGAATAAGGTGATTTGAGTTAGCAAATGATCTGATGGGAGAGCTAAACATGCAAGTTTACAGTGACTACCACACCCATGATGGTCCCTCTCCTACCTGTACTAGATTTATGAAGTTACACAAGGCTGCATATGGTAGTGAGTCATGTTGTCCATGTCAGTAGACAACTTTGCAAGTCATGTGGAGTTTATAGAGTAGAAAGAAGACTGTGCATATCTGGGGGAATCTGATCCAAATGTAAGAATATTTAACATGAAAGAATGAATATGGGAAACGGAGAGGAGGGGAAAGTGGGCCTTGGACTGGGAAATACACAGTGGAGGAAAGGTGTACAAGCTGATGGAGGTGGGTCTGGGCCTGCATTGGGCAGATTTTCAGGGTGCAAAAAAAATTTGCATGGAATGTGAGAGCGGAAGGGGGAGGGGCAGTGGTGAAAAAATCTGAGAGGGAAAATTACACWCTGAACTCTACAATTTTCTGAAATGAGAACTAGTAAATAAAGGTAAACTTCATTCCTGCACAGAAAGCCAGCTTGAGAACGTTTGCAAGCACTTAACGCATACCTGAGGCTTTATGGAGAGCTGTGGTTCCTGTAAAAGTGAATTGATTAGCTAGACTTAGGGGTACATTGGAGGTCTATGCCAGCATTCATATCAGTTGAGCTAAATCAAAGCATGGATTGAAAATTGCTCCAGTGAGGATTTTTTTTTCTTTTGCTCTGAGCATATGTGACTTGGTTTTGACACATGGACACCTACTTAAAGGACCTGAGTGGCTCCTAATGTAACTTGCATAGCCATAGCAGGAGCCCCCTTAACTTCCAGCTGCACTGAACACGGGCCCTCCTGCCAACCCCACTGCTCTTCTGCTGAGGCCCTGGTAGGACATCCTGCAAGGTTAGCTTGCAGCTGTTTGCATCAGTCCTGCAAGAGAGGAATTTTCCTTGGCTCAAGGGCTTTTTGGAGCCCTTTTGTACTGCTGGAGTTCTGTATGCCGGACGTATACCTCAGGGGAGTGGAGGAGGGAGTGTGAGAATCTCGTTTGAGGTTTCCAGTTCTTCAGCAAAAACAAGGAATCAGAACAGTGTATTTCTACTTTAAAGAACAAGCAAAATGAGGGATGTTTTTAAGAAGAAAAAGTAATCTTTTAGACATCAGAAAATTAGCAAGGAATTTCACTAGCTGATATTTTCCTTGTTGGTATTCATCTTGGGGCTCTCTGAAAGATCTTTTTTAAAAAGTCTGCCTTCTGCTTGCTCTTTAGTCTATTCTTAGGAGTAGCCTGGTTTGTTCTGGTTTGCTGGAAGACTTGCTTAGATGACTCAGATATTGACTGGAAGCTTTCTCAACACTTGTGGGGAGGGGACATTGAGCAACCAGCCTTTTCTTGCAGGGTGCTTTGAGTTAAATGACTGTTTAAAGCAAAAAGCTGCACCTACACATGTAAAGTGTATTGAGATCAGCTTTTGACCTCCTTAGTCCCACTGAACAGCCCTTTTTTTGTGACAGTCACACTGCTTCCAGCAAGGGTGCTCATGGAATAAGGCATTATCAGTGTAAGCAAAGGTAGCAGAACCTGGCCACCTGTTTTTCTATCTGGTGATGAATTTGTAAGAGTGCCTATGCCTTACACTGCAGCCTTTACTGTGTGTTGTGTCCATTTTCTTTCTTAATGGTCATTTACTCTGATAAAATTCAGAAGCGTGTTGCCTGCTGGGACAGTTCCACCAAATGTAGGGGTACGATAAAGCAGCCATTTAGGCAATCTCCCCTCTAGAGGTGTTGTCCTGCAAATTATACGCAACATGCACATGTCACGTCTGGTTTTAGGTAAGTTAGCAATGGAGCTTTTGCTGAGTAGGGCAGACTTGCACTGTGTCTTGTGACAGGAGTGACATTAGAGCGGTGAGTGGGTCCTTGTTGGGGGACCACAGGAGATGGCATTCCAGAACTTGTGAATCTCCTAGGTTTTGTGGACCCGGAGTAACTCATGGCCCACTGCAGATTGCTTGTCGTGTGTGGTTCCATACATTAGCTCTGAACACTTCCGTTCAGCCCTGCTTTTGAAAGTTACCAAAATTAACGGTACAATATGTGTGAGTAAGTGCTACTTAGAGCAGGTGGGGATCGTGGAATGGCCCAAGAGACAAGTTTTACTTGTTCAGTTTAAATGAGGTCAGGAATTTGCTTACTCCCYAGTTGACCACAATGTCATCCAGAATAAACAGGGTAGGCAAAATRTCTCATACAAAAAGGGTACAGGAAATAGTTGGAGCCCTATCCCACCTCTAAAAAATGCCAGCGCCCAGCTGCACCACGGAAACATGAAACATTCACCAGTTTCTTAAACTTTCCTTCCAGTAGCAAGTAAGTCACACAAAATTTGTTCCTGAATTCCCGTGAGAATTCATGATGATATTTAGATAATGAATCACAAAAGTCTTCTCTAGGGATAGTGCCAGAAGTGTTAGCTGTTTAAAAACAGTATCAATGGTTGCAGAATATTTTTAGGGATTTTTTTTTTTAATTTCTCAATTTTTTTATTTTTTCAGGGCCTGCTAAAAAGCTCCATTCTCTCTACTGCTTCATCTAGTGCTAAGCAGACTGATGTGCCACAGAAATAATTTCCATGTTAAGGCAGCTATTTATGGTGAATAGGAGTTAAATGACAAGTTGTTCCGGGAGCGCTGGAACAAGTGAAGCCTGATTTCTCCAGATCTATGTCTCATGCTTGACTTTGAGCTGTGATTGAAGCTGTTTCTGTAACTGGGGCATTGCTTACGGTACTTTCCTATGCAGAGTTTCTCATTTTGGGTGATGTGTAGGATCATTATGCAATATTCTGCATACAGAGGGCATATATGAGATGCATTTACAGGGTCCTTCACTTCTATCGACTAACTGTTTTGAAGAGGGTGATAGAAAGGTCATATCTTTGACACGTCAAGAATTCTGTCTTCAGTTCTCTGACCAGACCATTTAAAATATAGTAGGGTACAGGTAGACAAGTTCACAGGCAGATGCATGCCTACACATTCGTAATGATCATGTAGGTCCTGTTTCCTTGGGAAAGTATGGTAATCCTAACAAATGTTATGCAATATACATTAAAGTGTATGCAAAACCAAATGAAATGGGTAAGGCAGGATAAGTTGAGAAGAAAATGATTAGGAAATAGCTCACAATAAATCATGTGGCATGATTTTTTTGTAATACTAGTTATTGATGTGTTTCAATATAGGCTGCTGAATTTTTTAAAATGACCTTTATAAGTTGGGTTTGCTTGGAGCTGTGTTAGCTTGTGAAAAAGCAATGATGCTTCCCTTTAAGCTTTTTTTTTTTTTTTTTTTTTTTTAAGATGCAAAAATTTGTTAATATATTTTCTATAATTTCTGATGGTGGTTAAACACCTGGGACTGATATTACATAGCTACTGTGCAGCAACAACAGTGTCAATATTTTGTCTTTTCTGCTACAGCAAGATAACTATTGTGCCTGAGCTATCTCACTGTAAAAATATGTACTGTTCTCTTAGTGAATGTATAGTCAGTGGAAGCCAAACACACCTCAGAGTAAAACAAAGAGTCTGGTTCTCACCAATATCCTTCTGGTAATATAACATGTTTAAACACATATATCCAATTTAAGGCCAGTGTACTATGGGCAGGTTACTAAGGGCTCTTTATATGAGTAGAGCATCTGACCCAATATGCCAGTATGAGCTGATCTGCATGAGAGACATGTACTGATAGGTCACATACAGGCATAATTATTTACCTTTTTGATTGTACTGGCATTGGTCCTCTTATGAATGTTGGTATAAAGGACCTTATTCCAAGCCAAAATAAGCAAAAATAATGATGCAGACAATTTGTATACAGGTATATCTTAATCTGCTGCTGAGTAGTATAAATAGTTTCTTTATAGGTTGCCTGCCATGGGTAAACCGTAAATGCAAATTTATTGTGTAATGAAAAGTGTCGTTACATTTGTGATGTGATGTGAGACAGGATTCCTGTGGATCACAGTGTCTTTCCTTACTTGCATGTATACTATGTCTGTTGCAATATTTTTCTTTTTTGCAGGTGATTTTCAAGGCTAAGTCAAAATATTCCCCAGAACTACTCAAATACAGGTAAGAACTGTGATAAAGAAAAGTAGCAATGCACTTGGAGAAACACTACATCTTTGATAATATGCAATGGTCATAATTACTCATATTTATATACAAAAGTTTTATAATGATGAATGATGGTTCTGACACCAACTTCTCTGCTGTAGCATTTAGAAGTCTGTGTCATATCCTAACACAAGCACCATGTTTAGACATTCAGGTATTTCAAAGGCAAGTGTTTCAGTTGCAGGCAGGAAACACTGACCTTGGTGATCTGTTTACAGTTTCTTAAAGAAGCTATGTACTTTGATGAATTCAGATCCAGTGCTTTGGTAAAGGTAGCAGAGTGATGTATTCATTGTGACAGGAATGAATGAGACTGGATATGTCTTAATTCAGAATTGAGGCCAGAGGTAATAAAAGAGAAACTGAAAAGCTTTGAGAAGGTGGGAGAAGAGTTGTGAAGGGAAGGAGGTAGAGAAAATGGATTCAACTTGGTGATGTGTCTGGGAGCTAACAGATAACTTCCCATAACTCCAGAGAGTTGAGGTTAYGGCAACTTTGCATTTGTGTAAGGGATTTGTTTGAGATCTTGTTTGAGCTGGAGGAATTGTCAAGAATACTTAAAAGGTGCCCCAAAGGTGGTAGATGTCCATGAAGCTGAAGAAGAGCTCATTAATAAGTGTTTGTTGTTGCAATACCTAGAAGCCTCAGTCAAGGGCAAAGTTGTTTAGTTAGGATAAGAGAGAGACTGTCTCTTCTCTAAAGAATTTACAATCTAAAGTTGGGATAGGAAAGCAGAGTAATTTGCAACTATAACCTGACCCATTACTTGCTGACTGTTCAGCAGAATATGGTACTGTATCAACAGGTCAAATTTGCCCTGGAAAACTTGTTATCAGGTTTGGCTTTGATACAGCTGGAGAGGCAGAGGTCTGAAGCAAGTGTTTCAGAAACCTGTACAATGAGAGCAGGACTGGGACAGGCTGTGCTGGAGCTGGTGACCAGTAAAGTATGGGCCAGGCAGGGCTTGCCGGCTGAGTGAGGGATGAGGGGCTCCTTGCTGAAGAACAACTGATGCAGCAAATGTAAGGGCGAGAACAGAAAGACTGCATGTTTGGTGGACCCAGGAGTGTTTCCAAGTTAGTGGGTCTGTGCGCACACCTTGGCCACATCCCAAACCACAAGGGGCAAGAGTCAGATGCTCTCTGGTCAGCACCATGGTACACAAATAGGCATTCTGCTTTAGTTTCTGTGGGAAGGAAACCCTGGAGTGTGGGCTGGCCAAAAACCAGGACACGCACCAGACAGGTCCCCAGCCAGCCCCTAGAGTGAGCAGCAGAGTATGCCTGCCTCTGACAGCACCCGTAGCCAGGAGGAACAAAGAGGCTTTGCAGAAAGCCTGGGCTGTAGGATAGGGTGGTGCGAGGCAGGTCTGTGAGCATGTTCCTGACGGGCTTTAAAGGTGAGGCAGAAGCTTTGAACCTCGCCTGCTACTGGTATTTGTGGCAAGGCTTTGTTCTTGAAAAATGCTTGAAAGTATCTTTCCTAAAGCAAAGGGAGCTTGTGACTTTCAGTCAATGGGTATGAAATGAGTATGTCAGCACCCTGCACATAGCTCTTGGAGCRTTTCCATTCCTAAATACCTATGTAGTGTGACCTGAGTTACTCCTGTACAGACTACCCACTCCACAACACCTTCATGTCTACCCTGCCTCTTGTCTCCTGCGTTTCTATCAGAGCACTCTTGGGTCTGGCCTAGTCTTCTTCCTCTTGTTCAGCTCTACTGGTGAAAGACCTGATTAGCATTTTTTTAATGTCTGCAGCTGTTAGATGGTGTGGTTAGCTTGCCTGTAAGGGCCATATAAAGCTGACCTGGTTTCCTTTCTCATACAGGGTAACTGAAGTGGTGTAAATACATATACACTCAGATAGTTTATACAGCAGTGTGTATTTACTATAATAGGCCAGTGAGAGATGAATTATTTCAGCCTACAGATGGGGGCTGGACTTACTGCACTTACTGAATTTGATTTTTCTTCATTGCTGAATGTTTGCTTTTTGATTTTTTTTTTCATTTTCTTTAATAAATGTCAGGCCTTGTTGCCTGGTGTTGTCATTCCTGCAATAGGTAACRACTACAGGAACCAGGCAGCAGTGAAGTAGGACTGCATCTATGTATTGACACAGGTCTCAGAAATCAGAATCTTTCCAGATGATAAGGAAAAAATGATAAAATGCTATCAGAGATCCAGAATCTAAAGTGAACTTTACTCAGCACAACCTTCATGTTGTTGTTCACTATAGCAAAAGAGCTCATGGCCAGGCCTGTTCCAAACCATCTTCATATTTAAACAGCCCTGCTGCACATCTCCTTGGGCCTGGGGATTTCTTAAACAAATTGGGTTTGGATAGGCTTACTGTTACTGTGCGTGTATGCCTGGTTACACACAAGCCTTAGACCCTGTATGGTTTCTGAGGAAACCATGTACAAAATGCAGTAGTTTCACACAGCTTTTCCCATTAAGCCAGCCAAAATTCACTGCATTCATCTGAAGTTTGATTTTAGGTTCAAGGGAAACTTAGAGGGTGCATCTAGCCTAGCACAGCAAGAGCAGAACACCCTAGCACATGCCTTCCCCAGAGCTCCTTTTTATTATACAGAGCTCCTTTTCAGGGACTAGCCCCAAATTGAGGATTATGCACAATAGGCTGGACAAATAGTCACTGGTGTAATGTGGGAGCATCTCCCTGCCCTTCCTTTCTGTTTTCTGAAAAAATGTTTATTCATTCCTTGTAGGTGCCCTGGTAACTGAGATTTAGTGACACATTTTCCTTTTAAGTGAGGCAGTAATGCTTTCTGCACTTCTGCAGCTGCAGAGATCCTAAAACTGCCCTGGGAGATGTAGCCTTCATCGCCATGGGTGCTTATTCAGAGGCTCAGCAACAATGCCGCCGTTGTCAAAACAGGCAGCCGTTTCCCCAGCCGCATCATGTTAATAAGGGGGGTGGAAGATCATTATGTGAAGAACTGCACAACTGACTGGCCATGACAGCTCACCCTGGCACACACAGGAGTGTGTGGGTATGACAGCCTTACAATGCTTTTTTTTTTTTTTTTTTTTGGCTAAACCGAGGCAAGGAGGAGCCTGGCCTGGAAGCCTCTAAGCCTCGCTAGTGGCAAGCTACCGTTAAGGACATGCAGGCTGCAGTGAAGCAGAAGGTCCCCCTGCCTAAGTTGAGCAGCCAGAGAACATGTTCTTCCCGCAAGCTGGCAGGATGTAAGAGCCTACCTTTCCTCCTCAACCTGGCGCCCATGAGAATATTTTACCTGCATTGCGGCTAAGGAGCAGAGATGAGTCCATTAAATGGGCTTTGGGGGAGCAGGGAAAGGAGGACACATGACCATCACTTAAAGTCTTTTGAAGTATTAATAAATACAAGCTGTAAAGATACTACCGCTGCAGCTGGGAACTGAGTTCTCCAGAGGAAGCCATGTGAGAGRGGAGTTCAGAACTGCAGTGATTCCAGCATTAGACTGTGAGGTTTATAAGAGTGATCTATAGCCACTTATCCTAAAACCAGAGCCCTCCTCCAGAAAGTGAAGAATGAGCACAATCTTCCCCCCACCCCCCAGAAGAGGGAATTTCCATGGCTGACAAAGAAATGACAGCAGCCCTGGTCACTGCCAGATATAACTGAGAACAAGGGCATTGATTCATAAACATAAACAGAGACTTTCAGGCCTTCAGTTCTCCCAGTTACACATCTGAAGGCCCTTTCCTTTCCTGTCCTCAAAAAGAAAGCCAGCTAGTCTTCAGGTTTGTAGCTGGGTTGATACCATCAAACGATATGAGCATGTGGAGATAAAAGATCACCACTGGGTGAAAGTATTTTTAAACAATCAGATTTCAATTCCTCGGAGACAGTCTGCGCATTTCCTATCAGCCAAATTCAAAATTCCCAGCAAACACGAACGGCTGTGGACCAAAAGCTCTTGTTCAGTGACTGCAGTTCATGAACCTTATCTGAAATTGCCTTGGTCAGCAGTGATAATGAAATAAGCAACCCTAGAAATGGAAAAACACTTCATTTTTTTAAACGAAAAGCTCTACAGCTGTGCGTAGGAGTAAAGAGAAATTAAAAGCAGCCTTCCTTCAGTATATGGCATACTTGTGTTGCAGGTATCAGTGCTGGGGAGATTGATAAAAGAGATGGGAGAAAATGGCCCAGCTTCTGAGCTTCTCTCTCTCTCTCATATTTCTGTTCCAGCTCTGCTCCCGTGGTTGTGCAAATGAACCCTTTGCCTAGCATGGATGACAAATGCAAAATCAGAATCAGTGTGATTATTTCATATTTGAAAGGAGAATTCTTGATTCTCCTCTCAAAAAGTTGCTCATGATCACAATATTTAGGAAAAGGGACAGAGAAAGGAGCTGAGGAGATAGTACCTGAGAGATTTTTGTTAGACACTTTGTTAATTTATTATGCAATCTGACTGCAGACATTGGCAGTCAGTGATGCTGTTCATGGGAATAATCATGTACAAAAACCAAGATAAAAACCAGTCCTTTCTGAGCAGCTCAGTCTTTTACAAGGTTTCTTATGCAAGTGAGTAGTCACATAAGAATAGGTCTGTGCTGTATGAAGTGCATACTCTAAGAAAGCACATGCATTTTTTAAAATCATTTATAAGAACTGTGCCATTGTATTTCTGCTACAGACACTTTCATGTTTTGTTGCTTGCTATTAGTTTGTTCTGGCATATTGTAGAACTTTAAAAGCAGGTTTGAAATGAGCAATGTTCATCTCTCCAGCAAGCTGGAGCACTTTGATTTAGGCTTGGGCAGCTGGTTTCTCTGCGAGCTCTTGCAGCCCCAGGACATGTGCCTCCATTGCTCAGAGCACAGCACCAATCTCATGACTGACACTTGCTGAACAATGTTGCTAAAACTCTGTTTTCTCCTCACCCTCCCAGGTTGCCTCTCTACCTGGCTTCTCTTTTCATAAGTCTCCTCTTCCTCTTGGTGAATTTAACATGTGCGGTATTGGTGAGAACAGAGAATTCAGAGAGAAAAGTCATTGTGTCTGTCCGAGTGGCAATTAATGACACGTTGTTTGTGCTGTGCGCTGTCTCACTCTCCATCTGCCTGTATAAGATTTCCAAGATGTCTTTAGCCAACATTTACTTGGAGTCCAAGGTAAGGTACATTTTCAGTTTTCTTTTACAGTACCTTCTTGGAGACAGTGGCAGTGCAAGGCAAAGGCCTACAATTCTTTAGATCCCCTGAGAGCTGGAGGCCTTAAACTTCACAGCTTGCACCTGGCTGTCCATCCTGCCCACAGAAATACTAAATAGTAGGTTGTAGCACAGGTGCTTTTGGCTAGTACCAGAAATCTCAAAACAAAGTGTGAGACAATTTACAGAACGTGGTAGCTGGACTTTCTCACAGCTGTTTTCCAGTTGGATACGGCTTTCTCCAGACTCCCATTTGAAGACCTCTTCATTTCAGTACTACTATATAAAGATGGTCTATACTTTAGGATCCTTCACCTTGTCTAATTATTGACTGATTATTTTAAATATTTAAGGTAGCAGTGTGCTGAGGAAGAGCCAGAAAGAGGAATATGAACTCCCTTTATTAATCTGTATACTGTCCTATAGATAGCGAGAGTGCATTTTAAAAGACTTATAAAGCATTATAAATTCAGACCAGGGGGTAGAAGTAGGGGAAAGTCTCTTTTATTACAAAATGTTTTTTAAATAAATATTTTTAGGTTAACAGCTTCGGACATCTTCTGTKGTCAAATGGCTGGGTTTACTGGTGGCATCACACAATTGGCAGTAAATGGTTAATTCTTAAAATAAATAGAGTTTAACTAATACTGATTACCATAGCAACCCTTTCCAAAAAAAATACTTTTCAGCTACTATTTAGAAAATCTTACAGTAGAATTCTTCTCTCCATTTGCTTAATCAGGTGAAAGGAATATTTTTCCTGTTTAATCAAATCTGGCCATAGAGCACAACTGAAAGTTTGCGGCTGAACGGAAGATTTAAAAACACAGCTTTGTTTGTTTGTTTTGTTTCTTTCAAATCTGTCATTTGCTGACCAAAGGGCATGAGCAATGGATTATTTTTACTAGTTAGAAAAGTTTTTCTATTGCTGCAAATCTCACAAACATAAATCTCTGTAACTAATCAGTGTTAACCTAAGGGAGGCTTTGGTAGATTACTTGGTTCYGTTTCCTTCTCCTGTTGGAAATCTGATCTTCCCTATTTCAAGCTATTTCACAGAAAACGAACAAACTCTAACATTACAGAAAGGAAAAGTCAGAACACTTGCTTGAAAGTTTGACTGTGGAAAATGAGAATTAATGAGAGCTTTACTTCTTTCTGCTGACCTGAAATTGAAGTTCCTCTGGGGACTTCCAGTACGATTTGACTGCACATATTTATGGACACTGAAGGCTGGAGCCAGCAATGAAAAAAACATCCTGGTTTAATCTGCTACTGTTGTGCTGAAACACTAGGTAAAAAGAAAAATCCATTCTCTAGTAGAGCTGGATATAATATCCATACACGCTGAGTGTATGGAGATAGGGATTTGTCAGAAGGTGAAAACTCATGCAGACGTACTGCGTTCCCCTCCATGCTCTGGCCTAGGGGACAGACCTGGCCCTGCACACCAAGGTTAAGGCAGCACAGAGGAGGTGCACAGCCCTCGCTTAGCTGCTGCCTGGGGCTGGCTCCATGCTGGCTGTGCTACCAGCGCAGGGCTCCCCTCTCCTGTGACTGCGAAAGGATTCCTCTGCCTTTACRTTACCCTGGCACTCTCCCTTCAACAACCCACGACGTACATTTGACTGACGGTGAAAATAGGATAAGTATCTTTTTATTAAAGTTTGTTAAGCCTGTGGCATACTTAAATGTTAAAGTCCCTGTACCACAAGCTTCCTCCCAAGAATGACAGCTAGATGGGGAAAGACATACAGGGAATTACCAGCCCCTTTCTGCTCTGTAGTTCTGCTATCTCCAGTCCGTAAATGCCACTGAACAGGGGGATACAGTATGTGCCAGTCAGCAGCTTCTCGCCGCTCTTTCACCCTTGGTTTCCATGACAGCATTGCTGACATGCTAATACAGAAGGAGAATAGAGAAGTGCCTAGCAAACATTTCCTCTTTGTGGCATTTCCTGCTTGCTGGTCTTGCCACTGCTCTCACCGCTGCATACTGTGTTTCTGTATTTACAGAAATACAGTACAGAATAAATACAGAAACTATATTTACAGTTCACATATAACAGCAGGCTCCTGGCTCACTCCTGACCTCACTGCAGGTTATAGCCCCTTTGATGGGGCAGTTGCAGTACTGTTTTAAGCAGAGAGTCAAACAGAGAGATTGACTGCACTGTGGATTTCGTAATATTCCTGAGCCTGACTGTTCTCTGAATTCATGTGTTTTATTATTTTGGTGGGAAAGAAGGCAAAYTAATTTTCTGCTAGCTTTTTTGACCAGTCCCTGAACTCCTCTTTAATGAGATCAGGGAACACCCAGCCCGAGGAGGTTGGCTAGCAGAGCCACAGGACAACAGCCACAAGCAGGGATGAGCAGCAAAGGTGGCTCAGTACTCTCCTGAAAGCCAGGGCTTCAGGCATGGTGATTTGATAACTCCCCATACTTCAGTAATCACTCTGGTACATGTGTGATCTACCTGCCACGGCTCTTTGGACCTCTACAGCCTGCAAATCAGGAAGCAGAATGGAGGGAATGGGATGTTAGACCTTCGTGCTTCCTGCACTGCTGTAAAGGTGTCCTAAAGGGTCCTGTGAGGGGAGGAACAACTGCCCTTGATGCTCCTCTTTCTCACACAGATGAGAGGAGCTCATCTGCATGGTGTGTCTCTGCTGGAAGAGGGAGAGGGGAGGGCTAGTGAAGCAAACCGACTCAAGGCATTTTGTTCCTCTGAAAGGGCACAAAGCACTAACCTGTCTTTCCTGCTCTGGCTGTGCACTACTGCAGGACTAGCTGCGCAGAATTTCCTTTGAGCTTCTTCTTCTAAAGCCAGTCTGGTTTTTGTGCATGTGTCTGCCTCCATGATCACACACACTGACCCTTGTAGCGTTGGCTCCTGGATCCTTCCTTTCTTGCTGTTGCAACACCTGTGGGCTCCCTGTGCTGGTCTCTCTACACCCTGAGTCCTGTGCACAGCATTTGGGTGCCTCTCTCATTCCTGCCACAGGACTAGGCTGTTTCCCTTGCTCTGTCCATTTTCTTCCCTAGGACTAAGAAACTGTTCTGATTTCACATTCTTGCAGTCTCCTTCCTCTTCCCACGCCAGAGCCGTGGTCACTGCACTTGTAGGCTATGCTCCCACTTTGTCACCTCCACGCTGACATTAGTTAGGCAGGATGTTCTGTTCCTGTCCGCACTATGTTTAACTGCAGACTATTACTGTCTGCTCTTTACTTAGAGGGGAAAATAGGTGCACAGCAAGCAGCTGTAAAAGATGCAAGAKTGCATCATACCAGTTTTAGTCAGCATCTGATACAGGATGCTCTACAGCTAATGCAGARCTGGAGGCTGAATTCTCTTGCTCCATCTGCTACCATGTGTAATTCTTACATACTTCCATTGCTCTGAAAATAGCACTCCTATGACATTAGCAGGAATGAGATACAGGCCATTTTGGGTGGGGCTGGAGCTGCTACCATCAGCTGGAAAGTGGTGGTCAAATACTGTAAAAAGAAAGAGAAAAAAARATCAGTCACATTAGGCAGAGTAGCATGACAATCCCCAAAGTCCATACAAAACAATGTTCTTATCAAGTTCCCTTTTGAGTAATAACCTATGTTGTTAAATCTCTTCTAGGGCTCATCTGTCTGTCAGGTGACAAGTATAGGAGTGACTGTTATACTACTTTATACCTCACGAGCCTGTTACAACTTGTTCATCTTATCATTTTCTCAAACCAAGAAAGTCAATTCTTTTGATTATGATTGGTACAACGTATCTGATCAGGCAAGTATGAAAATAAGTGCTGATAAGAAAAACTCATTCTATATGTGGTGGCTAATTTCCAAAATACTGTGACAAGAGGCACTTACATAATAAAATCCTATTGATTTTTTTTTATTGAATGCACTAAGATGGCTTTGTTCCAGAAATATGAGCTTCTGGTAATAGCAGCATAAGGCAGGGAAGGGGAAACAGKGCTAAAATAGAGCACTAGCTAATCAGTTTAAAAAATCAGTCTTTTAGTTAATGAGGTATTTTATTTACCATGATTATAATGTTCAAAAAAATAAATCCTTTTATTAAGAAGAATGTTTTGTCCATTAGCCAGAATGCACTGTATTTGGAGAGGGAAGAAAAACAATACTTGATTCCACTAAAATGTTAAATTCTGAAGCTGTTGTAAAACCTTCCATTGCCATCCAGTGCAATGGAGTTATTTAATTCTATCAGTCATACARTCTCAGACTATGATTTTTGTCAGCTTTTAATTGCAAATGACAAGTCAGATGATTGAAAACTAACAGTGATAAAAGTGCCTAAGGATACGAGTGGGTGATTCTTTGTTGAATTTTATGAAGTTTGGGCATTTGACTCCTTTCTTGTATTGAAACATGTAGATTTAGACCTTTTTTTCTTTTTTTTTTTTAATCACCTTACGAGTTGAGAGAATAATGTTGAGGTCTCAGCAGTTTTCCAACTCTTTCAAGGCTAGCCAGAATGGCAGGCTCTGGTCTGGGTCTGGACCACGAGTAAATTTTGTTTGGCCTCAAAGCCCCAGACACCTGATGTTTCCTCACCCTCTCAACAAGCATCTGCAGAGCACAAGCCATGTTCCCAGCCATCCAAGTGCCTCACAGTGCCACATGGAGCAAAGCTGGAACCAGTACAGTTTTCTGCTGAGCAGCAGATACAATTGCAAATAAGTAGGTAAGCAGTAGGGTAAGACTGCCTGGAGGACCTCGTTAAGAGCTACTTGAGTATGTCGAGGGATGGCTGATCTCTCCTGCTGCAGCGTAGCTGAGAGGAGTGCAGCTAGGCTGTGCCRCTCCATGTGATTAGAAGGCACTAATTTGAGGCAGAAGGGTACTAGGCTGTGATTCCTCTCCTGAATTTACCTCCTGTTGGAGGCTTGGAGTGTTGCAGTGGCTGCAACGCTCTTTGGGACTTGCAGTGCAGGCACCTCTTGGGCTAACTGCTGCCAACCTGGAATACACATGCTGGGTCTTTATGGCCAGAATATTTGGTCCAGTTTCCCACACCGAGGCCATGACTGTAGGGAACTTAATGGAGTGCTTCAGSACCTAGAACACAGCTGCTGATTTTTGAACATCCAATCTGATATGACATTAGGGCTGCCTTGATTTGGGGCAATCAATCTGAGCTGTATGAAAAGGGCCTAGAACTGAAGGGGCAGGTGCTCATGTTGGTACCAGAATAGTCATTTTTAATAGTATAGTCCCATTTTTGTACTGTGGTACTTCCTCAGATCACCTGCCAGAAACATTRCCCTGCTTTCCCCTGTACAGAACACACAAAAGGACAGAATACGCCCTCTGCAACTACAGTGAATGATAGAGAGGAAGGTAGCTAGGAGTTCAAACATAACRCTAGACTAACAGCACAGTTGTTCAAGCTAACAATGTGCACCATCTTGAAGGGATCCAACCCTTAATTTTTATAAGCCAGATTTCCAGCAGTGCCCTTGAAGGCTTAGGCACTGTTTGTTCCATCACATATTATTCCCACCTGGAAAGGGGCTAGAATACTAGTTTCTCATTACTTTGATTTTATCACTTTCTTCCCAGTCTGAAAACCTAGCAAGCAACTATTGAACTTAGATTTCATCAAAAAAGAMGTGGAAAAAAGAGAAATGGGAAGGAAGGAAGTTAGAAGGAAAGGGAAGCCATGGACCCAGCAACATGGAATATTGATTCTTTTTCATAGGCCTTTAATCATTAGCTGGGTTAATCCAGCCTTACCAGATGGAGTTTCTGGCCATGCTGTTAAGCGTTTCAGCTGCTTAAATATAGGTCTTTATAATAAGACTTGCTGCCTTCTACACCTTTTAAACAAGCTACCATTCTCATTTGTAAACATTTTTCTCTTTGGCATTTCAACAGGCAGATCTGAAATGTCAGCTGGGAGAYGCAGGTTACATTGTGTTTGGAGTGATCCTCTTCATCTGGGAGCTGTTGCCAACTTCCTTGGTTGTGTATTTCTTCCGTGTCCGAAACCCTGCAAAAGATCTAGTGAGTGGAACTTCTTATGTATTTTGGTAGTGTAATGTCCAGGCAGGTCTGGGAAGTGCAGCTTCTGAGGGAGTTTTTGCTTTACATTTTATACATTTTAACTTCTCTTTTTCAAAGTGTCTTTCGCAGAATAAAAACAAACCACACTTCCCGCTTCTTTGTACTAAGTCCTCATGGGAGGAACTCAAGAAATATTTACCCAGAAGACAGACAAGTAGTTTATCTTAAAAGTCAGGAATTGGTTTAAACTGAGGGTCATTTTCCTTTTGGGTTAATATAGTCCTTATTTGAGTTCATGGAAAATAAGTGTGCTATCCAAACTTAGAATCTTTTATCACATAGATAGAAAGCAGTGAAAACAATTGCTTGCTAACTGTTTAATGGCATATGGATCGTAGAGATTGGATTCTTTCAGCATTGTGCACATATTGAATTATTTCTATGTCAAAGACTGATAGCAATTTTTGTTGCTGTTTCAGTAAAACAGAAATTAAGGTGAAAGTTGTAAGGATACCTTTAAATGTGCTCACTATACCTAACAATCAATAGATGGACAAGCATCTTGTTACAGCGGCAGGCAACCTCTCCAGATTAGCCTGGGATATGTTGGCAGGCACATGCAGAGTATCAGCACTGTTCTAGGATTACCTAGTGGGTCTGTTTCTGTAGGACAAACCAAACCAAAGCTAATATTCCCCAAGARGGATGCAAATGGAAAATTCAGCAGCAAGTGAAGCAATTCATAGAATAACTTGTTAGATAAGGTCATGTCTTTATTCTCACATGCAAATTTCAGACACAATAATGAAGGCAAACCTAACAAGGAAATAAAAATTCYGCACCTGAAAGGGTAACAGTAAGTTGACAGCATCAGTGAGCCCTTCTTACTGTTCACCTGTGATCCATGACCTCACACTAAGGAAGCTGCCCTTTACTCCAGCATCCTTCCAAAAACCTCAGGGCTGCTCCTGCCAACACATTAGCCCTGGACAATTGTAAAGAAAAGAATCAATATTTTTAAAAAAGRCAGCCCAGTGACGCTGTTCTTCTAAAATGTGAGCACAAAGAGATCTCATTTATTTATCAGTTTGGCAAGGCTAGATGTAGTGGTCAATTTAGGACAGTGTGAAAGAGATTCACAAGAGAAGAAAAATAAGGGCTATGTCTGATCTTACTTTCCAAAAAGAAGACGACCACATAAGGACATAATCCTACTCAGATGAGAGTTCCAATGAAGTCAAACAAGCAGTTTTCTCTCACAAGTCAAAAAGCACTGCAGTTAGCACAGACAGTATTATATTTTGTATTTTGATTTTCAGACAGCATTAAATCTCAAACTTAAAGATACAGTTCAGAAGAGTCAATCAGAGATACCACTTCTTTTACGGGTACCTTTTCGGGTGAACATTATCTGTCGTAGCAGATCAGTCAGCGATGAAATTTTTCTACGCAGAAAAAAATTTTGCTAGAAAACATCATCGTAAGAAGAAAACTGAAAAGAACAATGTTGAAAAGAAACAAAAAAAMCAAAAGATTCTGTAGCAAGGCAAAACTGAACTTCAATGAAAATTTACCACAAGAGGGAGACGAAGGGCCACAGCACTATAGTCCAATGTGTTCAGTAAACTGTTACAGCTGTTAAGTACYAAATGGTCCAGCGATAGAAAACATTTGCCCAAAAAGCATGAGGATAGAATTAAAACAAACCCTCTTTCAGTTAAGAAACAACCCCCCCCCTCTAATTTAGTAAAAATCTAGAGTGTTCTTTATTTGTAGAAAGGGAAAAGCCCCAAGAAATAGTTGTGATTTGCTTATATATTTGACTCAGGACTTCAGGAATGAAAAGTATGAGTAGAGGTAACATTTAGCACTGTTTAGATGTAAATCTCTACTCTTCAAATAAGATTATAGTCTGGGGACTTGCTATCTCTGTGCTTTGGTGCTGACACAGGGTAACTGGTCAGCTTGGTCCTTTGCCTTGCCAGACCTTCAGACAGACAAACATGGGAAATGGAGAAGAGACRGAGAGGGACATGTTTTTAGTTCATCTGTATCAAAGATATTTACATATAAAAAATARTAAGAGGTTAAACTCTTAAGGCTTCTCCTGGGCTTAAGGCCCAGGAGAAGACGTCATTCAAGCTTCCCAGGCAYAGGGAACACTTTTTCCTGGGGGTACTAACAGTGGATCAGTGGAAAAGGCTCAGCTGAGTGCTAGTGCATAGTCTCTATGCACTGTTTCAAGAATCAAAATGACCCTTTGAATCCTGTATGTTTTCCACTCTCACTCACAGGGAAATAAAAAGCAAACTGCTTTGTAAATGAAGGAGTTACACATATACCCCTTTCTCTGTTTTACCAAGGGATATTTCCTTGGGTTTGACCCTTGAATCACTGGGTAGGCATTGAAAATGCTGAGCAAGGTCCTGGCAGCTTTTTAGTCATAATTTCTTAACCGGGTGCCAAGTTTCTACATGATTGTTCCCAAGATGAGGAAGGTAACATGCCAGCCAGAAGTGCTCCAAAAYGTGGGAGGTAAAACCAAATCTCTTTACATACAGCTCATCTGCTGCTTAGTTCAGGACAACTGGCTAGAAGCAGCAAATGTCCAGGACAGACAAGAATTCAGCAAACTAGAGTTTTACTGGAGAGTGATTTAGGAAGTGGGTCATACCTGCTAGCTGCAAGGAAGGGAAAAGCTCTTAAGGTCAGTAGGCTATCACWATACTGGTGGAGAAAGAGAATGCAAAGGGATTCGTATTGTATACAGCAAATTTAAGATGGTCTATTTTATGTCAGAAGCCAGGAGGCAAGTCTGCAGTGACTTATTTTAGAAGTGAGGCACCAAGTAGTTTATCTGTTACAGTTGATGACTGACATTTTCCTTCCCTCAGGCCAATGCAGGAATGGTCCCAAGCCATGGCTTCAGTCCCAGATCTTATTTCTTTGACAACCCTCGCAGATACGACAGCGATGATGATCTAGCATGGAATATTGCACCACAGGGGGCACAAGGCAGGTGAGATACAAGAGGGAACAGCTTGCTTCTCATGACAGGAATGGCTAGAGGAGGGAGATGTCACACTGCAGAATACTACTGCAATTTGTTCTGCTCAAATTTTCATGTGAGTTGSCCAGAGGCAGGCAAGCAAATGGGGGAGCTAAAGTGAAAAAGCAGCAGTGAGTGACTGTAAGGATCCAAGGGCCACTCAGAGAGCTCATGAAAACAGTTACGTAATTTAAGAACTACAACAGTGTGCTTCCCTTAAAAAGAGAGAAAGAAAAAGTAAGGTCAGACCTTTGGGGTGCAAGTTTGGCCCTCTATTTCTTTCAATAGTAGCCGAAGTGCCATTTACTGGTATATGTGTGAGAGCAAGGTGGCCTAGAAAAACAGCTAACCAGCTTCRGGGAAAGAAAAGCTCGAAAGCACAGGCAGCAGTTTGTGACAGTGGCAGTAAGAAGAAGCTGCTCAGACTTTGGTTGCTGTGTAGCRTGGCTAAATGACTTGGGGTCTACCTGAAGTGAAAGGGACATTTGCTTTCCCAGTTGACAAAAGCTTAGCAAACCCTCTTAACTGCTACAACACAACTTGGGGATGGCACAGAAAGCCTGTTTTCCCTGCAGACCTGTAAAAAATGATTAGCCCACACTTCCAGAGAACAGCAATTCACAGCAAGAATGATAGCATRTAATTCAGAAAAGGGAAGGAACTGTAAGAACCCCGTCCTGTCCTAAAAGGAGACCCCAGCAGCTGTAATTCAAGCACTCTTCCTGTATCTGCAATATGGTTGTAGTAGATCAGTGTAATCAATCCAGTTCCTATCACTCATTTACCTAAGGTTATGCAGTCACTTACTCTGAGTCCAAACCATGCTTGAGTAAAGTTAGGTATTCACTATTTACAGATCTCATCCTACCTGTGCACTAGTTTTCCAGCTAGTGACTAGTCCTGTGGAGGATGCTGGAGGTGGTGCACTCCAGGCTAGTATCCAGCGTACAGCTAAGGACAGCCTTCCACACAAAGACGTGAAGGAACCAGCCACCCAGGCAACAGGGGCACAGCTGCAGTGGCAACCAAGCCAGCCACAGGAGCTGTCTCACTCTGCCTGTGCGAGAAGAGGCGCTTTGCCAGAGTTGCTGACCTAGTACGAGTCTCTCGTACATGAACACTGGTTTAGGTCTGYCACTGATACTCTGTTGTAGTGACAGAAGTTTATGTAGCTTAGAAGCATTATAGTCCAGCACTGGGACTTTCAACCACCTTCTGGTTTAGTGAAGCAGAAAACAGGGACTCTTTAATGAACTAGCAGAACCAAGAAACAGACAGTAAGCTGGAAATGCTTTAACTGAAATAATTGACAGATCATAAATGTAACCAACAGCCCAAAGATGGGCTTGGGGGGAGGGGAGGGCAAAGCAGGAAGAAGAGAAGAGAAAGGGWTGTTTCTGCACTTCAGTGTGAGAACTGCATCTATGGAATTACATTTGTCCCCATTCACCAATCRAGTACCTCCAGAAGAAACCAAGTATCTTGAGAACCAATGTGCCAGTCACCAATTCTTCCATTTTCTTTTTAAGTTTCTCTCCAGACTACTACGATTGGGGACATCAAAACAACAGCTTCATGGCTTATATAGGATCACTCCAACAAGATCCAACACTGGACACAGACCGGCCAAGCCCTATATAACTTCAGTCAACTACAGCATTCTGGGACATTCCAATATTAAAACAATTATTCTGAAAAACAAAGCTTAGCAATTTTTGTTCACCTTTTGGTTTTTAGAAGTGTTCCTATGCACAAGTAAATGAAGAACTTGTCTTTGCCACGAGCTTTTTGTAGTTCAAGGAGAAGTATAAGCTAATGATTTAAACTTTGAAGCCCATTCTACTTAATTCTCTGTTCTAAGCCATGGTATTTTTTGGCTTTGAATAGAGTTGTTAGAGGGTATAATTTAATCATTTTATGCTCATTTTAAAAGAGCAAATTTCATGGAACTAAATGGCATAATTATTTTCTAAGGATTTTTATTTTTTACACTGTATTTGGTTAGAAATACRTGATTGTATAAAGTATACTGTAAACAACATATGAAGGGGTTGCTCAAATGCATGACAGTTGGGATTCTTACATGCTCTTAGAAGCCTGTAAGGGAAAAATGCCAGCTCTATTAAATATAATCTTTTTAAGTTACTGCTGCGTTCTTGGAGCACAGTTTACTCTTTGGATCTTCATGCTGTCTGATGCAAAATGTTTGGAGGCTTACCACCATCTATACACTATAGAAGATCTGAAGAAAYACTGCATTCCTCTAAGAAAATAAGAATTGTGTCTTCTTAGCAGCTGTAGGGACTATCTCAGAAAGGAAAAAATAGTCAACTCCTTCAACTTAAGCATTTTGAAATATAAAACAGGCTAAAAACTTGTAAGTTTGAAAGATTAAAGTTCTATGATCATGTCTGTCAAACAATTACTGGATACATATTTAAGTATTTTATCTCAGAATAATTCACATACTTGCATACTTGTAAGTACACACGACCAGTGAGATGGATATATACATGTATAATACTTTGTGATATTGTATATATTTTTTAATAAGACTAGGAAATCTAGTCTATAACTGTAAGTAGAAAAAGGAATACAGAGGAACGAGAAATACGTTAGGCAGAAAAACCTCAAGTGGACCAGTAAAATCAGTGTAACTGGCAGRAGGTCAGGAAAGCCCTGCTTCAGCCTTGTGCACTTCAGGAATGAATGTGATTTAAATGCTATTCTAATACATGAAACACTAGCACACAGCAAGCATCAAAAAAAGGCCTGATCTAAGTCAAGCAGGATCCCTAACTATGCTTTAGGTTCTTTTTATTGTGCCYGATACTGACTGGTGCACTCTGCTGTGAAGAGAACCACCCTGCACAGCCAGAACATTCATTGTCCTTCCCTACTTCAAACAAATACTATAATTCACTCTATAGGAAAAAAATCCTTATTCCTCATAATATCTGCTTCTATTGAAGAAGTTCATTTTTATGCATATTACAGCATCTCCAAATGCTAGACAGACTTGACATCTTCCTTTCACATACGATTTCAGTAAGTCTTTAAAAAACAGTAGAGAATTCTTGCACACATTTCCATAGATAATGTAAAGAAAGAAAAGCTCTGATATGAGAAATATTAGTGGAGACCATCTATCCACTTAAGTGGTGTTTTCCTTTGTATCAGAAAAACCACCCCAAACTATATACTTAATCTAAAGAGCTTCAGGCAGGTAGTCATTAAGATTCATCCTGTGGTGCACCAGGACACACTCCAGTCAGATGCTGTTTACAGACTGCGTTGCTCACAATTCCAGTCAGAGCAGGGTGGCAAGCAAGCAGCCAAGGTCCACCAGGGAGCTGACAGCACCCCAGCAATCCAGTGGCAACACTAGAGTGCCAAGGCTTCCACAGGGGCTTTGATTTTGGGGGCATTTGTAGAAGGATCAGAACATGAGCCCTGTCCCTGGCAGAAGCACAGTATACCTTTGTGTCCCTGCCTCCCCTTCTCCAAGGCTTCCATGRGTTCCTTTGCTTCTTCCCCAAATACTCTTTGAAGAGGAAAAAATCATCCAATTAAACTATCAGTCAGAGATGAAAAAATACGCCACAGGGTTGGGAGAACAACAGAAATCCTATTAATAAGATATCAATCTGACTCCATAGAAGAAGTGGTTGGACAAGATTCTTGCACCTTCGGAGAAAGAAGCACTACAAAACACAYTGATTCCTGAAGCTCTTATTCTCTGCTAGAGAGCAGCCTGAGACAGCCTGAAAAATCAAAACAAAGCAGCAGCAGCAGCTAGAGTAAGGAAGAATTAGTATGAAACTAAACACACCTGAAACATAGCAAGTCTACAGCACAAATCTTACTACCAGCAAAGGGGAGATAACTGAATTTATGGGGGATCAAGAAGACATAATACAACCAGCTGTAGTACCAAAGTTGTGTAGCTATTTCATAAGTTAAAACATATATAAATTGTATAGATTATTTATATAATATTCTATATAATAGTTTTCCTAGTTACTTCTAACACTTTTTAGGACACTGGAATGTTACTTACTAGTATTTAATCTATGAAGACATTCTATATTGACGCTCTGAACAAAGTTTCACATAAAAAGCATAAGAGGGCCAAATTCTACCCTAAAAGAATTATTATGGGGGGGAGGAAGTGTGTAATACTCCTCCAAAAAAAATCTAGGCTTCATTTGAAGTTTGAGTCAAAAGTAATCTTCATTTTTTCCATAAATGACTAAGAACTGAGGAAGTTTCTAATCTACACCCTCCCACTTCAACACCAACCCACAGCCCTGAAGGCCCCTTCCATATCTCCTGTGAACGGATTCTGCCCCATCTCTCTGCCTCCCCCATACTCCGGATCTTGTAAGGCCGTGTTGTACCTCTGTGAAGTAGGGTCTTGAACCCGCAAAACAACCACTATCCCTCAASTGCCATTAACAATGATTTATGTAATGCTTTGCTATATTAAAAACAAAATAAGTGTTCTTCAGGGCATATTTTGCCTACAGAAAGCTGACAAGTTTCTGAGGCAAACAGTAAATTGACATGACAGTACTGTTTACCAGAGCACTATCTCTCCTGATTTAGTGTGGGCAGGTTCTTAATGCTTTCCTCTGTGAATCATAATCTCTCCTAGTTACTTAGAACATGTTAAAAAGCTAAATCTCCCTGAAGCTGGTTGCTACTCCAGGTTGGAATGAGAGCCCCCTGGAGATCTACTGTGGTGTTTGTACAAAAAACCCTGTGGATACCTAGGGCAAAAAAGATTGGCAGGAATTGCATTTTTCTTCACACTAGATATAGTTGCGCAGCAAACATTTAATTAAAAGAATTCTNAAAAAAAAAAAAAAAAAAAAAAAAGCTTAATCCCTTTGCCACAGTATGTTTACAAAAAGTGGACTTAAAGTGATTATAATCAATCACAATAATAAATATTCTCAAATCCAAGAGACTTAAAGGACAACATTAAAGGTAAGATAACTAACTTAAGAAACACATCATTGTAATTATCATCTGTATAGTAGATACTTACCCACTTACACTGAGGGCAGAACATGGTACACTGATACCCAGATTATCTTACTAACAATTTGTTAAATATGTACATGGAATGAAACAAAGCTGAAGCCCCATTAAGGAACCCACCTGGATGAACAAAACAGATGTAAAACAATTTCGAAATTTCTTAAGCTGCTTTTGAGAAAGTCAGGGACAGAACAACCAAACTAAATTTCAAAAATGAACTTTCTGGCTCTGAATATAATTGAACCAGTGACTAAATTTGGCTATATTCATACAGAAACATACTTTAAATTTGCCACATTCATTTCTGACGCATTGTTATACTACAACACACTATAAATAGCAACAGATACACAGTGGCTTTTTTTTAAAAAAAAAAAATCTATTTTAGTCATCTTTAGAACTGAATTAAAGAGAGAATGAGAGCCTGCTCATTATCTTAAGCTTAAATGACAGTGATACGCAAATAATTTAAGTTGCATAACTCCTACAAAGTGTAGTTGAAAGGTAGATGAAATTAAAGGTAAAAAGATTTCAACTGAAAGAGCTATACATTACATTCACAAAAAGATGTAGCAGAAAATACTTTAATTTACATTTTGTAGATTTAAACAGATAGCAAAGATTCAGAACTGCATTTAGATCTCGGTAAGTAGTCCAAACATTAATTTTAACAAATATCATTTGAATAGGCTAGATACGAGGAATTGTAAAGTGATGAGTTGCTGATTGCTAGTTTATAAACATAAGCAYCTAGCTTATTTACAATATTATAGGTCATTTCCCAGAAAAGCAGAGCAAGGTCAGATAAAGGTGACCCAATCATCAAAAACACAACTCAGGAAAGTGTGGCACAGTATTTCATGCATATACAGTGACATATAGCATAAATCACCAGCTGAAGTAGGAAAGTACTTTTATTATTCCACCTTACAGAGGTCTGCATCTTGCTTTTCTCAATTTACATTTTTGTCTTCCCTTCAGGCACTGAAGATCAAGCTTTTCAACAGTGCCTTCCATTTTACATAAGCAGTTTGCACCAAATCTTTTTACCATTTTGGTTAAGTCTTCATGACTTGGTGGGGGAAGGGGGAGGAAGCTTTGTCTTCTTACTACTTCTGTGATTACAATCATTGTGTCATTTGTACAAGGAAATGTAATTGTGCTCTGAAATGAATGGCAGACAATGCTGACAAGCTGATCTCCATCAACAGGAAGCTGGAATTTAAAATAGTTTACAGCTTATGAACAGCATAACTAATCTGATTCTTTAACATAAAAACATCTGTAGTTTGCTAAAATTTATTTTAACATAAAGAACTAAGTCATCTGATTCACATGACAAAACTTCATAGGCCGCACAGTCAAATAATGTGAATCAAATACAGTTAAAAAAGGTGACAGGAAAATTGCTTAAACTGTATTTCTAACATGAAAAAATCTTTTTATTTTTACAATAAAAAAATCTTACTTTATATTTTTACAATAACAATGAAGTGCTTTCCATACTAAGTGAAATGTACATTCAAATGCAACAGAACTTCTCTGTACACAGAATTTTCTGTTGAATTGCATTCTTGTGTTTTCACAACACAACAGAAAAGAAGAACTTCTCATCCCTTTATGCTCTTATCCAACTGTATTAACCTTGCCAGGTTTGTGCCAATAAGGGTTACAGGAGCAGGTGTCCAGGATCTGCATGCCTGAATCTCTCACCTGTCCCATGAACAAGTGCATGACACTAGTATATGATGCTGCTTCAGTGTCCATAAATTTTAGCCAGGCACTGGTGGAAGAAAAATAACAAGCTGCACCACCAGAAGAAGGTTGGAAGCAATTCACTTTCCCCACAAAGCATGGAGGAAAAAGGGAAGAAACAATTCTAAAACTCAAGTCCTTCCTGGAGCAGTATAGACAATATATATRTCATTTTTTTCTCCCCACTAGAAAAATCCTGCCCAAAGTTTTAGCCACTACAGTAATATAAAAAACACTTTTCCAATATATACACTAACCCAGAATAGTTAGATGTTCATTTGACCAAARCCAGTGGCTCACATTTGAACTAGTTATCTAGGTTCCCTTTTCAATTTAAATTGAGAAGAAAAACTCCAGGGTGAAAAGCATTACCTCAAAGTCTAATCTTGCACAGACCTCAAAATAGGTCAGACAAATCCGCCTAAAAATCACCTGCTCTCTTCTATTAACTTGGAAGGGGTCCTGTGCTGACCTGCTCAAATGTGGGTGCCCAAAGGTAAGTGAGGCTGCTGCACAAGAACATGACATCATCCCCACACTGGCATTAGCTTTCTCTAACACTGTGTTAAAATATCTACTGGTTTAAACAGGAGCAAAAGACTGGATACCAGTTCACTGCCAATTTATGCAACTACCACCAAAACTTTGTTAATTATTTTTTTTCTCCCCCATTTAGTTTTCCCCAGTTCAGCTCAAGGTCTTACTTTCTCAAGAAACAATACTTCTGCAATACCATATCGTGTCAGCAGGAGAGTCTGTCTCTTCCAGTCAGGTAGAAATGCGAGCAGTTTCTAGATAGTCTGGGAACAGAGGACGCAGAGTACACTCCAGCTTTCAGAAAATCTCAACTGTAAAGGACCACAATATGGAAGCCAATACAGTTACAGTAAGTTATATAAACAGTCATAAAAATCTGCCTGGGTGAAAAACATTTAAGAGTTTAAGAGCACTTTATTCTGTGAAGACTATTACTTTTATAAACAAAAGATAAATATATCTATACTGTACCAGCATTTCCTAAATTCATAACTCCTACCTTCACTTTTAAACATGTTTCAAAAAAAATATTACTTCACTTTAAATTTAAACCAATATATAGTTGCTTCTAATCAGTAGTACTGTTTCTGAATTTTGGACAATGATAAAATATCACTGACATTCGTGGACAATGATAAATAAGTAATTTCTTATTTTATGCAAGTTATATCATTAATATACCCGCTTTATTATGCTGAATATGCTTTTAAAGAAGATACAATTAGGGATTGCATAGATAGAATATGCAGTATTAAATGTCAGTATGATTATGAATATTTAAAAGCATCTTTCTTTTAAAGTGACTATAAAAACAAGTTCTTACATTTTTGCACTAACCATTCAACATAGCAATAAAACATAACCATTAAGAAAAAAATCTCTTTCCATTGCTCAAAGAGAAAAAAATGTGCTATTTTAACATGTTAAAAATTAAAAGGACAATTTCTGGAAACTGAACTTGTAATTACAAATTGGAAGAAGATAAAAGGGACTAGATGCAAACTTGATTGAGCAAAGCTTTTCTGCTAGCAGCACGCCACTAACCACCCCCCTTCCCTCCACAAGCCAAGTTAAGGGGCTGCAGAAAAGCTACCCCCAACTACACTGCATCAGAGATAAGGTGGTTGTTTTAAAGTGAAAAGGAACCTTTTAAAAACACCAGATAAGGAAAAAAATCTTGGTATCAGCACAATGCAAAGGAACTCAGTGTGAAATAATATTTTCTGCTCAATAAATTTCCTATTTTTAAGTAAACTTCATAATTACAAGTAGTCAGAACTCAACAAGACCCTTATTTCCTCTTTCAGTTTTTCTTTTACACAGCCAGAATCAGAGTACCCAGGCCTCAATATACTGAAGCTCAGTACTGGGCACAAGGGGGAGGCAGGAAAGAACCATCTCTCACAGGAAAGGCCAAGTCCGGATGGAGGTACAGTAATTTCATATAAAACAACTATCTTTGAAAGAAAGACAGGAAAATAAAGAAAATTTAGAAAGCATCAATAATACAACAGATTTGTGAGCAGAGAACTTTAAAAACAAACAGATCAACATAATTTATGTGTTTAAAAACTATATACTTCATTCATAAATATCTTCTAACAGCCACTCCTAGTTTAAACATAAATATTCAAGTTGGTATTTGATTTTACTTTTGATCAGTTCATAAGAGTCCTGTAAGGATCAGTTCCTTCTGCTCAACGCAATCATGTAAAAGATCTTCATTAATGGGTTGTGCAAAGGCCTTCATTACCTAGTTTGTTGTAATAAAACTTTAAAATTCTGCAGTTCTTTTATACTTGTGGAAAGTCTGTAAAAGAAACAACACCCCTAAGCGTTAGTAAATCAGTTGTAGAAAAATGCAAAATTTTAGGGGTGGTGGGTGGGACAATTCTATCCATAAAATTAACACACTCAGATACCATTTTTCCTCAGATGATCTACTATCTGGCATTCCATTATATTTAAATAAAATATTACATGGATTAAAGTTCAGATATATCTAAAAATTTTCCTCATTCAATGCATCTAAAACTTCTCAGAGGTGACAATTTTTAATATTCACACTCTCTTAAACAGAAAAAGGACTAGAAATCTTTATGCTCAAGATCTGAAGAACTAGCATGACGAACAAAGCAAATTCTACATGTCTTTTAAACCTTTTGGAAAGTTATTTCATCTTTTGAACAGACAAAGTTATTGCTGTTTCAGAAAAGTTAGTCAAAACTAAAGATCTAAGAAAAATAATCACATCACATAGAAAAATCTGAATGCCTGGAGGCATTATAAAAAACTCAAAGTAATTTTGTTCCTTTTCACTACTTTTTATGTACACCCATTTAAAACAGAAGTTCAAAATGTATTTGTAGAACAGCTGTGGTCAGTGTTCCAGGTTCCAAAAGGAGGAAATATACCCAAACTTCAATAAATAAGACTGTTCAAGAGACAAATTCAGCTTTCATAAGACTGAATTTGAGATCTTAGATAAAAAAAAAGAATTAGATCCCAACATAAAACAAGGACTAAGACTAATATTCAATACTTTACATACTCAGTTTGATAGCATTAAGTTTACTAGTCACTAGTAATTACTCAGCCTTTAAGAATTACAGCTACATGATCAGTACCATCTTTCCACAGATACTGTACATCAACACTGAAGGTGTTTCTTTCTCTTTCTTTCTTTTTTTTTTTTAAACTATACAAATGACAAAATAAATGACAAAATAAACCTACCTTCCAAAGGCATTTACAAGAGCAACTATTTCTTGACGTGTGAGTTGAAAACCTTTTGATGGACTATTCTCAGGAAGGCTCTGTATTTCTTTTTCAGAAAATAAAATCTTCAGAGCAGTTCCTAAGCCTTGAGTCTACAAGAAAATTTACGTTTTAATATTACAAAGAGTACTTCCCTCTTACTCTCGGAAAATTGTAAGGAAATTACAAAATTACTAATCCATCAAACATATATTACCAGTTCTTATATATTGATGCTCCCTCAACCTAAGAATACTTTGCACACAAGGCAAAACACTACTGCAAATGCATGCCAACAGTTGTGCACTAGGTTCATTCATTTACTAAGAACATTTTTTCCTTCAAATATACTTGCTCTTCCTCTTGTTTTTAATCTCTTCCTTTGCTATCTGGTTTCTTGCCAGCCATACCAGATGCCCCTGAAAGCAGATCTGTTAACAACACTTCCAGCTCCCTTCCCCTCTAATAGTAGAGATGCCTCACTGCTGTGGTTGGACCAAATCTCCCTTTTCTTTCCTCCCTCACTTTTTTTCAAGTCAAACTAGGTTTTTAATATTATGATGTGTCAAAACACATCTCCTGCTTTTTCCATCTCCAGTCTCAAAGGTGGGCATTGCAGCTTCAGTTTTAACCTCTGTTTTCTGCACAGGAGTAGAACAGAAGAAGCTATTCTTACTTCCCCTTTTAATCAGGGTGGGAAAGGACCACTGGCGTTTGACACAAAGTGGTTGAGGCTGCCTGCAAGAGAATTCTAGAGATCAAGATATTCATCTGACTCTTCTTCATTTTGCATGAGAGAAAAAAAAATGATTAGTAGATCAGAAACATCAACTAAGACATGGTAAAGCAGAACCCTGGGAATTCTGCAGAGGCCACTGATTCTTCTTTTGTTACAAATTTGAGAACTGTACTCTGACAAACAATGTTATGCCACAACAGGCACCCCAAGGTACGAGCTATCCTCAGTCTGGACTTAACATTAGCCTTGAGAGTTAAAATCTTGTTCTCAGTAAAATAAAAATATGAAGTCTCCAGAAACACACTTTAAAAACTCATCTTTACTGTGCATCTTGCAGTATTCTATAGTTGTCTTAAGACCACCCTTCAAGTGGCAAGCTCTCTCTACTTTCATTTTTTTACTAAATCCTTCAGGTTCTAGAGAAGTTTCTAAATCTAGGGAAAACATCTTTTTTGTTTGCTGGCTTCTGCATAAATAATGAAAATCTGAATGACTTTTTTTTACTGCTTCAATTTGTGGAATTAAATCTCATGTTCAACTTTAACAATTGACCAAGAAAGTGCAGTATTTCTAGGAAGGCTTCCCAGAGCTGACACTGCGAGGCTTATCTAATCACTGAATACAGATGTTAATTACCAGAAAAACTTTGCCTTGAAGCATCTGCTCTAAATCAAATTTCAGAGAATACAAGCTCTACCTTTTAGTCAATAGAACAGCTGTGGAAAGTTTCATAACTTCACGTTTCTAAGAAATTAAATACATTTTATTTAAAGGTAAGCTAAAAATATCTTTTATTTTGAATATATGTAAGGATATCAAACAACCAAACATGCAGAAAGTCTAGATATTTAGGTAAGAGTCATTGTGCCAAATTAGAACAGATGCTAATCTCCCAATAAACCCAATACACACATAAGCCATACCTGCAGTTTGCCCCACAATCTGCATTTATCACATCCAACACAATCCATTATGCGGGATATGTTCTTGAAATGCAGTCTAAACTCTTCCTAGTTGTCAAAACAAAAAAGTTAGCTTAAAGTACTTACAGTTTTATAAAACAGGTGAGCTAATTTAGTCCTACTAGAGTATCAGTCCTCTACTGCTAAGACCGAACAAAACGACTACCACAGAGGTCAGGTCAAAACAAGGGTCTGTGTAAGCCTAGTATCTTCTTTCAAAGCTCAGCATTTCCTGAGCTGTAAGTACTGTATCTTTCTGTCCCTCCCAGATCTTTCCTCCATTAAATTGTCCAATTCCTTTTTGAATCTACACACATTTTTGATGCACAGGTGAACAAAGTTACAATTCACAAGAAACATTTTCTGTTCAAAGGCACRGGCAGATTGTTGCTTTGCAGCTTCAGTTAGAGTGAAAGCTATGGGAACTGTCAAGGAAACAAAAGCAGCACAGAACCAATTAAGATGATATAAATAAATATTTAAGGTCAGAAAAAACCTAGCTGGACTATAAACTATTATCATCTTTTTATGATGATAAATTCCAGCTACTACAAAAATAACTAATAAAAACAGACTTGCACCTTTATTACTATGAGCCACACTACAGCTGTGGAATTGTAATGCATACCAGTTTGAACAAGAGCCTGTTAACACTGAAAGTCACTARGTAACAGCATTTCCATTAGGTTCTTGCCTCTGGGAACTATGCCCTTCTAATGTTAAGTTTATTCTCGTTCACTCACATGTACAGACATATATATTTATACATACACACACACACACWGGACATCTGTTTAAGTAAAAAGAGAACACTAGATTTTTCCTTTGGGAAATCTATTCTATTTAAATACAATATTGCTTCTAATGGACTTATTTGCCTCCCCATAGGCCTAATAGTAGGCCCAATGTACTACAACAGATTTTTCTCTGTTTGGGTATGGAAAACACCTTTCATTCATTTACTATAAAGTAGATTAAGAAGCCTCAGATATAATTCTTCAAGTTCTTAATCTGTCTTTTGTTTTATTTTCCCCATCTACYAGACACATGCTGCTGAGAGAGATTTTCTAAAATAAAAATAGTATTTTGTGTGTTAGTCAGAAACCARCAATTAATAATGCTTTACCTTTAATGACTTGGCTCCCTTTTTATCTCCAGCAAACATGGACTTTTCATCGAAGTGCATGTGAAAGGATCTAATAAGGACAAACAACAAAAAAATGGCATAAACTACAACATACCATCAAGATCACTGAGCAGTGTTTCTGATCAGTGTAAGCTGACACATACAAATCCATATACAAAGACAGCAAAATATACAGCAAAAAATCCAATATACTAACATTCAGGAAGTTAGGATCTCAGGAAACTCAGGAAACATCTCAGGATGTTAGATCTCAGGAAAGAGATACTTTTTCAGTTCGTAGTCTTCACAAAATAGCTCTTCAAAATTTTACTGAATAGTAGCAGTTTCACTATTTAATCTTCAGAATTTGAAACATGTTTTTTACAGTTTTGTTGAAAATTTTTTTCTCTCCATTTCCACTGATCAATACTTCCTTCTAATACACAATACAATCGTTTTAACATTTGCTTCTTGGCTTGATCAGTGTCTGCCCAAATCTCAAATATCTAGCAAGATTACAACTAGAGAAGACAATGAAGCCACAGAGCATGTTACCTATCACAAAATTAATGCAAAGGTGAGCAAGAAAACTTCACTAAAGAACCTTACAGATCATTAAGAAGAAAAAAGAGATGGCTAAAACCCCAGAGCTAAAATCTATGCTAAAAACTGGATCAGTCACTGGATCATTAGAAGACTACATGTAACATTTTCCTTTTCAAAATAAATTAGGTGCCTCTTATACTAAAGAGTCAAAAAACAAATAGGAGTGGCTTTTTTTTTTTTTGATTGGCACATTAGAACCTATGAAAAATATTTACTTCTTCCTGTCAAAAGTATAAATTCCTCTTGTTCCCCCCATGACTTAATTTTACCTCCTTATCCTATTCTCCCTCCCATTCCATACAGTCAAGAAGTCACCTRTTTTCACTTGAGAACATAACTGATAACTTCAAACTACTGACAGAAGAAAGYGTATGCCTTACTTTGTATCTCTGAAGATATCTAGCAAGAGAGCTTTAGATTCAGCATCCTCATGGCCATTTCCAGTGTAAAGGTCAACAACTGAACGCTCAAAGTATGGTGCAACCTTTGACAAAGCACGCAGCTCTATCAAATATAGAAAATATAAGTTTTTGAGCCTCCTTGGTCCTTCTCCTTTTGTTTCAATAGGGTCAAAGCGGCGAGTGAACTCTTTCACATTTGGTCCCCAGCGAGGTTTCCCCCAGGTTTCTAAGCCAGGGAGGGGGAGGGGAAAAAAAAAAAAA
>NW_028186568.1:6075303-6114794 GCF_003343005.1 Rhea americana
AAAAAAAAAAGTATTAAAATTAACATGATAGCCTTTCACATAAAGTCTTCATCATTTAACTTTCAAGAGTTACAGTCAATTAGTACTAATAAACTGCCATGCAAAAATTGCTCAAACATAAAAATCTCATGAGTTTAAAATAGTTTTGAATTTTTACAGTCTGGAAACCAGAATTATACTATGATCATCCTCATTCTCATGTAAGCTACTACTGGACTACAGTAGCTATTTTATACAGAAAAAAAACTTACAGCATTGCAAAACAGCCAAAGTACTTCTTCACAATTCTACTGTAAGTTCACTGAAGACATAAATGCACTCAAAAAACTTTGAAAACATGACTTTGACTGGAGGAATTTTACATCGAAACAGTAGTGTAATGGCATAGGATGGCCAAAATATAATTTAATGTAAAAGTTAGTGAAGATAAAGCTTACAACAAGAGACAGAGACTACAATGGAGTTAAAGTTTTTGAAGATAGATTTGTGCAACTCCCCTGCCACTCCAGTCTCCACAAACAAAAGAAGGTAAAGCTGATGGTGAAGCTTTATCTGTAAGTAATGCTGAGATATGGCCTCATTTAGAGACATCACTATATTAAAGAGCATGTGAATTTGCATGCTTTCCTACAACAGAACTGATTAAATTTTTTCAACAGAGAATTAAAGGAAATGCACAATTAAGTTTAAAACCAAAATACCTTTTCTTCCTCAATTTAATTTTTTTCACATCTCCAGTACACCATTGCTACCATTGTAACAATAATTTGCATTTAGATATGAACAAGAAGCAATATGTTTTGCCTTTGAACACAAATTGTTCTTTATTAGTTAGTTTGTATACTGGGGACAGAATCATCAAAAGCTTTAATACTTTTTAAAGCTGTTTTCAAATAAACTCCCCTAAGCAATGATACTAATTATCATGTCTTAGCTTATACACTTAAAATGGGCAGAAAATTCAAAGTAACTGGTATTGAAGTTACTCCTTTTAGAAGATTAAACATTGAAGTATTTAAGCAGTGTACCACCTAAAYGAGTAAAGTTTTCTAAAGGCCCTCAAGCAAAAATATTCTTTGAGTGACATTCAGAAGTTCAACACAATTTACCAAAAGCCTACACTACGAAAAATATTTGGGGAGAGGGAAAAAAAAAGTACTGCTATGCATTTCTTCTAATGAATTCACTATGTTAATCATCCAACAGGCTTTACCTTCTAGCCATGTGTAGAAAGATTCTCCTGTAAATATAAAACACAGTTAAATGAAAAGTATTCAGTTTCAATATTACAGTATGCCTATTAGCTGCCAGCTGGTCACAAGGCTGAATAATTTAGCTATTCAGTCACTGAGATGATCAAATTTAGAGGTTAGATTAAATATTAAAGTCAAGGAAAAAAATACAAAAACGAGCATGACTGAGGTACTGGTGAGGGCATTCAGAAAGCAGAAGCCTGATTCTATGTACTAGTGGTGAAGGACATAACTGAAGCGTAAATGTGCAAATGGGAATGTGTATGGAAAAGACATCTCATTTACATCCCTGCATCCATCTCTGATTATATATTATCACAGCAGTCATTTAAAGTACAATTATTTCCATGAGTAGAAGAGCTACTAAAACTTGGGTTTTCAATGGACATCAATTTAGATTCTCCAAGTTTGACACCATGGGCCAGAATCCTCAGTTAAATATTGCATTACCCAAACTTGGAGATATATTAGTTCTTTACTGGATCTGTTCTTAGGCTCTAAGCCCACAAAATCRTATGTATACTAAGTTTCAATAGATTCAGCTACACATAGGTAGCAGCACCCTTTCTGTACTGCATCCTGCTGGACATTGTTAACAATAATGAAAAATTGAATCTCTGTGCTCCAATTCAAACACAAAAAGCATATAAGATAAAGGAACAGATTGTTATTATATCAGAAGACATCTAGCTAATCTCTTGCCAGCTATGTACAAATAGCAACATGTCCTTAAGTTTTACATTAACTAAAAAAATCCCTGTCATAATTTTAGGAAGTCTGCTGAGAAAAAAGCTGAATAAGCATTCAGCACACAAAACTAGTGTACACTAAATCAGTCTTAGCATCAAGGCAGTGCTTTAAAGCAATATTAGCTTTCTATTGTAGCTAGTATCAAAAAATGAAACATTATTCATTCCACCAGAAAAAAGAGCAAGCATTATTTCATTACTAYCTTTAAACAAGGATTCTACAATAGTCAACATTAACTAAATTAAAAGCAAAGAGGAAAACTCTACGTTTAGAGGTTTCACGGTGATCTCTCTAAGTTCCTTCTGTTACATGCAATACACAATTAATTGCTGCCTTTGAAACATTAGGTGGGAAAAAAATCCTACTTATTTTCTTTTAATCCTATCCAGTAAAATATTTTTTCTATAAATATTATGTATTTGGATTCAAAAGATAGCTTTCTTTGGCTCAGCAGGTCACAGAAGATCATTAGTAAGTATTAAAAACACTTTAACACATTAAAAAAATGCTTTAATAGCATTACCTACACTGATTACTTTTCAACCCATTCTTTTCTGAGAATGGGATGCATAGCGCTGATTCTTCACAGAACTGGTAAAGCTGTATATAGTTTTGAAAACACCCTTTTGCTGACTGAACTAAATAACTTCTCTATTTTTCTATCTTAAATAGGCTTCCACCATTCATTCTCTCATCCCCTTTCACTGAAAAGGGGAAAGCTGTGTGCTCACCCAAAATCAATTTTCAGAACAAATTTGCAATTTTGATAAAAATTATAGTGATCTTTGAATTGTTAAAGAGACTTCAAAGAAGGAGCACAGCTGCCACTCTGGGCAAGTCACAGTCATCTACAAATGGACAAGAACTCAATCTCTCTGACCAAAAGAATTGTAGATTAATCATTTTAGCCCTAACATTTTTTCCCGAGCCCTCAAGCAACTTTGACTGATTTTCTCCATTTCTTCCTGCTTCTGCAATCTCATTTTGGATATGGAATGATGACAAGATGCCATGATAATCCTACCAAGCACGTAACTATCTATTTAATGATACAAACTAGCACTTATTTCATCTGCATCCTAAGTGAGTGCTTTTACTTCATCTGTTACTGTGCAGAAAGCTTCCTGTAGGCTCTCCACACTGACACGTAGATCTTTTGCCTGAGAGGTTTTAGTTAACAGAAAAATCTTAAGTCTATCCTATTGTGGACAGACTCAATAATGCTTTTTCCTCCCCATCCTGCCTTTGCTCTCCCCAAATCAAAAGAACATTCAAGGAAGTACATAAAAAAACTGTCCATATTCTTTTAAGGGATCAGACACACACATAGCTGGAGGAGACTCCAGATTCAAAAATCCTTTTTGTATTCCATTCTTCTTGCTAGTAAGGTTTTTCACAAAAAGCACAAACTCTGTAACAAGGATAAGAATCAACAACAGAATTGTATTGTGCCCATTCTCATTCCGTTCCCTTACTCCAATTGAAAGAACTGTCATAATAAATTACTTATAAAAAAAACCTAACTTTCCTACCCTCTAATGCAATAGCAGTAAAGCAACTGTATCAGAAGCCCAAGACTGTAATGCTTACTGCACTTCTAGAGGTTAAGCATAATAAGATGACTTACCATCATCGCCTCCTAGGAAGAGAGGGAAAAAAGAAAACAAAAAACAGGAATCCATGAGCATTAAACAGACCATTTTCACAGCAAGGCAGTAATGAAACAAGCCTTACTATAAACACTGAAAAAAGCCCACAAAACATTACTGAATCTATCAGAAAATGTAGGCAGCTTTCCACCTTCTTCCTCCTCAAGACAAGCTGAGACTAAATACATTACCATAATAAAGTCACTTGGAATTTGAAATGTTAATGGCATCTGATTTATATATTTTTATGAAAGATATGTTCTAACTTCAGAAAGCCAAGTAGGAGTCATGTTCTTCAGCTCACATAATTCAACAATCTGACCAGTGCTCCTTTCCGAAATTCTGATCTGTGAATTAAACTACTTTTACAGTTCTTTTTGTGAGTATACACTGGCAATACATTAAGAATGACACAATAATTATAATCTTGTGTCTCTTTTTATTGCTAAAAGTTATCTTGTGTTTGTAATCTCTGATGGTATGTCTAACTATCATTGGTTATTAGTTCATTTTTTTTGAAAAGTGAGAAACACTATTGGGGGAAGCCATATACAGAACAATTAGAAACAAACTTATAATTTTCAATTTAAATTGAAAAATTTTAAACCCAATCCATTGGCATACATTACAATGTTAATTTTAATACATTTCTGGACATATGAGCATTTCCTATGTATCCATACTTTCTTACAATAGTGCAATTATTTCTACATCTGTAATATACTAAACATTAATTATGGAAAACTTATAACTATATTACATTATCTGTCAGCTGAAGTGACTAATTTAAATGCTTTAAGGGAAAAAAGACAATGGAAGAATATAAGAGGCTGAAGAGTTTTGTTAAAATTTAATCCTTCAACTTCTCATCCACTCCAGAAAATTACTGTAACTCTGAGCCACTAAACCATTCTAGATATACTTTAATTCTCACGTCAGCGCCACTGACATTGCTGAGCCTATTCACATGAACTAAATTAAGCAAATATGTAACTAAGCATGATCATGAATCTAAATCTGTATTTTGAAAATASATAGCTATTTCTACATAAGAGAGAGAGGGGGAAAAAGCACACCTACTAACTGAAGAACGTTATTTGCATCACTTGCACTGCAACAGTCATTCTGTTAAAAAAAACTTCATTAAAAATAAAATAGGCAAGACCCACCCCTACTAGGCGCCAGTGGATTTAAAGGACGATAGACAGATCGAGGCCTAGAAAAGGAAGATACAAAATACAAAAATCAGTTCTAAGGTAAAACTGAAGTGCAGATATAAAAACAGACTCCCTCTCCATCCCAATTACTTGAAGCAGTTTTCTTCATAGATGCTGTTCCACACTCTCCACGCAGAGGGCCCTTTGTATCCAGTATAACGTTCCGGATTCAATAGCAAATCCACATACTGTGCATCTGGGGATCTCTCATCTAAATAGGAAATTTTTTGTTACATATTCTAGCTGATCATTTATTAAAAAAAAAAAAAAAGACTTAAACTTACAAAAGAAGTTGTACAGAATTATATATGAGTTCCAATATAATACTATTCTGCTTTCTTCTTGGATTATAAATGCCTTGTGCATAACAATACAGCAATATACATACCAAATAGAAACCCCTAAAGGATATGATTTCTTCCAGTCTTTTGTGCTGCCATAATTTCTGCTTTGTCTGAACACTTTCTGTGGAGTCATTCAACAACACTATCAACACTTGCCACAATGTAGATGTTCTCTCACCTTATAATAAGATACAAATAGTGTTTTGTTTTAGGTGGGCTTTGAATTAAGGGTTGATTTGTCTGGAAGTGTTGGGGGAGGGCTAAATGGAAATACTACTAAATGGTTTTCTTAGGAAAAACAAGGTCAAAGTGCATCTTGTAGTTGGAACATACTGTGCATTTATTAGCTGAAACTTTTCTTCCCCCACCAGATACTCATATATACTGGCAGAAAGCTAGGCTCACACCACTTAATTGAATGAACTTTCAGCATATACCAGATCATTTGTTGGTTACAGCACAAAACACACAATTTAAGTAGAATTTCAACAAATTAAACTTGTGCCTCCAAGGTTCACTTCAGATTTCGGGCAACATACCCAAAGAAAACAGTTAAACTGCTCTCTCTGCTTGAAAACTCTGTAGGAATAAAAACTTTAAGTTTTGAGTTACAACTAGTAAAAAGCAGGAAGAATTCCCTCCCCTTCTCTATGTTAAGAGCAATTCATGCTTAAAAAAAAAGCCAGTAGTTCACAGACTTAACCATAATCAAACAGAATAGGCCAAGCAGTACTACTGAGTATTTCCTCAGATGTTGGGGGAAAAAAAAAAATCCACAGGAACAGACAGTGAGAACTGCTCTAGAAGGAAGAGATGATCCWGCATGAGCATTTAAGCATCGCTTCAGCAGTATTAGAAAAAAAGAAAAGGACAGACACAAGATACACAAGAACACACATTGAGTGCAGATGGAACAAAGTCAAACTATAGCTTGTTTATTTGTCAGCATGGCTAACCTAAGCAGTTCCTAGCCTTATTGGTAACTTCAGGTCCCTACTTGTTCGTTTATTGTCCRCCCACACCTGGAATTTGTGGGGCAGTGCAGCAGAACACTTGGAAATCGGATCCAAGTTAGGAAAGCTTTTTCCAGCTAGATCAATTCCCTGATCTGCTTTATCATAAGCCTGACAAAAAGCTGTAAGAGCAATACTGAGGGAACGGTTTTTGCACTACAGCTGAGTCAATTATGAGCTCTGTCACCAATGGGAAGAGAGGAGAGGAAGAGAGCAACACTTTCTTCCCCCTCACCTCTCGCACTGCGCTAAGCCAGTTCATCCCAATAACCTGGGGCTGGGAAAAGAAGATACCAACCTACTTCTCTGCTATTCTAATCAGCTGAACCAGCTTCCCACCATGCAGTGAGATACATGCCAGTGGCAGTGCAAAAAGGCACTGGAAGAACACAGTGGGGGGTAGCGCTTCCCCATTCAGCGGGATATGATGAGAAGAGGTGCAGTGGAATCAGGAACTACTTAAGTTAATACTGTTTCTAAAAGAAATGCTCCTTAAACTAAACACCTTTCCCAAAGGACTCCTCTTAAAAAGCTACATGTGCAACTTGAAGATAGCAGAGACAACAGCAGCTTATTGCATATACAATTTCAGATCTGCAGTAGTAAACACTCAGTGAACATTACTGAGGAGTTTATACAGAAAATTTTCACGGATAATACACAGTAGAAGTGCTGAAAGAACTACAGTTGTTAAGTCTATTACAGCTGCTACTTTCTCAGGTGACACCAAACATCAGCCTAAAGACAGATTACAATATCTTGCATTACATTCTGATTCTTTCTAGCATGGGAGGCTAAAGTATTTAATAAAAAGGATTTGGACAGCCATTGCTAGATTCCTGAATATGACAATTTCCATGTTTATCTGAAAAACATTCCTCTATGCTTTGAATGTTAGAAGCAAATAAAAGGACTTACACATGTGGAGCAGAGGGAAGACACAACCCAGTATCCTACTGTTTTAACAATGAGAAAGTTTTTACAAATAAGGGTGAGTTTAGTACAGAGATCATTTGAAACATAAGAAGGCTGGAAAGGAATAGAATCAGCCCAAGCATAGACAACAGAATAGCAGCAAAAATAATATGGCAGTAAGAAACTAAATCAGGTACAAGTAAGTTGTCTTATATTTGTACCGTATGCAACTCTTGTCAGAGGTAGATTTTTTAAGAACACGCTAAAATCCTCCCACTTATTTTCTTCTTTTTTATTTACACTGATGTCTTCCACTCACTACAGCAACAGGAGGTAATACACTACACAGACTACCAACTATTCCATGTAAAAACTGCATTCTCTGCATGTAAGATTATATTAACTACCACATGTCCATTTAGTACAAAATTAAAACTTTAAAATAGTTATTTGCAGAGCAATTACAATCTTTTCTGTGTGTGTATATGTGTGCACATGTGTTATGTTTCTAAAGAGACAGCAAATAAAACAAACACTCTGAAAAAGCTTAAACATTTTACCATCAAGTTCACAAAAATGATCCTGTGAATCATCGTATCTTGCCCAGTCAATGAAAGCCTCCTTACTTTGGTTACTGAGGGGAAGAAAATACATTCGGTTTTAAACTTTTAAATAAACAATTTCATTAAGAACTACTGAAAGAAACACGAACCACAAAGTAACCTGAAACTAAATTCTCAATTACTGTATCTGACACTGAATATATGGAGTTACTGCTCATTAGCTACACAAAGTCAAGCAGGCATCAACTGCAATACTTCTAAAAGTAAGTTTAACATAAGACAGCAAGAAAGATTTCACTGTCCTTATCTGAACAAACTGGCAATGACTTCATTCCCTTCAGTAAAAGCTTGGTAAAATATTTCCATAGCACAAGTTTTTAAACACTTTTCAAAGTATTTCTTTAGCATCTATAATTTTTAATTGATCATAATATTTTTTAACCCTTACTTTCAAAGGGACCTACAATAGTTAGCCTTGCTTTGAGTGGGAGGTTGGACCTCTAAAGCCCCCTTCCAATCTCAAGTACTCTAGTAGTATGGTTTGCCTTAAGCCTTTTAAACAACAACAGTATTCCACTCATCTTGGCATTTTCAAGGCAGAGAGACAGGCACCTAGAAGTTCCCATACTATGAAATACAAACAGCACCAAAAATTGAATGCTTCCTTCTACATGTATACGCAGTACAAAACTACTGATGATGCTAACACCAAAATGTAAGCAAAGTTAAGTTTGGGAACTCCTGCTCTAGGATAGAGTGAAGACCCTTGAAATAATATGAACAATCCATTCAATTAAATCAAATTAGAATGAGCTCACTTGTACAGAGACAGTTCTGAAACAAGATACTGTTCTTATCTTCTGCCAAATCACAACAGGAGACTTTATACTTGCTATTAGCTGAGTAGCCTTAAAAGCTTCCCTGATGAACTTCTCCAGTAATTACTACCAGAGAACACTTGCTATTCATAAGAAATAGTTGATAAAGGAGAATAATCCAAACCCATGAGGATTATGCACTGCTCAGTAGAGCATGTAGAGGTTGGCCTACAAATCACAAACTTGTCTTGCTCTTTCAAGATCCATTACATGCTGCTCTATCCCAACTTTGACTACCCCAATCTCACAAAAGGCAATCTTCTCTTTAGTTCTCTGAACATATGCTCGATTTTGTATTCTTGGTCCTACAGGAGTAGGAATTACTATCCCTAAAAAAATAGATAGAGGCTCCACTCAGGTTTAAAATACTGCACACCAGGTGGAAGCAGTTGCTTTTTCATGGCAGTCTCATTTTGTTAGAGGAACATCCCAACATCAGTATCAGGTAAAGGTGTTTCTGTGGCCAAAAGCAGCAGATCTCTCTTTCACTAGAACTGACTTTTCTCTTTTTTAAAGGTGCAGAATCTAAAAGAATGCAAGTTTTTGTGAATGCTGTTAACATACTTGCTTCCTCCGTGGCAATACCATCCTGTAGAATTCCTCCCACCCAACCCTGACTGTGCCATGCAATAAGCAAGATCAGGGAATTGATCCAAGGTAAAAAGTAGCTTTGCCAACAATAAAATGGGCTCCCTGATCTGGTTCACTGAATGATCGCAAACAGGCACATCACTGTAACAGAGGACAGAGCAGGACATAATCCCCTAATTCAGCACAGTCATCAAGAACAAAAAATGTTAATACCAGTAAAAAGTAGGAAAAAAAATATGGTTTTATTTGAAAGGTTCCTCCCTCCCAATGCTGTATCTTCTTCTACTAATACTGATTTTTTTTTTTTTTTTTTTTTTTGAAAAGGTATTTATCACTTTAACCTTTACTGTCAGATGTTCTTGCACCATTTCACATTTACTTTTTAATGGACTATGGAAACAATGAAGAACAAAAACCAGCACATTGCAAAAACAGGACAGACAAAAATGAAATGCTGCTTTGTTACTATTTTTGTATTATTGGTATAAATCACAGCATACCTTAAGGTACTGTTAACTGCTCCTAGTTTGTTAGCTTGCTCACAGTCTTCCAATTCTTTGGAATTATTTGCTGCTTTTGAATACTGTAAGAAAGTTTATATTTAGTATACAAATAAATTACCTAAAATTCTCTGAGGGGAAAAAAAGGGTGATGTGAAAGGTATTTCTAAATTTAGAAGTAAATCTGCCAGTGCTGGGGAAAAGGAATCAATTTTGGAAGTAGTAAGTAATTTTGAAATATTTATTATTTCTGTCTTTCTTCACTAACTTTCATCAGGCCAGTCTCATCCTGTTGATTTAAATACCACACACAATTCAGCTAAATATGTCAAAAAAGGGTTTTTTATTCAATAGAGTTCTGAAGTGGCTTAGATCCTTTTTTTTTACATTCTTAAAAACTGACCTTGAAAAATAATCATCGTTATACCCATACACATATCTTGCATTTTGCAAGCCTCATCACACTGCAAGGTTTTTTGGTCAGTTTTGTAAGAAAGCTCATTGGCTTTGGTCATTCCCCCCTTATGTTTCACATGAGGAACGGCTGCAAGAGCTGGGCCTGTTTAGCCTGGGGAAGAGAAGACTGAGGGGGGATCTCATCAATGTGTACAAGTACCTGAAGGGAGGGTGTCAAGGGGATGGGGCCAGACTCTTTTCAGTTGTCCCGTGTGACAGGACAAGAGGCAATGGGCAGAAATTGAAGCACAGGAAGTTCCGCCTGACCGTGAGGGGGAATTTCTGCCCTGTGAGAATGACGGAGCACTGGACTAGGTTGCCCAGGGAGGTTGTGGACTGTCCTTCTCTGGAGATCTTCAAGGCCCGCCTGGATTCAACCCTGTCTAACATGCTCTAGGTGACCCTGCTTGAGCAGGGCGGTTGGACTAGATGATCTCCAGAGGTCCCTTCCAACCTTACTGATTCTATGTAGCTATGATTAAGCCTGTCCATAAACACAATTTAAGTATGTACAGACCTGGAAGAGAGGATTCTTAATCTGAATTCAGATTTTTGATTGTTCTACAGTAAAACTCAAATGGAAGAATTTAAGCTGAACTCTGATTCTACAATATTTTTAAGTAGTAATCCAGCAAAACAGAATTATTCTACTACTAAGAGGTTAAGTAAAACATTTAAAGGACTAAAGATAAAATCCTCCCGTTTCACTATACTATGTGTATGTCATCAGAAGTTGCTAGTCTGTCAGCTAAAAGCTCAAAAAGATGTTCTAACAATCTGGGAATATAATAGATAGTATCAGCACTCACTTAAAAACAAAAAAGGAGAAGTTTTTTTTTTCAGACTGAGCTTAAGGATTACAGAGTTGTTTTTTTAAAATCTTATCAGCCTCTAAGAAATACGGAAAATGACTTAATGTTAGCAACCAATATCTTACCACAAAGCTAAACCACTGGCCTCCCTGCATTCCAGAGCACATACTTGCATCAATTCGCAAGCCCAAACTGAACCATTACTCAGATTGTAACTGTGAAATTCATGTTTTCAAATTGTATGATTTATTTTAGTGTCTATTACATTTGATAGTATCAAAGCCTATTATTGCATTCACAACATTGTACTATTATTGACATAAAGCATTACTATCTAGAGACAGCTCAAAATAAAAATGGAAACTAAAGGTTTTGATCAACACTTCAGAAGCAAACAAAGAATAATTAGATAAATTTTAAAAATTCATTTTTTAAAAATAAATCATTTCTGAGGACCAAACTGTCATCAAACTTTGGTTCTTATTTCTTACGTGTATTTAGAAAAGCTGCAGGGTTTTTTATTCACAATGTACATATCATAATGCCTTTTAGAAAAAGCAAGGATTTACTTAAAATTGTTCATATATGCAAGCATGAACATTTATTTGTTTCAAATACACATTTGCATTTGTACTTTTACTACTCCTTAAAAATACACTGACCATATTGTGAGTAAAACTAAAGGTTGAGCTGTGATTCCAGTTTTGACATGGCACAAYTAGTCTAGTTTTGACATGGCACAACTGCTTAACTTGTGCACAACTGTACAATTCAAGCTTCTGAGAAAAATGCTAAGTTTRTGAGAAAGCTTTAAGGAAAATATAGAAATATGTAGACTGGGTCTAAGAAAGATATAGGTAAAACTACAGACAGAGGTAAGATTGTTGAGATGTTGATATGCAGCAGTTCAAGGATTTGAGAGCAAAGAAACACTCAAAAACGTGTAAAATCAGTTTGGAAGGTGTCAGGCAATGGCAGTTCAGCAACACTGAGGACCACCCTATACCAAGAAGCAAGGGAGACTAACCCTTTCCCATTTGACTGACAATAGTCCAGCAAGCAAAGACTTAAGTACTTTATCATAACTAAGATTAATGTTTAGGCTAAGAGTTTGTTATTCCTAGCCAGCCACAATACACATTAGTCAACTGCTCTGTACTTTCTTGTTGTCTACCCAGCTTAGAGTCTCTTTGCACAGTCAAAGTTGCCTAAAATGACCCAGAAAAGGAGGGTTAYACAACAAACCTTTGCACATGATGCCCTATATTATTCACCAAGGACAGAAGACTTACATTGGGGAGGATGATGGCAGGCTATGGACAATACCATTCATTTCTAAAGAGCATTTTTGAAGGGTTCATATCATCTCATGCACCACGCAAATAGAAGTAATTACATGGTTCACCACAGCAAAACAAACCTGCACTTTTGCTGTAAGACAGATGAATAATTAACAGGCTTTCCTCTCACCTGGAAATGGTACTGTGAAAGATAAGCCTAATGCACACTTTGAAATATTAGAATGGAATAATATGTAATTGTTAGAAGAGAAAGAGTAGATCCTACCAAAGACCAAAAAAGTGAAAGAGATTATAGAAATCATTTAAGACTTGCCTCTAATAAATAATTACTCTAGAAAGAACTTTCCATTCAATTTTCTTGGATTTCCTAGGTGTGGGGCTCATTCTTTAGCATCATGTGGCTGTTAAATGGAAAAAAATGAACTAAAAATGGATTTGACCTAAAATGAAACAGATTCTGCTGATGAAATAACATTCTAAGATGCTGAAGTAAACATTCCGCATGTCTAGATTTGCGTATCAATCTCTACTTTGAAATGAAAAAATTATTGCCAACAATACCATCCTAAATCTAAGTTTCCAAGCAGAATGAACATTCAAGTCTCAAGCATGTTTCCAGACTCCACTATTTTCCAGCGTTTAACAGAAACAGCTATGGGACCTCTATTGCTCTGTGATGTAGATCAGGACAAAGTATCTGTTCTTGCCAAAGAAAGGCCTCCCAAGAGTAGCCTCTAAAAAAAAAATAAATAAAGAGAATTGAGTAGGAAGTAATACATGAAGTTAAATCTTGTAACCTCGAGTTACTGCATCCTGTACCTTGCTTCGAAAGTTAATATACCAATTATGACAGTTCTTGAGAGTCTTCCCAAAAAATGCTTTCACCACTCATATAAAACAAGACCATAGAAAGGGAAACTACTTCAGGCCTCTCCAGACTATCTTGGTGCAATGAGTTAAAAAGAGATTCTCTATTCCTAACCACACATCTGTGAAGAAGCTGTAGAAATGTAATTCTGATCCTTGTGGCTAGCTGATCTTCCAAAAGCTGAACAGTTGTCTCTGCTAAGTTCTATAGCAAACAAAAACATGAAAATCTGAAAAAAAGCTTTAAGTTTACAAGTCCTTCTACTTTAGGAGAGAAGGATAATAGGAAACAGCACAGAAGCCAAGGACTTGGACCACAGAAGACTTCTCCACGGGATTCTACCTTGAGGGCATCTACTTCAGAGAGCATACCTCACATAATACAAAATATATTGCAGACAGTATAAAACTAGGGTGAGTAATCAATAGAGAGGGTTGCACTGCCTTTCAGGGGGACCTTAAGAGGCTGCAGAAATGAGCAGAGAGAAACCTCATGACACTCAACAATGAGAAGTGCTAAGTCTTGCACTTGGGGAAGAATAACCCCACACACCAGTACAGGCTCGGGGCCAAGCAGCTACAGAGCAGATTTTCAGAGAAGCACCTGGGAGTCCTGGCAGACAACAGGGCGAACATGGGTCAGCAATGCAACTTTGTGGCAAAGATGACCAACAGCATCCTGGGCTGCATTAGGAAGAACATTGCCAGCAGGCTGAGGGAAGTGATCCATTTCTCTACTCAACACTGGTGAGGTCACATCTTTCCAGTTCTGGTCTCCCAGTACAAAACAGGTAGATTTACTGGAGCATGTCCTAGCACAAGGCCACAAAGATGATTAAGGGATTKGAACAACTCTCATATGAGGAGTGGCTGAGAGARCTAAGACTGTTCAGCCTGCAGAAGGGAAGGTCAAGGGAGGGAAGGTTCTTATCAATGAAAAGGGGGAAATCTTATCAATGGTTCTAAAAGTCTGACGAGAAGGTGTAAAGATGACAGGGTCAGACTCTTCCCAGTGGTGCCCAGTGACAGTGTGAGAGGCAATGTGCACAAAATGAAACAGAAAATTCCATCTGAAGATAATAAAAATAGTTCTTCACTATGAGGGTGACTGAGCACTGGAACAGGTTGCTCAGAAAGGCTGTACAGTCTCCATCCTTGGAGATATCCAAAACCCAGCTGGACATGATCCTGGGCAACCAGCTCTAGCTGATCCTGCTTGAGCAAGGTGGGAGTTGGACCAGATGATCTTCAGAGGCCCCTTTCCAAACTCAATTATTCTGCGATTCTGTGATTACTGAAAGATGTCTTGGCTGCTTCTCCCCTTTGCAAGACAGACCCTATCAGGATGAAAGAGACGAACCAGACAAGCATAAAACTAGTATGTTCCCCTATTGCTCCCATTTCCCCCCCTTATACCAATACTTTAAGGAAAACCCACAAGATGCAAGATATTACCAAACAGTCCAAGAACAGTCTAGTAACAGTACTTAAAGGTCTACGCACTCCTTGAATCAAAACGTCCATATTAAGGTAAATCTGAAGTTTCCTTAAAAGCGATATTCAAAGAGATTGCCATTTTTAATCGGTTCCAGGGAAGATCTTTAACTCAATAAGTATCAGAATGGTGCAGGTAAGATTGATGTCAGTCCTGATGATAATTTTCTTACAGAAGGATTAATAATTCTGAGAGAAAAGCAGATAAGAAGAGTCTTAGTTCCACTAAAATTAAGGTGTTGGAATTGTTCAACTTCCAGCACTGCAGCTGACTGCAACAGCCTGCAAGGCAATTCAAAGAAGGAAACTGTAACAAATATACTTGCAAATTAGAGCTTCCCAAATCCTCCTCCCTAAAATGTTGGGAAATAAAAAGGTGGTCAATGTCTCACCTTGGAAGTACAATTCAATCTGCTCTTGCAAACTATCTAAAAACCAGCATACTTCTCTGGTACTAATTAACACTTTCATTAGGGCTCACAGGAAAAATCAGGAGGCTCAAATGCCGCAATTTGTGTGAAGAATTTGTGAAGAATTGTTATCACTTCTAAAAGCTTATCTTCAAAAAGGCATTATGATATTTCAGGAGTCAGTTCTCTCCAATAAAGCTTAGAAGAGAACACAGTCAATGAAAAAGAGAAGTAGCAACTGATCTTCGAGCTAAAACTCAAGATCTTCTGTCCAGAGATAGCACCAAAGTTTTCCCAGAGCAACCACTGCTTATGCCAAAACACATTTAGCCACACTTGATTTCAGATCAAACTTACCAATATGTGTGCAAATAGAAGACAAGACTTGCTCTTCAGCCGGAGCTTAGACAGACTTGTCTGCACTGTACACGTTAGTAGAATATACAGAAGTCATCCACTTAAAGTATTTCCCTCAGTTGTCTTTGGTGATCTTTCTTGGCATATGGTTTAAATCTAATGCCAAGGTTATTTGAGACAGTAGACTATATTCAGGTTAGATAAGCAGTGACTATAGCTGCCCAGTGAGGTGTAAAGTCCACCTGAAGTACTGCACTGTCTATGACAGACAGCTGTGTAGGATGAAGATGCAGAGTTAAGCAACAGTAAGCATGAGTCTACAACAGAGTGAAGGCACTCAATAGAAAAACCTTCCTTCAACTGCCACGACCCTTATCTTGGGCACTTTGGCCAGTATTTTGGGAGTATTCTGTTTATTTTGTTTGTTTGTTTCTCTCTCTCTCTTTCTGATCTCTTTTATAGGTCTTCATGCCTTCTTTACTCCTGTGGCTTTACTAAGATCACTTGATGATCTAAACAGGATGGCTCAAAAGCAAGCAAAAGCCAACAACACACACTGACAGCTTAAGCTTTCAGCTAAATCACTTTAAAATGGCTGAGCCTAAATTATCTTTAGGCTAACTACCTCCTCAAGACTCAATGTGGCATAACTACATAGAATCATTCTTTTTTTCCCCAATACTACAGGTCATATTTATACATGATTCTTAGAAGATTGCACTGCTACTGCAACTGTGCATCTGTCTACAACATTACAGACTAGCTCAGAAATTAATGAGAATTTCACATCAGGCATTCAGTGACCATGCACCGCTATCTTTGTTCATTCATTGGTTCAGTGAGTATCAATTCTCAAGCTAGGAAAGACTCAGAACAACATGACAGCACTAAATAGGTCAGARACACTATGTTACATTACACACACACACATATAACTGATGTGTGATATTAGTTAATATAATGTAACTTTTAATAAAAGTAAAAATATAAGCCATGTACAGAAACTGATCAGTTATGTTAAAAATTTCATCACTATGCCAAGATGGAAAGCTTGTGATAGAAAACTAAACACTACTGAAGTATTAAGATTACAGTGAATCAGAAGAAAGTCCAAAAATAAATGACTACTTACTTTATTAGAGCTCCCAGCTTTAATCCCAACAGGTACTTTGCTCTGAAACAAAAAAAATCATTCTTACACTGTTCACAGAAATGGTTATGTCTAGATTAAAGTCCAGGAATTAGATATCATTTCTATGGAAGCCAACTTGTAGTATGTAATTAGCTTGCACCTTTATTTTCGGAACATATTATATCCAAAACAGTACTACAGCTTACAATAAATTTAAAAGTTAATTATTCTATTGGTAAAAATAATTAAGAYCTTAGGGTATTTCAAATATATTTCTGTTTTTGAAGGGAAAAATAGCTATTACTATCCTTTAATTTAAATTTAAGATTTTATTAGTAAATATTGCTATAATTACTCTGAACTCTGTTACCTGATGATTGAGTAAAAATACAGATGAGTCATAATTTAAACATTGTTAAATCAGTCTGCAGAAAATGTTTAAAAACTGATGTAGATAATACCTCAAAAATTTAAATGTGACATTTACCACATGTCAAGGGAAGATAACCTTTTTTTAATTGAAGACATATAATTTCCAAATAGGCTAAGAAATGATTGTCTTCAGTATATCTTCTGAAAGTCAAGCTGTACATTGTATACATGTCCTGACCAATCACTTGGGTGACAGCAAGGTATCAATTACTGTAAGTTCTAGTCTCAATCATGAGGTTTCATTAAATCACATTTCCAAATGCTTTGTCATCCATAAAGGAAGAGACCTATATAGATGGATCATTAGTATAATCAGTATAGTTCATTGTATAATTAAGAATCTACCAGATTTTCCAAACGGACAGCTAAGTTGCCTTCCTTCCCACCTCCCACTCCCTCTGAAATTTCTTTAAAACCCTTGAGTTTACTCTTAGATTGACTTTTGCTAAGCCTGGCAATGGACAGGACATCTTTTTAATACTAGACAAGAAAGTTGTAAACAGTTAGGTTTATTTTCCACTATTCAACTTTTCAAATAAAAAAATTCTAAACTTTACCTTGAAATTTTTCTCTCTCATTGTTAAATCATACAGCTGTGTGAACTAGTGTACTGCTACCTGTTAATACAGTGTAACTGCACTGTTAACATAATCATGTCCCAAACCCCAAAATTTATACACACTATTTCTGGTGAAATGTGCTTAGCTCTACATAACAAAGAGYAGGAACTTTTTCCCACTGATAAAATTGATTCTTTACAAATACAGAAAAACTTTAAGTGAATGGAAGTTAGTACTTCCCAAGTACCATACAACTTTTTCCCATCAGTTATGTACTGAATTATTTACCCTCCTTTCTGGTCAAATCTGTAGTTAAAACATTCTGCTGTTAAGCGATTAAAATTTCTCTTATAGACTCAACAGTGCTTTGCAGCTCATAAAATCAGACAATTCCACCATCTATCACTTTGCATTAATGCCTGTTAAGTACATGCTATAGGTCACTGGATAGAAGACTATCCCAGAAATCAAGAAGTGCTTGGCTACAAATACCTTGCTCTGACTTTGGACAGGCAAGGACCTATCTCAGTCTCTAGATCTTAGAAACTGAGATGAGAATGACTACTTCTAGAAGTCACTTGTTCTTTTCCAGAAGAAAGTTATGTATTTTATAGCTATGTTTATTTGGAAAGAACGAAAATAGCAGCAGCAGACATTTTGTGTAGAGTGTTCTCGATTATGAAAGAGCTGATTAAAGCTAACCATAGATGGCAATACATTTGCTGATGCACTAACAACTGTTACAGCATTTGACTTGYGCTCGGCATAACCATTTCCTTAAGGAAATTACACAGCATGACTGCAAAGGAGCAGACTTCTTCTAAAGGAGAGGAAATAATGGAACCACATCCATGAAGTCTCATATTCCAAAGCTTTTGAAGTTTACTACTATGGAGTAGTATAGTATATAGTATCATGCACTGTAAATTAGCAAACTGTTTGGCCTAACAACTTTTTTATAGTTTATATTATTTGATCCATACCTCTGGACAAGGCTCTACATGACAATCTTTGATAGAGCAGTGGCCATCATCAGCCCAGAACGGGCACGGTCTCTTTAGATTGACCTAGAGATACAAAAACTTACAATTAATACTAACTTTAAAACAGAATTCTCAATACCAAGAAATCCTTTCAAATTAAAGGAGAAAATATGATGAAAAAGTTAAATCTAATACTTTTAAAGTTTTTTTAAAGCATTCTCCCATAGATCGTGTCAGCTGATGCTTATCGCAGTGTAATTGTGATAATGGTCTCTATAGGAAACAAATACATGGTCTCTTAAGGCACAGATTAAATCTCTCACCATTAATATAAATGTTCAAAGCAGTAACTAAACTGTAAGGACGAACACTGAATCAGATATATGCAGCTATAAAATGGTCTTACTTAAAATCAGTTGCATTTGTCAAGGAAATACATTAGACGGAAGACACTAGTGCAGAAGTTCACTGATTTAAATAAGTGCATGGATAACTTCAGATTTCAAGCAATAAAAACAGGCTGATCATTAGTACACTTTATAGTGGTTCAAGGAAGAACGAATATCAAAATAAACTGTCTTAAATTAGAGAGCTGACATAGTACAAATACAAATAATGAAGAGGAAACCACTTCAGAAATATTACAGCAAACCAGATACTTTCTGGTCAATGCTCCTATTTGTTAGCAAATGGCACAATACAGGCAGAGAGTACTACATGTATTAGCATCTACTACTTGGCAAGAGAGTTGAACACTGTTTCACTACATTTCATTTGATTTTTTTTTAAGTGAGTGAAGAATAAAAATACACTTTTCCATTGCATTAGTCTTATACATACTAACAATGATTAGTGATGAAAGATTACCGTGACCTTTTCACTCTTAAAACAAAGACTAAAGGTTTTCCTGCAAAACCTTACAGAAACACTTTGGAAGTACACCATCTTTGAAACTTAAAATTATAAATGAAACAAAGCATTTATCCCTAGTAGTTATCACCATTTTCTGGTTTAGAACTATACATACATCAGTTTGGCAACTTCCAGAGTAATGGTAAAGTTATTGCTACTCTTTGCTTTTGTTTTCCTTTAGCACATCTCGTAGGTGTTTCCTTCAGTTGATAAATACTATTCATGAAGACATTCAACTGAAGTTACTATTTATATCTAACAACTTACATCCTGAATGTTTTGATTAAGTATCTCTTCATATTTGAAACTGTTGCAGATACAGGATTTGATCCTGCAGTCAAAGTCAACAATTTCTACAAAATGCACTGTAAAATTAAGCCTATTACCAAAGATGGCACTTGGCTCTAGAGTCATTTCAATACAAGAATTTAAATCACAAATGCAATCATAAAAAATAATTTAAGTCTATAAATCTTAAATCATAAAACTAATCCGTACACTAATTTAGGAGAAAAAAAAACACTTAAGTTGTACAGCATATTCATAGAGCCCCACAMTACACAAATGGTATTCTTGCTAAAGCTGATTTGTTGAAAGCATCTGAGTGACTCCCCCATCAATTTAGTCTTCAGAAAAATGTGTTTTCTCTTCTCATACGTAGGAACATTTTTCTAGTATGTGCCTTTTACATATGATTCTATACTATCTGTTTTACATATGGAGAAAAAACAAACAGGAAACAAAGCTTAAACATTGAGCGCACTAGTGCCAGAGCAGCACCTTGTGCACAGAACTGACAGCTGAACTCCAAATCCCATGCCCTGATCAGCTTGGATCCTCTGCATGGAGTGCCTGCAGGATTCCTGCTATGATAAAAGAAACATACTACTCAGCCTTTTAATTTGGAGAAAAACTGAAACCACTGAGAATGCTTGAATAACTGTTCCATTAAAGAAAAAAGTTTTTTTTTTTTTTAATCACAAATCTTTTACAACACAAGCTAACATTTTAGCAGCAATTTATAAAAATGCTTTGTAATAGGCAACGGAATTAAAGGTTTGCTAGGCCTCAAATAATTTTCAAATGGAATCATTTTATTTTTTTAAATCTTTACTGCTGAAAAAAATGAATAAACAAAATTGAGACTAGTTCAGTTGAGTTCCTGTAATTACATAAGACTATACTATATCACAGAAACTTGAAAGAAAAGCAGTACTTGAAGTTTACACTCAAGGAAATTACTTTTTAGAGCTAACTCTTCTCTACTAGATAATCTAAAATTTCACAATTACTGTAAGTTAGTAGATTGTACTGACAATGAATCAATCCATAGGGGAATTACTTAGAGCAGCTTCACCAGCAACTGCGTGAAGAAAAAAAAAATCTTTAAAATATCAATATAGGAAAGCCATCTCAGATAATAGTGACCATGCAAGAGAACATTTGAGACTCAAGAATACTGCACTGAAGTTAAATCCTAACTTATTTCAACAGGCATACTTTATACTTCAGTATTACTGAAAATAAAAAGTCTAATCAACAWGCTACAGCTCTTTCTGTCATACATAAAGACAACTGTTGACAAACTGAGCTTAGAGCTAATCATTTACAGGTGACAACTCTCTCAAATACACTCCTAATTTTATTTTACTGTACTCATCAGAAAATTACAATCCTAAGAATACAATGCAACTCTTACTGTATACTTTCAGACATACTTTTCCTCTATAGAAGATATGGACCCTGAAAACATGGAAGTTTGAGAAACCTCACTTTTAAAAGTTTATTACCAAGATCCCTCTCTCACTACCCAACTGCTAGACAACTTATGAGTGCAGCAAGACCACCAAGTATTGTACTCATAATCGAGTAAGTAGAACAAGAATTCATAACTGCTTCATTCAGAGTCAGAACATCAATATCACAGAAATCCTAGACTTGCTTTGAAAAATCACTAAAACAGAAAATATTTCAGAAGTATCAAGTGCAACATTTATTTTGTTCTTGCTCCAAGCTATCCAAGCTACAAAAAAAAAAAAAAAAAAAAAAAANGAACAAGAATTCATAACTGCTTCATTCAGAGTCAGAACATCAATATCACAGAAATCCTAGACTTGCTTTGAAAAATCACTAAAACAGAAAATATTACAAAAATATCAAGTGAAACTTTTATTTTGTAATTGCTCCAAGCTATCAAAGATAAAAAAAAAAAAAAAAAAAAAAAAAAGGAAAAGAAAAGAAGAAGATAAATCTTACTAGAAAGAATTTTCCTCTTTTCTTCTTTCAAAGAGGCATGGCTCTAGATGTTAGTTTTTCCTGCCTTTCATTCACAGAAACTGTCCAACATCTTGTTCAGTCTCCATCCTTGGAGATATTGGAGATATTCAAAACCCAACTTGATAACATCCTGGACAACCTGCTCTAGCTGACTCTGTTTTGAGCAGAGGGATTGGACTAGTTGATCTCAAGATGTCTCTTCCAACACACCAATTATTCTGTGACTCTATGATCTTTATTATTCAGTAATTCTCCTTTATTCAAACAAAAAACTCTCAAAGCACTTCAAATTATCTTTTGAAAGGCCTTAAAATAGAAAGGCTATACTTCATAGTACCAATCTTTCATATACAGATTGTCAGTAACAGAAAGGGCTTAAGAATCAAAGCTTGAACTCCAATTTTCTGTAATATTCCTTTTGTATAACTTGATTTTCCCCCTAAAATGAAATAAAAAAAAAAAAAAAAAAGATCACCTGCAAAAAAAAAAAAAAAAAAAAAAAAAAAAAAAGTCATAAACCAATACAGGTCAGAACTGTTTCAGTTCAAGAAGCAGTTATAGCACCTGCTAAACCTGTAGAGTTACAGCAGCCAGGTTCTCTACATCAGAACTTCAAGATGTGCTTTGTAGTTATTCATTTTGTTCGGACACAGATTGCCAAGCAAATATCACATTACCCACATATGATCTAGAGCAGATGCAGGTGTACATCTGCATCTGTGTGTCTAATCTGCAGAACATAATATTAGGCTTGTATGACTGTGAGAAATGGAAAGACAAACACTGATCTAACAGACTTTAATCCATCAGTGTGCTTTGAACATGTTTTACTGGCAGAGTACATTTATATTGGWTCAGTGTTTTGCTTTAAGTGGCCTCTTCCTCCCTCCCCCCTTTTTCCATTCTCTATTAGAAGCCCAATGGCTAAATTCACTGAATTCTCAAAGCACAGCCTCAGCAGTTAAAAAAAAGAATCAAAAGAATTTTCCAGCATTTCTCCTTATGCTTAGTTCATCCTGTGTAATGTACCAAAATGCATCTCATACGAAGCAGACACAATATGAAGAACCCGAGAAGCATTACAGTCACATTTTATTCTCCCTCCAGTTCATTTTCTGTTTTGACAGCAAAAGAAAATCAAAACTATGTGCCAGAAAAAGAAACAATCTTTCCAGCTTGAAGGATTTTTTTTTTTTGTGGCACTACTTACCAACCCGAAGCAAACAAACATTTAAAAAAAAAAAAAAAAAACTTCTTCAGATATTCTATGAATACCTCTAAAGAGCTGCCATCACCTACCCCATGTTTTAAGGCAACTAAATTTCTCCGTTCTACTTATGACTTTACAATACAGAACGAGGTCCTAGGTTTTTTTTAATGAGTAGGAGGTATTTAGCATACCAGTAGGCAGTAGAGTTAAAAAAATACATAAGTTTCTCCTGCCCTGATATTAGAAATTAATTTTGTGAAATTTTATGGATCAAGATTACTCAAAAGAAGCAGGAGAGAGGATTAAAACTAAAATTTGACTTGCTTGACTACTCATTACACTGAATTAATTCCTCAAACCTTTCAGTAAGTATTCTTCATTCTGTACTTTCAAAACACACATACAGTTAACTGTTACATTAGCAGGAAAGCAATGGAGTTGAACTACTGTCCATAGCTAACATTTTGAAAAACAGATCCCCTTACAGGTTTCCATTTTGATGCACTTAGTATGATCAGGAAACATAAATCCAGCTTTTCAGTGTTAAAGTCACTCTTCAGTGAAAAAAACCAAACCAAAAAGCCAACCAAAAAAGAAACTAACTTCTTAGAAATGACAACTATCTTCTAGTTACAGTACAAGCCATGCTAGCGCAGATCCTTTAAAAGACAAGATTTTACGCTACTTTCCTCCCTACCCTTCATTTCCACTATTAATTCTAGAAACACCATCCATGGAAAAAAACATGCAAAGCTTCAGAATTTTTCTTTTCTTTTTTTTTTTTAAATAAGGCTCAGAAAACTGCTACATTATGCATTACTACCACTACCACAATAAGAGCTCAGAACTATACAAAGACATGCCCTCCCACATCAATTTCTAGACAAAAAAAATGACCAGCTACCATAGTTAAGACTATTATCTTCTTTAAAAATCAAGTCCTAATGATATAAATACTGACACACTTTAGAATATACTGACATAATTTAGAATATAAGGGTCAAGTAACCAGGGAATCTTCCTTCTTATACAGAGGAATACTTTCATATGAAAGAATATTGCTGTTTAAACTATAAATTAATCCAGGAAAACATCTGAAAATCTATTATTCCCATAACTAGTCAACAGCACTAAAATCCAGCACATGAGTTTGCAAGACAAACTGAGGCTGTACAGTACAGGTGCTTTAATCAATACCAACTATGCACTGATTACACAAAACATCCTTTATTTTCTTCATAGAACGAAGTATCAGACTTTATTGTTCTCAGTATTATTCATGATTGTCAAAGAACAAGCGTTAGACCCCTTATCATTAGGCTTCCATATTTTGTGTTTTGCATAAACACAGTATACAACTACACTTAGACAAAAACATTATTTCACTGAGAAAACTGTACCACTACCTATTTAGAAATCATCTAGCACAAATTAAGCACCACTTTAAACAAAAACTAGCCAGTCCATTAAGTTCTACAGATAAAAGTTTGAGTTCTTCTATAGTTGTTGAACTAGTAAACCAATGGGCATGGTGCAACTCATGCAACTTGAGTTGATGATCCAAATTCAGGCTACAAGTTAACTTACTTCAGAGTATGAGTGTTTTCACTCTCAAATTTAATATACTTCCCCTATCTTTACACAGCTATGTGTGCTTCCATGATTTTGTGCAGGGATATCAAACTCTCAGTTTGCTTGTTCAACACATTCTTCCCTGCCACATTTGAAAATACACAATTACTGCGTGGGGATACGGAGGACTGTACAACAGCACTTGTAGTTGCACATCAATTATAAAGGTCAGTAATGCAAAAAAAAAAAAAGCTTAAATGCCTGGCTCTCCTCCCAGCTCTGTATGTTGAAACACTACATTGTTTTCTCAGTTCTATGCCAACTGGAAAAACACACCTACCCACCGAGGGACTATCAGTAATATGGACGGACTCCAACCTGAATAAAAATATTGCTCAGGTGTTAACCTATGCTCTCTGCAATGCAGGCAAATTCAAAGTATGAATGCCTACATACTTGAGTGTACAAATAGTACTGTTGGTGAGACAAAAGCTACGAAAGATGAGGTAGAATTATACTACAGACACTATTAAAGTAGGATCTGCAGAACTGCAGGAATACAAGCTTTTGAAAAGAAAATTTTATCTTCCCCTAAATTTGGGGATAAAATTTCTGTTATATACTTTGTATAAAATCTTGTAAACTTGTTACTCCCCTTCCTCAAATACTTTGTTTTGCATCAWCTTGGTGCCTCTGGAGAATCTAATTAACACTAATTATCACATATCACTACCATATGTTTTCACTGAAGTTACATGTATCTTGTTCCTCCTGAACACTGAAGTTAGATCTGTATCATGTAGCAGGAGGAGATGCAGGGTGAAGTTACATGTTACTGCTTGTTCATATTAGAAAGTGAAGATTCTAGCAGTCATCTTCTCTCGTTCCTCTCATACGTAACCCCATCTTCCATAAATTCCAATACTTGCCCAATTCCAATTCAGCAAGATAATTTGTTACATCCTGCAAAAAAAATAGTTTTCTACCAGGTTAATAAGTAGCACTGGCCTACTGCACAGATAGACAAGTCCAAGAAGTAAAAGTAGCGAAGTGGCAGGATGGTCCGCCCAAGAATGGAACATCCTCTTTCCCATAGTAGCTCGGTCAAAAACGCAACCTCTATTTCCTGTCAAGCATATCCAAAAAAAGAATAGAAGTGCCAAGCTCCAATGTCCTATTTTGCTCATCAAATTCTAATACAGAGAAGAAACAATGTTTCAAATCATTAGAGAATAATAGTATATACTATTTGAACATTAATATTTATACTTATTTTTTCCAAAGGAATAAAGATTCTCTATAGACCAAAGACTAAAACCAGAACAAAGACAGCAACTGGTAAGAAAATAATTGTAATGTTTCAAATATCAAATTATGCACATAGTTAGAAGGCAAATGCTGCATAGTATCAAAGTGTCTAATACAGCCTTTTCCCAGATGCAACAGTACAAAGACACTACCTTTAAAATTACCACTTCTCAGGTGAATTAGAATAGTCATGATTTACTGTCACTGGCCACAGGATTAACAAATACAGGATTTATGACCAGCATAACTGTCAGGGACTGAAAAATCAATTATGACCAAATTAGAACSTTTCCTAAAAAGGTGATGGAACAGCTCCTTCTGGATGTCATCTCCAGACATGTGGAGGAAAAGAAGGTGACCAGGAGTAGCCAGCATGGATTCACCAAGGGGAAATCCCGCTTAACCAACCTGATGGCCTTCTAGGATGGAATGACTGGCTGGGGAGATGAGGGGAGAGCAGTGGACATTGTGTACCTTGACTTCAGCAAGGCTTTGGACACTGTCTCCCATAACATCCTCCTAGAGAAGCTCAGGAAGTGTGGGTTAGACAAGTAGACAGTGAGGTGGATTGAGAACTGGCTGAAAGGCAGAGCTCAGAGGGTTGCCATCACTGGCATTGAGTCTAGTTGGAGGCCTGTGGCTAGTGGCATCCTCCAGGGCTCAATACTGGGTCCCATCTTGTTCAACTTCTTCATCAATGACCTGGATGAGAGGACGGAGTGCCTCCGCAGCAAGTTTGCTGATGGTATTAAGCTGGGAGGAGAGGCTGATACAGCTGAGGGCTGTGCTGCCATTCAGAGAGACCTGGACAGGCTGGAGAGTTGGGCGGAGAGGACCCTCATGAGGTTCAACAAGGGCAAGTGCAGGGTCCTGCACCTAGGGAGAAACAACCCYAGGCACCAGTACAAGCTGTGGGCTGACCTGCTGGAGAGGCTCTGCAGAGAAGGACCTGGGAGTGCTGGTGGATGACAAGTTGACCATGAGCCAGCTATGTGCCCTTGTGGCCGGGAAGGCCAACGGTCTCCTGGGGTGCATTAGGAAGAGTGTTGCCAGCAGGTTGAGGGAGGTGATCCTGTCCCTCTCCTCAGCCCTGGGGTGGCCTCATCTCGAGTACTGTGTCCAGTTCTGGGCTCCCCAGTACAAGAGAGACATGGAGCTACTGGAGAGAGTCCAGCGCAGGGCTACAAAGATGATCAGAGGGCTGGAGCATCTGCCCAATGAGGAATGGCTGCGAGAGCTGGGCCTCTTCAGCCTGGGGAAGAGAAGACTGAGGGGGGATCTTATCAATGTGTACAAGTACCTGAAGGGAGGGTGTCAAGGGGAYGGGGMCAAACTCTTTTCAGCTGTCCTGCGTGACAGGACAAGAGGCAATGGGCAGAAAYTGAAGCACAGGAAGTTCCGCCTGACCGTGAGGGGGAATTTCTKCCCTGTGAGAGTGACGGAGCACTGGACCAGGTTGCCTAGGGAGGTTGTGGAGTCTCCTTCTCTGCAGAGATTCAAGGCCCGCCTGGATGCAACACTTTCTAACATGCTCTAGGTGACCCTGCTTGAGCAGGGMGGTTGGACTAGCTGATCTCCAGAGGTCCCTTCCAACCTTACTGATTCTATGATTCTAGACAGCTGTGAGCTTCTAAAAGAGAACTTAATGCAAGTCAAGTTGATTTGATCTGTAATCCTCCCTACATTTTCTGGATTTTATTTAAATTATACAGGACAATACCATTCTAATTGTACCTTGTAATATCTGAAGTAATCACGCTCTTGCAGTTTCTGTATTTTCGGGAAGATCTTGAAAGTATTGAAGTCATCGATACTCTCTATGTCACATAAGCAGTCATCTAGGACTCCTGTGAGCTATTAGAAAAATACATCAGATTTATTCTTTTTTTAATTGAGAAATTCAATGTTAACCTCAAAAATCCTCTAAAGAAGAAAAAAATAGTCAAAAGAAATACTAATGAAATGCAATCCCATAGCAAATAAGTTATTTCTCATTAAAATACTCTAACGTGATACTTTATACATTCAGAATTTAAAAATAAAAGATTTTTGCACCTTCTTGAGCTTAAGCCCACCTCCCAGTTAATACTGAATCAGTGTCACTCAGATCAACAATTTCTGCCCTAAAATTTGTTCTTTGGCAGATCCAATATAGAGAATCTGAAAAATGCAGAATGCAAGATTCCCCAAACTATCAATACATTAAATTAGCACATCAGAGAGCTGTGTACCAAGTACACTCCTACCAAACGTTCATTGGCTTAATAGCCAAGTTCCCTGAAGAAGCACAATCATGTATTGTCATCCTAGTCTCCTATTCCTTCTCAAAGTTTAAGAGAAGTCCAACTAGTTTCTTTAGAGGCATGGGAAAAAAGGAATCCATATTTTTCTACCCAACAAATTAATAACTTCACAGTTAAACTCTATCAACAAATATTAGGAAAATCAGGTGCAGGCACCTATATTGTAAGGCTGTAGGTCTATTTAAAGTGCTGCTAAACTACATCTAAGATTCCAAGGCTCCATCCCTTTTCTTGTACCAGCACAGCATGCTAGTTCAAAGCACTACACCAGTGTAAGACCATGGCTACCAAAACACCATGGCTACCAAACCASGTGCAGGAGAGCTGCTGCCAGCACAAGAGAAGAAAGAGGACTGTACAAGTAAGTACAGAGGGCAGGCCCAACTTACATCAGCTTGAACAGTAATTTAATAGTCTCCATTGGAAAGACTGAAACACAGTGTGACACTATAAACATTCATATGATAAATTTCATTAAATCTCATAAGAACAGCTTCCTAAACAAATATAAATAAGTTTTAAATCTCTTTAAATTATAACTTTAAATACATGTTAATACTTTAGCCCATATCCAAGAGAAATGGAATCCAATGCTGCTGCTAACTATGGCTATTCTTTAGCAAGACAAACAATTCATCAACATACATGGTGACCTAGAAAGCATTTAAAAAGAGAGGTCTGTACATTTTATATCTTGAATGGGTTAGAAGATTTCTAACTATTAAAAAGTTGTGTGAACGGATAATATATTTCATGTTTGTTTTTCCATAGATTTTAAAGCTAGATGAGATTATGAAATCATCTGTTTTATGCATGATAAAACACTCAATTACTTTATAGCACAGATACCCTTATATAACCAAAACTGTCGAGCTTGATATAAAAACATCACTAGAAACTGAATTGTAGGCTTCTGCTCTGTTATGAAGCATAAACGAAACCTGAAAAGTGTTTTTGTTTGTTTGTTTCTTTTGGGGGGGGTTATTTGTTTATTTTTAATAGTTTTCCCCTGAGAGAATTGAGATGTGAGGGTTTGGCGATAAAGCATTTTTAGTAAAAAATAAATAAATAAATAAATAAATGAATAAATCAGCTTTTATAAAAATCTTGCCTTTCCTTGGAGACTAAACAGGATGTCACAGATCTGTAGATTAAGTATCAGGGATGGCAATGAAGCGAAACTCATTTAAGAAAAGTAACTTTACCCAAACTGTTCCATGCTGTTACATTTACCATCATTAATGCTGTTCAACTTCAAAGCTGGACAAACATCTAGGAAGGTGACTGCTCATTTAAAGGCTTTTCACAAAAGCCAAGAAAGCTCACAATCTACAGAAATGCCAACTTCAAAGTCAGAAGACAAAAATTCAAATTTTTGATACTTCCAGAAATAAAATCCCCAGGCATTTTAATCTAGGAAGGCTTCATTTAAAAAGCTCAAATTTTCTTATCAAATAAGTTTTCTTTACAATTAGGCAAAATTCATTTTGTCATCTTTACATGTAACACCACACAAAAAAATCCTTTTCATTCTAATAAAAATTAGAAAAAAGATAACTATGAACAAATTGCTCAAATATTAAACTGTATAAACTGTATGTGAAGATAAGAATTCATTACGCTCAAAGGAGAGTAGCAAAAATTTGGACTCAGAATACAAAAAGTAGGAAATTATTTTTATGATCATCTCATGAAGCTATTCACTGCTTTCAAAAACATTTTTACACTATCCATGTGAAACTGAAATGGGATTTTCAGGGGAAAACCTTCCAAATAAACATGTAGTAGTTATAACTACTACAAGATTTGACACTGTTTATAAACAGTGTCAGAAATCTAGATGTTTCTCATAAAATTTTGATTCTATGAAAATCTTTCAAAATGCACTACAGCTTATACAGAAGATTATAAAGAGCCAGAGATAAAACCTCTGCCAAAACGAGAAGGTGTAAGAAATTCTAATGAGAAAATTTATTTTAGAGTAATAAGTTCTTAGTTTCTCACAACATTTCAAAATTGGAGGAGTTAGCTCCTTGTGTACACACAATAGGAGAAACAATATTTCCTTTGAAAGTGTGGTATAGAAAAACAAAATCATTTCTGTACCAAAGCACAATACATAAAATGTTTTGACAACACACATGAATACGCCAATTCTAAACAACAGAGGAGTCAGTTCACTATATACAGGAGCACAGGGGTCAAGTGCCCCAGTTAGAGCTATTTTACTGTTTTTGTAATCTTCAGCGCTCTGACTTGCTGAATGACAGCAAGATACAGATATAGCAAGCGGTTTCCTTTTTACCAGCTATACGATCCTCCATGAAAAGTATAGACATCAAAATAAGAACTTATCTTCTCCAAGTTAAATCAACCTTTTATAATAAAAGATCAATATCCAACCTGCATCAATTTCTCCTTACAAAATCTAGAAAGAGAAATGCACACAGTACTTTAACAAAAGCCTACATAAATGTATACACTAACAAGCAAAATATTTATATCAACAACCTTATTAGTGTTGTCAGGTTGTTGAAGCACTTTGACTGCTTCAACACATCCTCATTAGAAGAGCACCTGGGACACCTTGCTTTGTTCTTCCATGTTTTAAATTGCAATAGCTGCAGAATAAGAGAAAAGAAATAGGTACTACTTCTCTGTGCTACATTGAGAACTAATGGCTAGCTTATTTTCTCTCTGTACAAACCAAACTGCGGTTTAAACACTAAATACAGTATTAGTTTTATGAAAGAGCAACAACATATCTCTGTCTCTCAGTACTCCTAAGAAAACCACGACAGGTTGCTGATGACTCCATAAAGAAAGCCAAAGGAAGAACTGCATGTTATAATAATATAGCTACTAAAAAAAAGAAAGAAAGAAAATCTCAAGTTATGGCAAAAAACCAACAATACTGTAATAAGAGCCATCTATGCTAAGCTACACATTGCATTGGATGGTCACTTACAATATGGCAGGTTATTATACAAAACAGAAATATTAAAAAGATAGAAAAATAATCGGAAACAAGACACCCTTTGCACCACGTGGGCATTACTCCATATTTTCATATGGACTCACTCTAATGTCTTTGGGCCAGCTAAAATCCTTCCCTACTTGACACCAGCTCTTATTATTACACGGATGCACTGCTCATGCATACCAGGCTCTCTCCTACAGAGGCTTGTCCTTCTGAAGCCATACGGACAACYTATAGAAAGAAAGACCTTTCCTGTCCTTCGCTGTCCCACAGGTACACAAACGCGACCCAAACATAGACAGCACTCAGCGGCCAAGCCCGGGCACAGGTATTAGCACGACAACATACGGCCACCTACTTTCTACGTGCACCGAAGTTTCTGCGTAAAGGCCAACGGCGTGATCCGCCCCGGAGCTCCTGAACACAGCACCCCCCAGGCAGCAAGCACGGTTACCTGCATCTAGCAGCTCCTCCGCCCAACGGAACCGTTATATAAGGTGCCATCAGCCGCTCCCACACGGAGCAGCTTCTCCAGCGCTCCCTCTCCCCACACCGCGGCGCCTCGCACCCCGCAGACCGGAGGCACTCGGACACCCTGCAGCGCAGGGCAAGCTCAGCCCCGGCCTCGGCGAGCAGCAACCGCGCGGCAGCGGGCAGGAGCCGGGGCCGCCTGCTCCCGGCTGGAGGCACAAGACACCGCCTGGAGATGCGCTTCCCCCCGCGCCTCTCCAAAGCGCCCTCGCCGCCTTCTCCAGCCCAAGAGCCGGGGGGGGGGGGGGGAGGGTGACACGACACACCTCAGCCCTCCTTCCCCTCAGGCAGGGGCCCGCAACCCTCCGCGCCGCTGAGGCAGGGCACTGCTGCACGGCCACACTGCCCCCCGCGCCCCCACTAGGGGACCCCGCACATCCTCCTCCTGCCCGCCCTCGGCTCCCACCTGGGCCTCCGCCGTCAGGACGCAGCTCAGCGCGGCCAGCAGCCGCGCTGCCAGCCGTGCCCTCGCCGCTGCGCTCCGGGCGGCGCCGCCGCTGCCGCTCATGCTGCTCCCGCCGCAGCAGGCGGCGGACGCGGGGGGGAGGCCCTCGCCCCGCTGCGCAGCCGCCGCCGCAGGAAGCACACAGGCGAGGCGAGGCGAGGCGAGGCCAGGGCTGGCGACGGTGGCAGCGGCTCCTGCCCGCGACGGGAGCCGTCGGGCGGGGGCGCCGCGCTCACCTCAACCTCCCCGCGCGCGGCCGCCGCGGCACCGACGAGCCAGCGCCGTCCCCTCGCCCAGCAACCGCCACCGCCCCCAACGGCCGCCCAACGGCCCGCCCGCCGCGCGGCATCCTGGGAACTGTAGTCCGCGCGCGCCCAAACCGCCGCCGCGGCAGGGAGGGCGGGCGGGGCGGGGGAGGGGCGGGCGCGGCGCCCAATCGGAGGGGACCACGCGCGCCTCCAAAACAAGCAGCGAGTGAACGGCCGCCGCGCGCGCGGCGACGGGGCGGGGCGGGGCGGGGCATGGTATAGCATAGCATTGCATTGCCCGCCCGCCCGCGCGCGCGCCGTGCCCTGAGGGGAGCTACGAGCGAGGCGGGCGGCGGCGGGGAGAGGCGCAGACCGCCGGCGGGTGTCACCCGTGTGGCCGGGCCGGGCCGCGCCGCCCGAGCCGTGTGCTACGTGATTGCGCGACCCAGGGGCGGTGCCGCTGGGCGGGAGGGAGCCGCCGCCGCCGCGCCGGGAAGTTCAAATGCGCGGGCGTGAGGAGCCGAAGTGGGGACGTCGTGTCCCGCATCTGCAAAGCGCCTCAGAGGCACTGATCGCGTCCAGTGTTTGAAAGTGGCTTTTTCTTTCTTTTTCTTTCCTTCTTTCTTTCTTTCCTTTTTTTTCCTGGTTAAAAAGCCCATTTCTTTCAACGTAAAAAGTTCTTATTTTAAGTCATTTGTATGGATGGCAACGCATTTTTTTTTAACTGCAGGACAAACATGAAGATAGGGAATATGTTTCAACCTTGTCTGATTTTCTTTTTATCTGCTCCCTTTGAGATCGAGGCTGAAAACTATAGACTCTCTCCATCCACTGGCTTTTAATCTTTTTCAGTTGTAAACCCTTTATTTTTTTCAGTATAGATACAGGCAAATTGAAGCCTACAGACAAGAAGAAAGTGTTTGCACATTAGCTAGGCTAATGAAATACTGAGTTACTGTAGAAAAGAAAGAGGCAGTCCCATTCCTTCACCTCCTTCTGCAGGTTCCCCATCCAAGCTTTACACTCAGGGCAGCTATTTCTGATAGCTTAAAATAGTTTAGATTGGTCTTTTTGTTTTCTTCCAAACTAATTAAAATTAGCTTTACATTTTCTCCATGCCTATGTGTCAGTATGTCACAAGTTTTTGCATTACTGAAACTGGCTTGAAAAGATGAAGATTTGAAAGCTGTGAGTTATAGAGTCCATGAAATTGAGTAGGAAGTAGCTTTATATATAGAGAGAAAACATATAATGCTTCTTCCTTTCCTCTCTAGAGTACAAGCAGCAGACATATAATTTGGAAACAAGGATTAAATCAGAATCTGTTCATACTTGCAGCTTCAGGAGACCAATACCTTCACTACAGAACTGAGAAGAAATAAGAAATGGCACACCATGCTAACATTTACATTGCCATGGCTGGCTTTCACTGTCATCACTCCATACTTTATTGTGAGTGGCTTGTACTTGTCACAAAATTAYTGTTTCTGTTGGCAGTCAGATGAGTTCACTGTATTTAATTTAATTTTATAGCTTTGATTCTGGAACAATTACAATAATGATTATATACACACATACATTCATACATACATATTTATATATAAACTTAACTATAACAAGCACCTGCACTGCCACACATTKGTACTGTATAGAAGACCACATTTAGTTCATGCAAATTAGATGTAAACCATCATATTTCCCAAGTCATAAAGTTATCACAGCTGTCAATTCAGAACATTTTGTGTTAATTATAGAGAGTACTTTTTACCTCAGACAGAGTCTAATCCTGCTTGCGCTGAAAATCAATGACAGTTTAGTTTTTGACTATAGTGGCAGCAGAGTGAGGATGTGGCTATAGAAATGTATAATGAATTAAAAGGGAAAAAATGAAATTAATTCTCTATATACATATGCATTATCCATTATACCAGACCTGAATTTTGCTCATAGCAGTGTTTAAACTCTGCAATATCTTTCATCTTATTTTATATTTTAGTGTTGATTTTAATCTATGAATGCTATTTTGCCAATGGTATAAAATGGAAAAAAAAATCTTAATGTAGACAATGTCTTTGTGAAATCAGTTTTAGGAAATCCTTGCAGAAGAATAAATCTTGCAATTGCAAACAAATGCTAACAACAGATTTGGAGAGCTAGGAGTACTAAGCCCATTTTTTAAAGGAAATTTCCCATGATATTATAATATTCTAGCTGGGACTGAGGACAAGTCTTTACTCGGTAGAGGAATAATCATATCTTCTGTCCAAATGCTTTACAGCATGCTACATTCATGAAAGCAGTCTGGCTTATATATTTAATTTTTCAATGTATATGCATTTAGCCTAACATAAGAACAAATATCTTTTCTTGTGTGATTTCATAATATATAYTGTCATTAAAAATCTTGACAGTTTTATTTGCAGGCTCTGACATTTTCTTTCCATTTGCAAGTAAAGAAAGCCCTGAAGACAGGGCAACTGGAACTATTCTTCTGTACTAGTAAATAAACCAAGCATTAAATAATCCACGTCAAAGTCACCTCTTCTCCATCCTAACACTATTCTCTAAAGCGGACAGAAATCTGGGCGCACAGACAGTGACAGATAGCCACATAGAAAATCGACTTGCAATTACTTGGATTCCCCTGGCCAAACTTGTCCTTGGTCTGCATGGAGGGGACAGCAGGAATTGAAACTACTAAGTCTTGCTGTTTTACTTGTAGTAGCTCCATTAGTGCCTTGTAGTCAGCTTTTATTTGCCAAAATCCAGCTCATGCACTCTGGCGGTACAKAGAATTCAAGATCAGTGGTCAGCAGACATGTAAAAATATATCTTAGAAAATACTACAGATGAATTTAAGCAACCAGTCAAGCAAAACATAAATGAGTGGCTTCACATTTCACTTTGAGGGAAGCTTGGTAAATCACAACTGCTTTGCCAAGTTCATGAACTAGATTTCAGTAATCTCGAACGTGGATTTCTGGAAAATTTTTGCCCTTGAAACTTTTGCCTTTATTTATTTATCCAAATTAACATTTGACKGACTTGTTCCTAAAGTTAGCAGAGTAAACCATAGGAATCAATACATCACAAATTCCTCTGCAAGTCTGGCAAACAGCAGCTGTGGGAGTGCAGTGTCTGTTGAGCAGTGGAACAACTTGCGGTAGCATCTGAGGATGTAGCAAGGCAGAGCTGTAGGCTGAGGTAACAACTTCTACTAAACCACCTGATGTAAGGAAAAAAAAAAAAAAAAAAAAAAAAAAAAAAACACTAGACAAATTCTGGGGCACCTGAGTGCTGTGGTTTGCCAGGCGTCTTAAAACTGAAAAGCTTGCAAACCCAGAAATGTGTCTATTTTTTCCACTATGCAATTAGTCATATTAAAAGTTACTATGTTTCCTTGCAAGTCATGCTGCACATAATGTGGTGTTCTCACCTACTGATACCTACTTAAAACCACAATATACTTTCAAAACTGAGGCAACTGTTACAAATACTTTTGAAAGAGACTTTGGATGTCTGGCTARCCAGACATGTGAAAAAGAACTGTGGCCTGCAAATGGAAAGACAACAGGTCTAATTCATTACAATGAAAAAAGGAAAAAAATAATATGAAAATCGCATACAGTAAGATCTTCACAACAAATAAAAACAAGGAAGAAAAAGATAGAATGCAGTAAAAATAAAGAATAGCAAAGTACAAAGAAGGAATACATTAAAAAAATTTGTAGGTGGTGAAAAATTACAAGTTTTAGTTACACATCTAAATTCCTGATTCCTACATTTTATATATGAATTACTGTTGAATATTAACAAACTGGCCTGTGCAGTGTATGACTGCGGCTCCTACTCTGATGCCAGAGTACAGAAGAAGAATAGTCTCCGATGTCTTACTGTTGTMCCTTTAGCACCTATGATTTTTGAAGAAGAGATATTAACAAAGAAATGACTCTACGGTTAAACTTTGGAATATGGTAGGTACAGATCAACATAGTTTGGTTTCCAGAAGATCCGGGATTTATTCACTGCACTCTGTGTGCCTGTGCTTATCTGCCAGCAAGTTCCGCGGTGAGGCAGAGGTCTCAACCAAACTCTTGCAGACTTCATGGAAACAAGCAGCCAGCCAGGGACACCCCACCAGTGCTCCTGCAGAAGGAGGAACTGCAGCCTGAAGCCAACCGTATTAGGCTCAGTTTCAATATGCCAATCCGGATGAAGCAAAATGTTATTGTTTCTGTGGCTCATGGAGCTTCTTGTTTGATTTAGACACTTATAGCACAGCCACCGGGATGGTGGGAGCGTTCCCTGATCGTGCAGTCCTTCCCGTCAGACAAACAAACTGTCCACAGGCTCCCGTGGGATGGTCTAGTATCATTTCTTATATTTGCCCATTTTTTTTTAATTTTGTTTCTGTCAAATGAATGTCGAAACTGTGACACTCCCGTAAAGGTGTAAAAGAACAAACCAATATAATTACCAGTAAAGAAAGTAATTTATTTTTTAAACTGCTAGTTAATTATTCCTACCCCAAAACATTCTCAGAATATTAAAGAACTGGTCTAGCAACATACTGAAGCTGCCAAGAGTTGAAAGCTATAGAGGGATACCTGAGAAAGAAAATACAGGGACATATCTTCTAACTCTGCTGAAATACACGAGTGACCAAGAGCTGATGTTGAAACAGAGAAGTATTTTCCCAAATAAGAAAGAACTTGCTTAAATAAAGATGTTTAAAWTTTGTATACCAAAAGAATGAGGAAGCAAAAACAAGGTTTTTAGCGGCACTGGTAGGCTCTCATTTGCCATGATTATCAGCAACCCCTGCCTGCAAGGGGAAGACTGTTGTTTTAATCAAAGYGGCATTTGTGATCAGGAACAGTTTTTTGTCCTTTATTTCCCTGGGAAAAAGCCTTAGATGATCAGTTAGAATATTATTTAATGTCACTCTGCAGASAGTTAGCAGCAATATTTTGCTGGAAGGACTTTGTTGTCCGTGGGYGAAAAAAAAGCTCTGATTTGCAGCCTTTTGTTCAGACTCCGGGAAGCCCCTTCCTGACTGCCGGGCGACTGCTAGTTCAAACAATGAAGTAACTGGCTATGGATTAACCGGATAATTTGTAACTCTCTGGGAACTGTCTCTGTGCTGAAGGGTAGTTTTTTCGGGATGGGGCCAGGGAAGGGGCAAGAAGAGGCAAGTGCCTCCTTGATTTTTAAAAGCGTTATTTGAAAGCATGCGGTCTGGATTCAAGCGTAAATCTACAAAATCCTGAACTCTTCAAGTTATCATCAGTTAACACTGAATTAGCTGCTTGCAGAGTTGTGGCAATATAAGATATAAATTGCACTTAAGTGTAGAAACTTGATTAGAGAGTTAACAGACTGTTTTAGAGAATTCCATTGTTTAAACTTATCTAATTCTGGTGTTTAACTTTTATGATAAAATTATAATTAGTTTTGCCARAATAATTGCTGTTTTTCTTGACTGGTCAGTTAAGTAAGAAACAAATAGTGATTTCTGTATTTCTCATTAAAGTATGATACAAGAACAGGCATGTAAAAGCCAAATTAATCTGTACTGTTGACAGTACACTAGAGAGATTCACATGTAATTGCTGAAACCTCCAATTAAGTGCTAGCAATAAATTGTTAAATTTTGATGACTAATCTAAGTTTTGAGCCAGTAATGTTATCTAAAATACAGACCTCTTTGTTATTAAATTCCATTATTTTAAAGGATACTGTATGAATAATGTGTTAAAAAAATTAAAATCTATTTGAAATTTAAAAACTGATGAGATTTACAGATACACATTTAAAAATAATGATTTTTAACAGAAGTAACCAGTTTCAGCTGCTGGCACAAGCGTTGTTCTACTAAAATCATTTTGTTGTTATTTACCAAAATTATTTTTGAATCCTTATGTAGGAAGATTTTYAGGATGTAAATTATGGGAAGAGTAAATGCCACCACACTGATGGTCGAACCTGCCTTAGCCACCAGCACCGATACCCTAGGGATATTTTGAAGGATCTTAAYGGATACATTTTATAGAGATCATACATATAGTTATCCAACACGTTTGTAATCACTGACTGTATCCGTCTCTGAGGTTAAAACCTTAGTTTACACAGAGGCAAGGTTTACATGCAGGTCCTCAGGCCAGACATGGCATTTGTTTTATGGAGGCATAAATCTGACAAGTTTGAAATCCAGACAATTCTTRCCTCTACCATGGCTTTATGGTTCATACCATTTATAGCAGAGGCTCCAGCTGTTACTCCAGCGTTTGTGCAGATCTGTGTTCGTAGGAATACGTTTTTTTCCCCCTCTGAATCTCAGCCTGATTATCCGTCATCAAAAACATAGTGCTTCTGTGCTTCCAGGGAAGCATACGGAATTAGTGAGTTTATTTCTAATTAGACTCAAGGTTACCCTTTTAAGCTAAGAAATGGCTCCATTTGCTGGGAATGAGTTTCAACGGTAATGTGTAAGCTATTAGAGTTGACCCGTACCGTGAACATCCTGCATCAAATTTATGTGCCTGACAAAAATGCTTCTCCTTTGTTTTTTTTATCCATTGTGAGTGACAGAAATATTAGTGACCTGGTAGCTGTACTGTGGAGATTAAGCTCTGTGTGTGTGTGTGTGGGTAACTCTGGCAAATCCTCCATTTATCTCAGGAGAAATCAGGCTGTCTAAAAACACTAAACACTAAATTTCTAGATGTGAGTGAAAAAGCCAGATTACAGAATGAGCCACTATATTTGATCTAGTTTTGAAGATAAGAGCAATTTAATCTTTATCATTGATTTTTAGATATGTAAAATGCATGAGATATGGAAAATAAGCTATGCAAAAGCAYGCAGTTTTTAACGCCTCATGGGCCAAAGGCTGCTTTCAGATACGCTAGTGCAAATCAGTCTGCTAAACTAGAACTGTGCCCGTGCAACAGGGCAGAATTCAGCTATAGAGTAACTAGGTTAATGAAAGGTTAATACACCCTAAATACTAAGTAACGATACATGAGAGTTCATATTTAGAAATTGATTCCTTTGTGTGAGCCCTGCTGGAAAACACAACAAAACAAAACCCCAAATCTGCGTCGCTTTAAGYGTATTGAACCCTTAAGCGAGAGAATCCGGTGGGGCCTGGGCCTGGCGGGAGCGCTGGGGAGCGCCAGCAGTTCGGTGAAAGCATTCGTCATCACCACGGCATCGGGAATGCCCC
>NW_028186568.1:6115134-6131097 GCF_003343005.1 Rhea americana
CGCGCCGCCGCCGCCGCCCCATGGCCGCTCCGCGGGACCCGCCGCCCCCAGGTGAGGAAGCCGCTGCCGGCGCGGGGAGCGGGGCGAGGGGCCGCGGCCCAGGGGGGTGTTAGCTGCTCCCCTCTCCCCCCGACCCCCCGTTAATCCGTGCTGTAACTTATCATGCGCTCCGCTGGCGTGATTTAGCTTGCCTTGCCTTGTCAAGCCCGCGCCGGTGTTGGGTGTATTAGTTAGGTTGTACTCGCTAACAGCCTTTGGAAAATGTTTTCTCCTTCTCCTCCTCCTTTCCCCCCCCCTACTCCCAGACTTTAAGTGGTTAGGAAGCCAGTGCTCCCCAACTTTCACAGCTAATGGCACGCAGGAATTTGAGTGCCTAGTATCAGGTGTGCCCGGCTGTGTTTTCCCTGCCAGACTGCCCAGGCAGTGCAAAACTATTGCAAAACTGGATGGTTTGAATATTTTAACAGCAAACAGAAAAATACTTGAGTGCTGAAAGACTTAGCTTTAGATTTATCAGAAAATTTGACTTATCAAAAGACTGTAATACAACTGAACTCTATTTCCTCCTCGTATTCAAACACGAAGCTCACGTGCTTTTGGCCAAAGTACCATTGGTTTTGGTTTCAGTCAGAGGGGCCGTCTGTGTTAACGTTTGCATTGGCGCGAGCCCTTTGAGTTGCACCAAGTTGTGCCGCTGGTGTGAGCGCCCTGCCTTGGCGTGGAACGGGTCCTAAACGCCTATGGTGGAATTACCAAACGAAGGTAGGCCGTAGGCGCTTCCCGCGAGGCCTCGGGGCTGTGCTTCGGGGAAGACGCTGCAAGAGAGGGAGTATCGACCCTGCTGCAGAGCGTGTTGTGAACCTCCTCCTCCTTGAAGGCCAAATATTCCAAGTTCCCTGAAACGCACCTTCCAACTTTCTTCCCCTGCAAGGGTGAAGGACAGTTGTGGGACTGGGAATTTGAATGTGCATGTGTGTACATATATAAACGGGCAGTGTTCAAGCCGTGTTTACACTAGTAAATGCACAGCCCTGCTTCCCAGTTAGAGTAGCAGACTTCAGTGCGGAGAAACTGTGCTGGTGAGCGCAAGCCTGATGCTCCAGTCACAGACTGGTTAGACTGGCCAGGCTCAGACAGAAGAGCTGCAAGGACTCCTGGACAGCCAGTGTGCAAGAGCTGGGCTGCTAAAAGGAGCCTTGGGAGCAGCTACTGAAGCTGAGCTAATTTGCATGTGATTCCTGGCAGGAACGTGAGGAAGTAAATGCAGGCCAGTGGTGGCATGCTATCAGTGGGGAGTGATGGTGGGAGTGTTTTTGAGGGGAGGATCCTAGAAAATGATGTTATCAAACTGCGTGTCACAGTAACTGTGAAATCATATGGTCTGCACTGAATAGTTAGTCAGATGTTATCTTTTCTTTTTTCAGCCTTTAAACAYGCAAAACTGGATGTTTTTAGTTTGAGATACATAGAGAATTTTCCCATCCTGCTGTTTGAAAAAGCACTTGAATCCAGCTATATGAAATGAGTTGCAGAATGTTTTGGGAAATGTGTGTGGGAAAGAGAGATGGGGACGTGGCATTTTAATTGCCTTATTCAGAGTTAAATATTATGCCAACTATCTGTGTTCAACAAGACCACGGCGAATCATTCACAGCCAGTACATGAAACCTTTATGTTCAGGTACAAATGTTCATATGCATACATGCCACCTGCAGAAAATATTGGGAGCTGGTAGCGCTCTGCAGTTWAAAAAAACAAGGAAATTGCTGGTCTTCATAAAGAACTAGAATAACAAGAGGAAAGAAACTGAGGTATAGGGAAAGAAAGATAGCCTTTAAGTAATATTTTGAGATGAATGCTAAGCAAGAAAAATCACTGCAAAGTCACTGATTCACAATTACTGTTTGTGGGAGATCCGGAAAGTAGGAGTCAGTTAAAGCTACCACCCTGTGCCCCATCTCTGCTCGTGGGATCACTCTGGGGTCTGCCAGGTCCTCATTCCAACAGCTGTGTACTCTGAGCTGCTCCCACTTGTTCCATGCTTCCCTCCGGACTGTGGGAAGTACCAACATTGCAATGTATTTTGGCTGGATCTTGGAGGTGTAATAGTAGATAGAGGATGGAGCCTTTACCATATGCTATAGTAGCCATCAAGAATCACCAGGGCATGGACCTTTTGAGGGGCCTGCTTTTATCTGCATTCAGGCTCCCCTTTTAAGGGCCAAAGAAAGATTTTTCTTTTTTTTTTCTTGTTCTTATTTTTTTCCCCAGTCATAGGGCTTCTGGAATAAACCGATAATAAGATGTCAATTATTTATTATTTCTATATGTTGCTCAATGTTGATGTGTTGCTATAAATACTTGATGAGAGATGAATTAAGAATACATGGGAGGTGGTCAAACAGTTCTAAAGAACTAATCAGAAGAACAATCAAAAGTTAATTCTAACTAAATATTGAAACAAGCTCTTTAGAGTTATTTTTGTAAGGTTAGGTATTGTGCTATTTCCATTTAACTGGCTGTGGAGTTAGTCAATGACATTACCTAGAAAATCCAGCAAGTTGTTGCATACTGATACTTCTGGGGTTCAAAATAAGGTTTGAAACTTCTCCAAAAGTGGTAACTAACRGCAGTGATAGGTTGCAGTCCTCAGTGGAGAGCAGCACTGATGGGAGTTGAGTTGTATGTTTTGCCACTGGGTTTGTTGGGTCTTTGCTGACAGTGGAGAAATGGTGAAACTGCAGGCTAGCCTTGGAGAGAAGTGTGGCTTTGAGAGTAGACAGCCTTSTGCCTCTTCTTGTCAAGGTTTTCCCCTTTGGCGTGTCACCTCCAGCCTGTTCCTCCCCTAGTCCCAGTCCTGTTTCTTCTCTGCCAGTGGCTTCTCTTTGCAGCCTATTCTTTAACCTGGGTATGTCCATATTTTTGCTCATCATTTCTGACACTCATCTTCTTAATATGCTCATGGAGAAAGTATTATTTTTTTTCTCCAAACCATCATGTGAGGCTCAGAGCATGAGACTAGTCTGTCAGCTGCATAGGAAGTTTTTGACAGCATGAGGAAATGAGCCTGTGCATTTAGAGGATCCAGCCCCTGGGCCATCCTTCCTCCTCCTTTCCTTTTCTGTTATCATCCCCCTCTACCCCAGAGGTCCTTAGTGTCCTTTTCAGTAGCCATGATTTCTCCTCCACTGGCTTTTCTTGCCTGGGCTATCTCACCACAATCCCAAGCTTCCTCCTCCGGCATTTCACTCTGACTCCCAGCTCTCATGCTCTCTGCCATTGGCCTTCCTGCTCACTCACTACTGGTCCAACGGGCCCCGTTTTGCATCACTCGAGCCCTTGTTCAGTACTGCTGTTTCTATTTTATCAAATTCTAGTTCTAGTTTCAGGTTTCTTTTCCTGTCAAATAGGCCAGCTCCCCTTTCTTCATCCTCAGCTCCTGGTCTCAGCTATCTTTCCAGTCCCCTTTTCCCTGGCTCCCAGTATGTGCTTCTTTTGCACCCCTCACAGGGTGGGCTCTGCAATTAGCTAGTGGCTTGCTCTGCCTCGATTCCCCCTCCAGGTCCTTTGCAGCTGCCAGTCATAGTTCCCACGTGTATTCTCCATTTTTGATCCTACTCTTTGGAAATGACATACTCTAGCTTATAGTCTTTTCTTGTAGCCCACTCTGCATTTGAGTTGAGGAGTTTATGGTGGTTTTTGCTGCCCCTTACTGTCAAGTCAGGCTTTCTTTGGGACATGCTGTTAATACTATGTTTCTGGAGCAAGGAGTTAAAACTCATCAGAAAGGTCATCTGTTAAAAAGACAGAGTTTTGTTTTGCTTTGAGGTGGGTACTCATCTGTATACGTGTTTCTAAACTCGCTACTGCAGTGTGAACGTGCTCATCGGAAATTTCTTAGACCTCTCCCACTTAAAAACCTCTGTGGTGTCTGTGTGCTCGGGGTGTGCTCGAGCCTTGAAGGACTGACCCGTCTGGGGAGGCACCACCTGCCTGGACAATACGTACGGTCTTCTTGAGGGCTCTAGTGCTCAGAATGGTGCTTCCTAAACCTTCTGCCCCAGGCAAAGAGGAGCCCTGGCACCAGACTCGATGGCAAAGAACCGCTGCTGCTGCGGCTGCATTGGGCAATCCTGGAGCTTTTTCTGTCCCTCCATGGCCATGTTTATTTATTTATTTATTTATTTATTTATTTATTTATTTTATTTTTAGGCCTGTTTTCTAGTACAGTGATGCTTTAGTTTGTCACTGTTGTTTTGAGTTGATTGGATAGGAGTAGGCCCAAAAATAAAAAACATGCTGAGTTTCAGCTGGTTATAATAGTGTCTGTGCAACTTCACTGCTATTTGAGGGATCAGTGTTTATACTGCGAGTTTCGTAATTCATTTTTGGGACTATATGTGTTCTAGAATGCACTGATTTCTGTATTTGGAAGATAATCACCTCATTTGTTTCTGCCACCCCTTTCTGGTTGAGGCAAAAAGAGCATTTAATGCATTCCTGTAGTAAGTTTGAGGACTTTTAGAATGTGTGTGACAAAAATGTTAATGCCATTACATTATTTAAAACGCTTTTCATAATTTTCAAGAAAATGATACTTACCAGCAGAAGAGATCCTCCCTGCGGAAATGGCATGAAGACATTAAWTTGAAGGAGAGGTGCTTTGAATCCTGGCTTCTGTATGAGATTTGTTTCAGACTCTCTGTAATTTTGGTCAGTATTCAGCTGCTCCTTAGCCATCAGTGCAGAGGGGATGACATTCAATGATTCATCTGAAAGAGCTTGGAAGATTTGTTCTCGTATCCTTTGGATGTTAATATAAGTTTATGATTCTATTGTGTAAATAATGTTTACCTCAGATATGCTTTTATTAGATTTTATACTGCAATGTGCTGTTTATTTTAATATTATATTTTGTTGCAGTGGATATAGTTACTGTTTGAATTATTGCTTTGGAAAAATGGAGTGCTTCTATCTGGAGAAAAGACTTATTTTTTAGCTGATTTCATTCTTTATTGTTGAATTGTTTTGGAGTTTTTATTATTTTTASTAAAGTTACTTAGAATTTTCATTTAAGTTTACCTTTTATCAGTTCAGAGTAGGGTTTCCTTGGCGCATCAGTTTTTCATGTATTGGCTAGCATCTCTGACATTTCTAGTTTATCCTGTTTCCTTGTGTAAATGAAATGTGACCTAATGCACTTAAAGGCTGTATAGTTGTGCTTTATCTTGATCAGGTACAGACGCAGARTATGAGTTAGTGGATGAAAATATTTTGAGGATTATGCAGTAATAAAACTTATTCATTTCCAGCAGATTATGCAGCAAAAGAGCCAGTAGAGGATACAGATCCGAGCACTCTTTCCTTAACGATGGTATGTGTATCTGTTCTAACACACTTATAATCTTTGTAACTCTAGAGTTATGTAATGCAGAAYTGAGCTAAAACATTCAATAATGTTATTAATCCAAACCATGCGTATAGATATATATCATTGTGCAACTAAAACTTAATTTACTAACCTTCCATAATTAACTTGGAAATAAAATTCTTGATAAGTACATCAGCGGAATTGGACGTTATCAACTAAGCTATCCCTGGGTTAGACAGGAAGGAAGTGTTCTTACATTGTTACAGTATTTTTTTACGGTGCCTCTGATTTATATGCCCGCAATGTTTCCTTGCCAGATTGTTTTGTACTATAGGAATAGGCCCATCTAGTTACTTATTTACTCCAGTACAGTACACTACCCTTTTAAACAATAGGAGGAAAGATTGGTGCTGAGATTCTTCTATCTGTATGGGTTGGAGAGAAAAGAAAACCAAACCAGAACTTAAAATGTCAATTGTATTCAATTATTATTCTTTCCTGTACCTATTTTCTCTGATGACATAAGCTGATAGGAAGATGTGTCCAAAAACAAGTGCCTTAAAAAAGGCATAGTGTGAACCTAGTGAGTCCTGGGCCTGCTAGCACACTCTTTACAACAAGTTTTTATGTCTTAGGATACTAAGCCTGCCAGTCTTATGCTGAGACAAGATGTATATCAGGTAAATGGAATATAAAATTCTGTGAAGTCTTTTAAGAGTTTTTATTTTTAATATTGCTAAAGATTGTTTACTCTGKGGAAAAATAACAATGCTGCCTAGCCCAGAGAAGACTGTTGCTTATGTAGTTATGTAAACAGATTAAAATACATTGGTTTATTTTATGGATGGCAAGTGAGCAAGCCAGTGCTTTCCCTTGATGTTTTCTTCCATTTCTCAAGTTTTGCAAAAGGGAATCAGCAAAAAAAAAACTCAGAAAATATGGTAAGTCCTTTAAACACTGATCTTCCACAGGATCCAGGATTTCAGCCTATGCATATGCATTTGTGTTAGCACGCTGTCATAAAAGGAAGAGACTTTTGTGATGATTTTTGTGGCTTGACTAAATTTAAAATTGTGCCCTTGCCAAGGGAAGCTTTGAAAAGGTGATGAAAATTTTCTGCACCCCTTTAAGACAAATGAAATTTCACCACTCACCACCACCAGCRCACCCTCCCCCCGCCAAAATTAAGAGATCTTTAATCTGTTTGTTTGGTTAAGAGCTTCCATAAAAGACTCCCTTACCTTTATGTAGGGGTAGAGGTAATAGGGAAGAAGGTGGATGTTTAGGTCTAATAGCAAGTTATAACACAGATGCCTGGAAATTAGCAGCTATCTCCTTAAGCACAATAATGTTCTTATGCATCTTAATCAGCTTTTTAATTTCAAAGCAGAAAGGAGAATGTTTTTTTCTTCAGTGCAGTAACATTTTAATAAAGGTTTATCTTTGTTAAAAGAGCTTTTGAAATCATCTTTGTTCCTCTTGATATGCATTACCTTTTCTAGATTGGTATCTTGCTTGTTAAATGCAAACTTCTTTCCCAGTCTCTCTGCTTCCCCACCAAACTGCTATACTGTAGCAAAGCTACAACCCATATTACTTTTGGATTTTAAGTGATCTGCTGATCCGCATTGTTAGTTAGTGTCTCATTTCCCGTGAAAGAAGCTCATTGCTATATATATATATGATTGTAGATGGATCTGCTAGTAGCAATTTAAAAGATACAACTATAATTCTACAGTTTTTGAACACTCTTCCTCCAGCACAATTGCACTGAAAATAACAAACACTTGTGTGTCTTGCTTTTTTATGACAGAGTGAAAAATATCCTGTCCAAGATACAGGAGTACCTAAAGGTAAGTAGTGTGAATTCTGTGCATTAGTTCAGGTGTTGTAGATCTGTGTTGTTACATGCAAAGCTGTCCGTGTTATCCAGCAGACTGAAGTACTCTGCTCCCMCATCCCTCTCGCCCCCAGGTGTTTGTTTTAAACGTAGTGTGTCTCTGTATTTTATGGTCAGTTTGMTATACATAACTTTTGAAATCTCCTGACAAAGTTTAGTTTTAGTCCAAAAATYGTGACTAGCTATCATCAGAAGATCTTGCTTCTCAGCTTGGAAGGAAAATATGGTGGTGCCATCAAAAAACAGAGTTCAGAGAACAGACAATAGAGACACGATAATGTTAAAAGGTGGCTTTGAAGAGGTTACCAGTGCCTTCAGGTTATCAGAAATATAATCCAGAAATACCTTCCAGGTCTCTTGCCTCTGATCKCATTCCCAGCCCTGTAACGAGTTAACTCTTCATGCCATCTCTTTACTTTGGGCAGGCATTTATTCCATTTACTTAAGCACTTAAGGTAGGTACTTTCTGCACAAGTTCCTGCCTCTCCTCACTGGAAATGGAGCGAGTGCAGGTCCTGCATTGCACTGAAGTTGGGTCGGATAGTGCAAATAGCCCCTCTAAGATTTCCTTGACTGTAGGAGGAGCTTTGTGGCATTGCAGACTTCACTGATGGCTTTTGCCCAGGGGATGCGCTGGCAGGGAGGATGTTCTGCACCTGGGAAGAGACGAGGGCAACCAGGCAGCAGCTAGTCAGGAGGGAGACTTGTATTGAGGATAGCAGGCAATATAACACTGGGGGCTTAAGAAAGGTTGAAAGGTAATTTATGGGGCTTGAGGGAGCCAGCCATGGCAAATAAGCATCTTCTCAGAAACACCACTCAGTAGGGAAGTAGAAAGGGGCTGAAGATTAATTTGAAATCATAAGCTAACKTCTGTTTATTTGCAGGCAGATGATTTGTTTCTTCAAAACTATTTACTAATGCTAAAGAAATTTCTCTGTAACATTTTTTTTCCTATGTCCTATTTTTTTCTTTCACCTATGACACTAGTTCCTTAAATTGGATTAGATAATTCCTAATTAGCTAACATGTTCAGAGTCTTGAAATCTGACATTACATGTTTTAAGTATATTTAATTGAAAAAGCAAAGCTGAGAGGAAGTGAAAATTTCAGCACTTTCTGCAGAAAGGAAGCAGATTTATTTGTTTTTAATTTTAGTTTCTGTTTCCTCTTGCTAAGTGTAAAAAGATGCAAGTACTAATATAGCTTGGCATTTCCTCTTTAGAGTAGGAAGTGATGCAAACAGCTCTTAATGTTATGTTCATTTCTGGAATTTCTTTTTCTTTTTCTTTTCTTTTCTTTTCTTTTTCTTTCTGGATGTGATTTTTAGAAGTATTTCTTTCCCTGCTGTGGGTTTTGAAACTTTGAATCAGTCCTAGAGAGTTCCTTAGRGRATGCCCTTCCAGTGTGCTTATACASACTTCAAAATATGAATCTGGGAGTTAAAAAAAAAAATGTTAGAGATATGCAGACCTGCTTCTACGTAATACAATTCCTTTTTGCTTCAGATTTAATGTTTGAATAAGAAGTACATAGGCCTAAAGTCAATTAGCTAATGGATCATTTTAGGACCTATCTTATTAAAGTTCTTAGCACCCTCTACTGATTTTGAATTCAAGCTGAGTTGAGGGAACTTTTCATCTTTCAGGATTAGGCTTAACATTCACTTCATGTTTTGATTATAGTTCTACTTCCAGTCAAATATAGAACAAAGTTGACACACGGTATTTCCATATGAATTAAGTGGAGTTTTGATAACTGTATTCTGTCTTTTCAGCCAAATTTCTTTTGGTCTCTGGTGGAGAGAGAGAAAAAAAAAACCCCAAAACAGAAACCCCCTCCAAACAAAACAAAACAAAAAAACCCCCCACCCCCACGCACTTTCAATAAGCATTTATAACTGCTGATGGTGGAACACTATTTCACTTTATTTCAACACTCTTRTTTAAAAAAAGGAAAAGAGGAAAGTCGTTGGTTTTTTTTTTTCTTCCCTGCAAGTGTAAAGATGACTTATTTGATTCAGATCARTTCCTTGGGTGAGATAAGGAAAGATGTCTCCTTTCTGTTATCTGGTGATTCACAAAGATGATAGCTGTTGTTTAAGGAGATTTTATTGCAAAATGAATAGGAGGTAGTAATGAACTAATACCACTAATACGCCATCAGGGAGCATTCTGGTATGTGTGGAGCGTCGCCTCTTTTAAGCTCCCCTTCGTGTTTCAGCAGCCCTTGACCCTTGGGATTTAAGCAAAGGGTTTGCCAAGGGGGACCTTTTAATCATGCAGATGGAAGTTTGTTTGCCCAGGGTTCACAGGAGGCTTGCGCATTGTTTATACGCCATTCTGAGAGCTAAAGTGAGGCTTGAAGGGTGAACAGAGTTTGTGCTGCCCTTTTCAGTGGACTCCCAAGGCAGGTGGTAAACACACTGTTTGAAATGGGTTATTTCAGTGCTTAAGAAAACCCTCTGCACAACAGAGAGAAATAAGATGGTGAGCCTAATTCACAAAGGGGCAGAAGTAAAAATATACACTCATATAGTACATATTTCAATAATGATTTTTATAAGCCTGATTTAAAAAGAAGCAAAGCAAAAAGAGGGTTATGTTGACTTGTGACATTCTTTTCCGACCTATTTTGACTGTRTTGGTTTGGTTAATATTCTCTTGATTCTACTCCTGGTCAGCTTTATGAAAGAAGAACATGACTCTTCCATCAAAAAATGTATAGCAGTTCTTTTTTAAACAATGGCTACACTAATATTTGATCCCTACAAGAATTATTTTTCTTTGCATAGTCATATTCTGCATGATTTTTATAATCACTGACAATTTAATGCTTTGGGTTTTTTTAATCCAGTATTTCCTAGTGACTGATATGGAGTTAAATGCTGTGTGTTAGACATGGGTGAGGTTTGTTTGAGAGCCTTGCTATTTAAATTTGTATTTGGACGGGAGACCAATGTCTCATAATTTTTGTCTTAGATGAGGAATACCTAACAGATCAAGTTACTTTGGAAATTGCCTCTGTGAACATCAGGACTCTTACATCAGATTCAGGCCTAGTTCAACAGGTAAGGAAAATTATATCTGAATTTAAACTAGCCTATCTTCAAAATGATTCAAGAGAGCAAGTAATTATTCAGTAAAATAGACCAAAAATAGACTTGTTTTTCAAGGTTCCGTGAAGTAAGCTCCTGTGGAAAAAAGCAAAACAAAACCTATTTAAACTACAAAGCAAATGTTTAGGATTTTATAACCTTTGATTGATGCATAGACGTTCTGAAGAAGAGCTGCCATTGGGGAGAGGCTTTGGCACGCATGTTCTCCATCTTTCTGGCTAAAAATAGAGCTGGGACAGAGAATAAGTAATGGAGTGAAGAATCCTGGGTCTTGGACTCCTTGTGTTTTGCTTTAGGGAGCTCTTTGTTCTGCTTTGACTTGGGGACCCTGTTCTTACTGTAGTGGAAACACTCTCCACCAGTTGTTAAGTCTCACTTTGCAGTAGGGTGGGCAATGCTGAGTGATCCCCATGCATCACGGTTGCCCTCTTTCAGGCAAGTGTAACTTGCCAAATTTATTCTCTTTTGATTGAGCAGAAAACTTGGAAAAAATGAGCATTCTCCTGTGGAAAGAATGAAATTGAGTTCTTCATGGCAGAATCCCATCTGCATTTTACCAGAAATGATCATGTGCATTTTGTGTAATATGCATTTTGTAGGTGATGGAGCTAACCTTCTCATCAAGTCCATCATCAAGAAGAAAGCATTTGTTGCCAGATTATGCCTCTTTTGCTGAAATTGCTATGATGAAGGAGCTGCTGTACAGATATTTCAGAGTATTAAGATGTTAATGGCTCTAAGGACCTGGAAAATATTCTGCTTATCATCAATCTGTGCATAGGTTTATAGCTTTGATTAATTTTGTAGAACTTGGCCTGATTTTATTTGCAGGTAAAAAAAATACTCTTGTTTAATAGCTGCWTTTTATGGGCAGTTAACAGTGCATTGCATTATTGCAATTTTATTGCAAGAAAATGATCTTGAATACCCTCGAGTGCRTCTGAGTTGATAAAAGTGGATTATAACTGATTGGTAAAAATACTAGTTTTGGAAGAAGATGTATGCAACAGATAAAGGATGCATTTTTTTCTATTTTTTTTTCCTGTGTACTACTTCTTGCAGTACTAGCCACTCCTGTTATTTTTATCACAAGATATGACATCTCTTTTTATGATGACATCTCTTAAGGGCATTTACATATTAGCTTTCATAATGAGGTTCTAAGTTCCATGACTTTAGTAAGTCTGAAAGATGTTACTGAAGCGCAGTACAGCTACTTAACTATTGCAAACCAAATGAAAAATACCCAGTTTTCTCCCATTTTAGTTTGGTTGATCTGTTGATTAGTTTTGTTTCTCTTTAAATAGATCTCTGGAGAGAGGAATTAAAATGTCATGGCATTTTTTTCAGTGTCTGGGTCAGCAATAGTGCAACTATTGTATTTTAGCTCCATGTAGTTGTGGACCAAGGGAAAGAACCAATTTGTTTGTTTGTTTGTAGCATATTTTAACCACTATCCCTAATGATTACTAAGTGTTAACTACTTAGTGATTACCTAGTGTTAACTAAGAACATGTTGAGCTGTGATGGGCAGCTGCTCTTCCAATATGTTACCCCTCTGGGGATTTGCTCCTTGGGACTTAATATTGTTCTCCTCCTTTTTAGGAATTTAATGGAAATGGAGACAATGACTATAATTAGGATTTCCAGATTTACCTTTTTCTTAAACTTAGGATGCTCTTATGGCAAGACTGTCAAGTTCTTAAGTTAAGCTTTCTCTCGACAGAGCTTTTTATCTGGTGCCAGTGGAAAAGCAAACTGCTAGAAGATAAAGCCAAGGGTTATCCTGTTGAAAGGTGGCATGTGCAGTATTCAGCCTCTGTTAAGCAGAGACCAGTCGTTGCAAGAAGAGCTGACGTTGCACCCGTGATCCTGCAGTTTTCAGGGAAGAGAGAAACAATGTGCAAATTTTAGCTTTCCTGACAAAGTTTTTAACTTTGGAGATAGTTCACCACATTATCTGAAACTGCCTATAAATTGCTTGTAGTGGATTTCTTAGCACAGACAGTGTAGATAGGAACAGAGTATCTTCTTACATTGTATTGTTGCACCGTTGGCTTGTGCTTGCGTGCACAGCCTCCAAGATGCTAAGAGGCCTACTATGACAGTTTTGGCAGAATGATGCAATACAAAAATCAACAATGTTTTATTGCAGTTATCTAAGCGGAAAATCCCCTTCTACTTTCATCTTTAAATCCTCAATAAAAGAAAGCTATTTCACCTGGCTCCACACCTGCATAGTTAAAGTAAGGATAGCTGCAGTTTCCTGCAGTTCTAGGATCAAGGCGCTGTCCTTCAGGTTTTTAGGTGTTCCTCTGTAAAGAGCAGAAGAATTGAAATGTTACAATGTGTGCTGTAGTCTCAAGCTGCTAAGTAATTTCATTATGGTTTAATTAGCAGGCAAAAAGCCACTGAGGGAATGGTTACTTCAAACGGGAGTGTTAGATATGAGCCAAAGAAATGTTAAAGTCCAGCCATTCTCTAGAAATGTTTCCTGTATGTAAAGAAGTCTGTGAAAAGCTCCTCTGCTTTTACTAGATCAGTTAAACAGTCACTTACTTTTTCATGTTACAGGCAAAGTTCTTTGGGGTCTCATTATAAAACACTTCAAAATCTTTTAAATCAAATTATGTGAGTTGTTGAAAGCTTTGTATATACTTTATTTTTTAAAAAAAAAAACTTAAACTATTTTTCATGCTCACAGTATGAGTTGTTGACTCCTGGTTGTGGTTCAGCAGCAACTTTTCATGACTGTGTACTGGGAGGTCACCTTGTAATAATTGATAAATGCCCAGGCTATCATTTTTCAAACAGTGAGTACTGCAGTCAGTGTTGAATTAACACCGATCAAATACGGAAAATTAAACAAACATGAAAAATGTGGTGAAGCAGAAGGAGGGAGTAAGAGCAAATTACTCCAAAGATGTAATTCTATAGCATGTCACTAACAGGGATAACATTGTTCAGCAGATATAACCAAAAGTGCAGTTTTGTTGTAACTTAAACAAGGCTTATCTTAGAGCAAGAAAGGTCTCAAAGTCTAGAGGTATTTCACTAGATGCTTTGCTGTCATGGAAGGAGCCCCAAGGTTGAAGGACCTGAGACTTCTACTATATTCACTGGAGAAGCATGAGTATGTGTACTTTTTTCTGTTGATTTCTTATTTTCTGTTTCCAAATAGGTTTATATATAATGGTAACTAGTGAGTGTGTAAATGATAGGTTAGTCCTAACCACTTGAAGCGCTAATGCTATTCTGTCATAGGAGTATCAAAACATAAAAACGCTGCCTAGAAAGACTGCGGATTGCTAGTAATTTTTCATGGCAGGTACGCCCCCTGTCTGACTTTACAGATAGCTCAAGGTTCTTCTAAGCAGTCTTCTGTCACTTGTAAATTAGACAAATAGTTACTCTGATGATTGAATATTTTGTTTTGATTTGTATTTATTTGCTACTTTTTAGCCAGAAGAGAAAGACTCACAAAACCATACTGGTGAATCACTTTCAGGTAATACGTCAGCTTTACTGATCTACATATTCTATTCCTAGATTTTCTTTATTTAAAAACTACTGTTTGCCATTACCTAGAAATGCCTGGATAATCAATGCCTGTGAAGCTCATTTCATTACCAAGACATGGTCTATTATATGCTCACCAGCGCCTTTGTTCTAAAAGGGGTGGTATTGATAATGCAGATTGTATAAAACACGTGTAGGCTGTCAGAATACATCTAGTAYGTCCATTGTTGAAAAAAATCTGTAAACAGGTTGAAAGCAGAGGTTGGCAGTAGGCAGTGTGGGCTTATCCCATATGGTACAAATGCAGCAGAGGGGTGGCTGATATACAGTCCAGTTAATCCAACAGTGAACAACTGAGAATTTCCTTTTAACGAAGAAGGTTGTCCTATCATGTAACATTAGGACCGTGCAATTAAGCGGGTAGGTCATCATTTTGCTCATCAGTATCTAAGGGCACCTTAGAAAAGCAGGTTCTTTTATAATGCTTTTGATAGTCTGCACACGGTACAGCACAAGAAGCAAGTTGATTTAGCTTTGTTTACCTATAATTGTGCCCTGTGTTTTCTTTACCCCTTCTTCCCTGCATTTWTTGGAGGATAAAACTTACTCTGGCACCTTTGCAAAGCAAAATAAGATGAAATTCAGACAGGGTGCTCTTCCACCCTTTAAGCTCTTCCAGAACTTTGATTGGATTAGACTCATTTTACCTTGTTCATATAACTAAATCCATAACCAGCATAACTAAAGCAAGCAAGTTTTTTCTTTTTTTTCCTCACTTCAGCAAGAGCTCAGGCTGCACAAGAAGAGCAGAATAGCTAATATATACCTTTTTTTAGAGAACAGCTGCAAGGCCAGTGGAATACCTGAGAGCAAAGATATCACCAAAACATGTTTCTCCTTTAACTGGAAATCTAAACATTCATATAAAGTTACGTGTCTACAGCAGTGTTGTAGCTGCATGTCCTAACATGTTGGAAAGTTCAGGAGTTGTCTTTAGCTTGCTGAAAAAGCAACCTGATGAGCAACATTACAAAAATAACAATAGCCTGTTCTTCCCTTGGAAATTAAACCTGAAATGCACACAAAAGCTACATCCAGCTGAGTTACTTTCATAAGGAATAATATTCCCAGYACAAAAGTTAGTATCTGAAGGTCTTTTTGGAATTTTCACATAGTCTCACAGTAACCTTAACAGATGCTGTTATCTGTAGAAAAGGGTGGCATTGACTGATCTGGCCTTTCCCAAAGCTATAGTTCAAAAGTCTCTTACACCAGTGCTGATGCAGCACTCATAAATCGTGTCATTGTATCCTGTTCTTTTTTTTTTTTTTTTTTTTTTAATCAATATTGCGATTAATACAATTCTCTTCTTGCAATGGCCCTTTTTTAAAGAGTTTCATCCCAAGCAGGAGCAGTTACTTGGCAGTACAACGAGGCTGCAGGGCAGAAGTTACAGAYAGAGCCTAGGAGCACTTTCCACTACCTACTGTTCTGGACAGTGGATGACTGGACATGTCACTTGCTCCCTCCCTTCATAAAGGGGCTAGTTAAGGTCATGTCTGCAGCCAAAATGTTGAAACGGTGYCCTAGGCTATTGTAATGTTAAAGGCCTTTGTTTCTAATGCGAAACGCAACTAGAACTGGTTTCTACATACTTGTACAGGTTATTAATATATAATGCAGTCTGATAGCACTGCACTGTTAGGAGCACTGGGAAGATATTGATTGTTGTGTGTGGGAGACCTCCAAACGGCAAGTTCTGATATCTGATGCAGATTTTAGAACATATCACCACCTACTTCCAGCAACATGGTATTCTTATTTTTCTCTGACATGGAGGAGTAAGTGTTTTGTTTCTTTCCATAGCATGCATTTAAAGTAGGCTGCTTAGACAGAACAGAGACAACTTCTATTATAAGAACCTTTAAAAACACAGGAACAGTTTCACTTCATCAGCATTTAAAGTACTAGTTGTTAGCTGTGTTTGCAGTTGTTAGCAGAGATGCAGCTGTTAGCAGAGATACACCTGGTGCAAATAATCTTTTTTTTTTTTTT
>NW_028186568.1:6131252-6202196 GCF_003343005.1 Rhea americana
CCCCCCCCCCCCCCCAAAAAAAAAAGGAGGGGGGATATCCTAGCTCAGACAGTGGTGCAAGTCACATGCCTTTTTAATAAATGAATAGACAATATATTTTTAAAATTATTTTCCATTTGATTACAGACCTTGGATACAGTAAAGAGAAGTCTTGAAAAGTTAATTTCATGAGTAATTCACACTGGAACATGACTTTTAAAATATCAATATTCTGACTGTTTCAGAAATGGTTCTCAGAAATGTAATATTCTTCAACCATTTGAATTTTTGCYTTTTTGTTCATGGTGAAACCACAGTAATAAATCCTAACTTCTCCCCATATAATGGTTCTAACTACAGATCTCAAGAAAGCCTGCAAGGAAAATGGCACCTGCTCCTTGTGCTTATTTCGTGCTCCAACCATCAGTGACATGCTCAATGATGAGGACTTGTTGTACACTGTGAGGCTAAAGCTGGATCCCTGTCACCCAACAGTGAAAAACTGGAGAAACTTAGCAAGCAAATGGGGGATGACTTACGATGAATTGTGTTTCCTTGAACAGAAGCCGCAAAGTCCCACCTTGGAGTTCTTGCTACGCAATAGTGACAGGACTGTGGAGCAGCTGATTGAGCTCTGTAAATTTTATAAGAGGATTGATGTTGTGAAAGTGCTACTGAAGTGGGTGGAGGAAGAATGGCCCAAGAGAGGGAACAGAACTTACCAGAATGACTTCTAGGTCAAAGAAAATTGTTAGTCTGTATTGGTTAAAAGCTGGGACTAGCTGCCGCTAGTAAATGGGAAGCTTCCCACTGCCAGAGAAAGAGCCTGTATTGACCGTTTGTATACTGTGTGAACTTTATGTACTGTATACACACATATATATGCTCTCCACCGTCAGGGTTGCAAACATAACCTYCCCAAAGTAAGCTGAATAAGGCAGGTTGTATTCTGGAGTCTACAAACACCTTCAGTTTCTTTGCTGCAGTTTGTAGGCTTCCTAAGCAGAAGAAGAATGAAAAAGCCAGACTACTAATTTTACTGCAGCAGTTACGAACAAAGTCAGTTGTGTGCTACTGCTGTGCTTTTCCTAATGGAAAGCCATGATAAGAAGGGGAGTCTCTTGCCCTTGCTGGCAGCCCTTCCTCAGTTTTTGACATGTTCAACCTAGTACATGATGAGTGTTTTCTTTTTTTTTCTTTCTTTTTTCCTTTCTTACTTTTAAGGAAGCTTTACGACACCGGTCTTGGCATAGGAACACCTGTGTGTTCCAAGCAGCAGTTTGGATTTGCATGTTCCAATTAATTTAAAGTTTGAACATCATGTTCCAGAAAATTAAGTTCTGATTCTCYTTTATAAACAAGAAGAGACATCGAGCAAAGTAATTGCATAGTTTTACATCATTAGGACATAGTTTTGCTACAGAAGAAATCATGCARTTCAGAGAAGCTTTCCAGCCCATAACCATTAGGGATAAAAAAGCAATGCTAACGCAAAAATTCTTTAGACTTAAAATTAGCTTCCAAAATGTTGAAGAAAATGCTCCCCTGGGTATTCTTTTCTATCTCAAATGCCTCTCACTTTGCAGTGGGAGTAGATAGCTAATGCCTCGCCCAAAGTATATGCTTATTACTGACTACAACTTTCCTGTTTACAAGCTATGGTTTTCTTCAAGAGAGCACAACACAGTCCTGCAGGCTGATGTACTTTCTGTCTCACACCAGAGTAGTTGCACACATGCATAGAACTAACATAGGTTTATGTATTGATTAAAGTTACTGTAATGGGAATTCACTTACAGTCGTGGCAGATTGTTCTTAAAGCATTTAATGGTAAATTAGACTGACATTTCCCAAAGGATTATGTCACTTTGGTACTCTGAATTATAATGTTTACATTTAAAATATTTTTAGAAATCRGTCTTTTTTGTACCATTCTACTGAGTTCTAATGTTTAAAAGACCTCTTGAAAAATCAGTGATCTAGTGGGCTGTATAAAGTACTTTGCTGTAATGCCATAAGAATAAGAAATGTTGTGAACTAAAAATACTTTTAGTCATTACCCTTACTAAAGCATGCTGGACAAAGCTAATATGTATTTAAGTGCATATACCAAAACAATGGACCGTATGCCAAGATGTGGGGCAAACTAGAACGGGATATAGGTTGATGCGCTGTTTACTTTCCTCAAGTAGAAATGACTAATTAAGAATTAGTAGCAAAGCTAATGGAAGTCAAAGTAGGGTTATATACTGAGTTCCTTACTGTAAGCAAAAAAGAAGTGACCTCTAGTAATACTGTAGTATAGATATTGTGGGGAATAGTTACAGAGTAGCTAGAAGTAAAGATTAACATTTTTCAATGTCAGGCACTAGTTCTGGGGGGGTGACATAAATTAGCTTTACTGCAATTACTTCAAGAAGTTGAAGATCTTGCTTCAAGGTGAAGAAAGCCCTAAATTTGAGATTTGATTTTTTTTTTCAATTTAAAAGCTTGTGGAAGACTGTAATTTTCATTAGCTTTTTTTTAATCATTACTGAAAAATGCTGCCACACTTTAGAACAGAATGATTTTTTTTTAGCCATATTTTTAAATTTAAATTGCACTGCTGTATCTCACAGAGGCTGCAGTTCAGATGTTTCATGTTCCTCTCTTGGCAGCAGGGGTCTCCTGATAGAAGCCTATCAACTCTCACTTTTGCAAATAATCTCATTTTGGTTGGGAGCTCTGGAATCAGCTTTGAGGATAACTGCTTTGGCTGGGCTGCCTGCTATATTTCCAGTACCTACAGAGGCATCCAAATGCATGTGTGCAAATAGCTCATACACAGCTAGTCCAGCTGGATGCCCATACTTTGGGCCTACCATACGCATGATTTAGGGGAATGTGTCCATGCTAAGTTGCTCTGTTTAGGGATGAGTGTTTGCAGATGTGCCAACAGCTTTTCTCTCCCACAGCTATATGCACGTGCTATACAGTTTGCTCTGCTGTGGTAGATCCTGTCCAGCAGGGAGTCTGGCTGGAGCCCTCATATGAGGACTCACAACAGGAACATGAAATGATGCAGGGACACTTCTGAATCAAGAAGCTGTTTAACTGAAATATGCCCCTCTTTCTGGCTAAAACCTGTAGTATTTTGAAGAAAACCCATCATCTAGTGAAAATGAGTTCTAATTCCCTGTAGCTCTTAAAATCAATATAAGCTGCAAGGATTCATCTCTGCTGGAAATAAAGCTCCTTCTGAGAGTTCATATGTGGATTCTGTGTAAAATCAGCACTGAATGTTGAAAATGTTAGCTTTAAACTTCATTACACACTGGATTGCTCATTAGTATACTTGAAATGAGCTTATTTTTTTCCCCCTTTGTATGGCATGAATTGAGATGTACACTTCTTCGTTTTATATCTTTTTACAAGGTACCGGGTCTAAGTGTCCAGTTTAAGTGTTCTTATATCTCTTGTCATTATGTATACTGTATTTAGAAGAAATATAGATGGTCAATGTTTGTTTTTTATTGTGTTTGTTTTCATTTCTTATGGCACAAAAAAACAGCTGTGTTTTTTTCCCTGCAGTCTTTTTTTTTTTTCAGCACCAAACTATCAACCAGAAGTGCTGTGCAAAAGCCTCTTGCATATCAGATTATAAGATGCATCGCTTCTTAAAGCACCCATGTTTGCAACAGTTTGCAACTACATCACTACAGCATCATGGTAGGTGCACCTTTTTCTTTCCCATATGAAAGATGAGTTAATTACAAGATGATGAACAAAGATGTTTGCAAAGCTACTAACTAGAGAGGTGCAAACAGAACCTCTCTTTAGTAAGAGTCCACTGGGTGAACTCTTCCTGAATTAATAACTAATCTGATAACAAAGGTTAGAGAATCAAGTGGACACTGAAGAGACTCTACTAGACCATCAGTTTCATTCCATTATGTTTCTCCTGGTCTCACGCCAGACCCAGCTGCCCTTTCAGCTCTTCCGCTGGGAAGCTGGCAATAGCTAGTAACCCATTCTGCCATGTCTGTGTCTGTGGGATAATCAGCAGCCCTTCCCACCCACTTTGTCTTCGTGGGGGGAAGCCAAACCATTATATCCCTTCATTCCTGCAGCATTATTCAAGAGGCAATGAGCCTAATAATTGTTCTTTAATACCAAAGGTACTGCCCTGTGTTCCAGGAGCCTCCAGTTTAGCTATGAAGCTAGCTATGAGATAATCCCAAAAAGCCAGGGTGACAGTGCCCAGTTGCCTTATTCACTGCATGCATGTTACTCTGGTCTGTGGAGAAGGGCAGAAGAGGATTTTTGGGCTGTCTTTTGGATGCCAACAAGGATAGGGTAGTCGGCGTGGCTCCAGGTGCTTACCTGAAAGGCAGTTGTACAGAAGCTTTAAAACACACTAGTTCCTGAAGCACTACTCAGTAATAGAGGGTTACAACTGTCTGTGCAAGAATCTGCATTTTTTTCTACTGTCTCAAACTGACTGTCCTCTACAATTCCAAGTCAAGTTGTTAGCAAGTTAAAAAATTTTGTTCTGACTTCTAGTGGTGTAAGTTAGAGTAGCATTGTTAACTTGTGGCCAGACATAATTGCAAATTATTCATCAGACACAATACAGTCATTTAAATGAACTCAAAGAAAGTGCATGGCATTTATAATAATTTAAAGATTGTCCTGCTCCTGTGATTTTTACAGCATATCATGTTCTTCCATCCATGAAGGAAAGGTGATTAGTTACTCATAATTGATTTCAATATGTCTTGTAAGTTCTCAGTTTTAGACAGTGGATCAGAGTGCCCTCAGACTTAGGGGCAAAGTGCTCCTCCTGCCTCCTCAGCTAGTCCTGGCTGCCAGGCTAAGGTCTGCTATCAGCCTTAGCTGGGTAAGGTGGCTGAACATAAGGAGTACTTGGAAGAATTTATGTTAATTTATGTGGACTCTGTAAGTATAAGCAGGTGCTCACCTTGGCATTGATTGGGACTGACTTGATCTTGGAAGAAATTGGTGGTAAAGAGGAGTTGCCAGGCTTGTCTGCACGCTTTGTTTGGGGGTAATTAAACAGAAAGATTCTTTGGTCCTTTCCTCCCCCTCACGTTTCCTCCCATTTACCTTTCCTCTCCTTCATTTTTCTTTCCCCTCACCTTTCCTTCCCCCACTTTTTCTCCCCCCCACACCTTTCCTCTCCCCCACCTCTCCTCCCCATTGGCGTTTGCTTCAAAATTACCCAGTATGTAGTTTGAGAATACTTTTTGTCTCCAAAAATGAGCAAAGTTCTGTGTTGCTGACAACATGAAGCACACTAACACAGCTAAAAAGATTCATAACCAGAAGAGGCAGGATTATAGTGAGAAAGGGATACCCAAGTCCTTACACTAGCAATGATGCCTGAGGCTTTTTTCACATTTATGCCTGGTATATGTGAGCTTCAACCACTTATCTCAAAATTCAACTCATTTATGAGCCCATGAATAGCTTATTAGATTTTTTTGTCCTAATTTATTTTTGTCTCTAATTTAATTTCTGTACAAGCGGAGAAATTTAGCCTACTGAAAGCCTGTTCCCCTCTAACCATCAGAAAACACCTACCATCTTGTGGTGACAGGTGATATTGCAGCCTTCTTGTTTCCCCCTTGAAAATGCAGCAACACTTTTCAGGAAGGTGAGCACATCTGTAACTGTAGAGACCCAACAGGGAGATCCAGGAGCCTGCAGCAAGGCCATGTAACTAAGGCGTGATGGTGCCATCCTGGGGGTCTCAACTGCATTCATGGGCTGGGTCTCTGGCTTGGATCCCATCACACAATTTTTTGTTTTGCACAGATGCAGGATGTTTCATGTTTTTAATCTGCTTCTGTAGGTAGGGACTGAGGTGCTGTGTTTGTGTACGTCTTGGCACAACCATCTTTTGGTGAGGGGGAATGGGACAGGCACAGGTTTGCTCTAGTACCTGTTGCAGTGCAAATGAAGATGATGTGATCTTGACCGCTTAAAAAAGGCTAGAGCATTATGTCACCGGTTTCAAAAAGAGGGGGTGAGTATGCTCTATGTGGCCCATAATCTGGAGATTGGTTTTCAAAAGGAGTAGTGACTTCCCTGTAACTCTTGCATGTTCTTTGGCCCTTGTTGCTGACTTGTATCTTGTTTGCTCATATACTTGTCTTAAACCTTTTGCTTTAAAAGGCAGGCACTGCAACAAAAAGTAGATTACATGCTAATCTCTGAAGTGAGAGGAGCACTGGCTGCTTCAGCAATAGGCTGAAGTGCAAATCTATTTAAAAATAAACTTAATTTTGTTCACTGTGTTTTTTTAAGATTTATTCTTCTAGGCTTTAAACCAAAAATTGGAAGACCTGAATGATCACTGAAGCTAAGCACTAACATACCAAAGAAGAATTATGAAAGGCCACTGATCAATTTGCAACTAAATAACATCTGAACCAGMTGGGCTATCAACTGACATATTTTAATGTTGCTGTACCAAAAACTGATGGCTCCTGTGCACTTAGTATCTAGTTAAAGCCTTTCAAATAAGCTGGGGGAATAACTTCTATCTGAAATTGCTGTGATGCACAGACAGTTCCAAAAAAGCAATTGAATACACAGCAGTGCTAGGCTTTTGAGAGCATAGAGGCTTCATCCCTCTGGCCTGTTGTACAGTATTCACTAGAGAAGAAGTTACAGTTACTCAGGTACCACTCAACACTCAACATATAAAGAAGATCAGGTGAGAGTAAAGTCCACTGGGCATGTTTCGTGTTAAGGACTAGTGATCTTGAAGACCTAATTAAGAAACTAGATAATGTGCATGTCCACCAACTTTGGGTGAACACAGATAAACTTGTCATAACCCGTATTCTCGATCTGTTACCAAACTCACCAAGGACACTTGATGAGACCTGCAGAAAGCCATGCAGGTAATTAATATTGAATGGTCATAGTGGTGCATTAGCGTGACTTAGAGGCAGTATGTAGAGCAGGGAGGAACTTCTGGTTCTCAACAGGAGTTTGATTACAGGATATTCTGATAGTGCTTCATGAAAATGCACTACATGCTGCCATGAATTGTTGTGGAGGCTGAAAAGTGCCAGTGGTCTAAAAAAGCAATTAGGCAAATTCATGGTCTGCTTGTTAAGTAAAATGGTGCAGTTGTGATCTCTAGCTCAGAAAGCCCTAAACTGGCAAGAGGCTGAGCACGTGGTACTCAGTGCTTGGCTTGCTTCTCACTCTGCTTCTCTAGGCAGCTCTTGCTGGCCACCATCTGTAATGAGCATGAGTACATGGCCCTTTGACTTGACACAGGACAGCCAGTCTTGCCTTAACCACACCATGGAATAGCAAAGCAGATGTTTTATACTAGCTGCAAATGAACAGCAGTACTTAGGAAGCTGTTACGGTGCTGTATGCTTCAGAGAAAGGACAAATGTAGCCATGGAGTCCAAACTGCAGAGCAGGCCAGCCCTGTAAGTAAGGATGATTTTGTCTGGGCTTTGGTCTGTAGGCCAGAAGGAAAAGTAAATGAAATGTATCTGAATAACGAGAGACCATAAGAAGCCTACTATAAAAAGTACTGGATAAGCCTGATAAAAGAACAGCTGCTTCCATAAAAGGAAGCGCAGCATTTTGACTTATAGCTAGGAGAGATGAATAAAAAGGACCCATGAGAGGGCCTGCGATATGTTTATTTGTATAAAGTCTAGTGACTTTTTTTTAAGTAGATCACCAGTAATTGGAGGAAATTTCATAATTGGAATGGCATATAAAACACTAGGCCAGGTAACTGTGACCACATATGTGCTCACTTGGGCAAAGCCTTGCTGCCTGGGGAGGTACAGCTCAAAGGCTGAAAAGAAAGGACAAAGGAGCTCCTCAAGAATCTCCTCTGGGGAAGCAGGACTGCACATAATTGTGTACGTTGTGGCACTGCTAAAAATGAGGAGGGACTGGAAAGCAGGAGCAGGAAGTTGAATTGAAGCAGGTATCTGAGGCAGGTGGCAGTGTCAGAGCATGGCCTTGGTGGCTTGTGCCACCCAGGGCAGCTAACACTGCTGGGGTCATGCAGGGTAGATGTGGCCCTGCTGTTCGTCAGAGAAAATGGCAGTCCCAGCACTGCAGGAGCATGGGTGTGAGGCGAGAGGTCTGCTGCAGGTGGTAAGGAGCAAATGTAGCAGCTCCTTTTCCAAGAAATCATATGAATGCTCAAAATATTTTGTGTTTGTACCTGTTGTACTTTATATATATATATGTGTGTGTGTGTGTGTGTATATATATATATATATATATATATATAAAATAAGGTGGCATTTCTTAAGCCACCTGATTAAATATGTGAGAAGTAGAAAGCATGTACCGTGTCATCAATTTAGGTTAATTTTCCCAGATTTCTGGGTAGGTTTTAAATGTTACTAGCATGGCCTGAGTTGCTGCCAGATTATACTAAAACATGCTACAATTATACATATGATTCTACATATCAAATCCAGTTTTGCTGACACTAGACTGCTTTCAGTGAGCATGAATTTAAGCATTTCATTTGTCTAGACTAAAAACTTAATTTTACTATTAGACCTCCTCATTTAGATCCAAAAGCTCTGTGTAAAATGGTGCCAGACACCATTGGCCTGTCTTAATGCAGGTTGTGGTCTGCCACTATGCTGCCCAAGTGCTAGAGTAAGGCTCTTTTCCTGAGCAGAGAAGAAAAACAAGATGTAAATGGAGAGCTGAGTATGTAAAACATCACATGTTTAAGTTTTCAGTAAAGCAAGTCAAAGCAGTCCTTGGTACTCAAGAAGGAATAGGTAAGATTTGGAAATCCCCAAATTATCACTTGAAATGAGCAAGAAGTTCATAAAGGCTGTACTCAGTAGACTTGCTGTGGGAGCAGCTGATGTGCACTGAATGCTCCCTGTGTTGCTGGTGTCCTGCAAAACAGTGCCCCTCTCCCAGTTCTTGTGGTTGGGGCAGGGTGTAGGAAAGGCAGGTAACATTTCTCAGGGGTAGTAGAGTCCTTCCTCAAATGCTACCCTTTGGCCAAGAATAGCTTCTAAATTTGGTTCAGCTGAAATAGACAGCCTGTGTCTTGATGCAGCACTTCTGTTTCCCTAGCAAGAAAATTTGCTGGAGTAGAGAAAATCAGACTATGCAGCCAGGATAATACACAACCCTGGCAATAGCTGCATGCATAGTAATTCAGCGAAGTTCTAGTTTTAAAACCAAAAGCCTGAATTAGACTCAGACCATGGAAATACGGGAAGACTATTGTAATTGCCTTCATAACTGCCACCAATAAATGTTGTTAAAACTAGCACTGTCATGTGAAATCAGCAGGAAAATCACAGTCTATAAACTATCTAAACACATGCAGTGTGGTGCAAGGCTATTCAGCCTGACTGAGTCATTATCAGGGGTATTTTAGTTTTGAAAGCTGAAGTCAGGATTTTCCTGCGTTATAAACTTTCTATGACTCAGCTCTCAAAATGGTGATCAGCATGTTAATCAAACAGCTGTTTTGCTTTAGCAAAAACTGGTGTGCACTTTAAATTCGATTATTTCTTTTGAATTGTTTCTTCTCAGAAGTAGAACTCTGAGCCAGAAATAGAGAAACTTTGTTTTCTGTAGTTCTTCTAGAAATACTTCTATTTACTGCTCTTCCTTCCAGTATCACTACCTTTTCATTCCAACCTTTCATCATCTCTCCTTTCCCTGTTATTTGACCTGAACTTTCAAACCTGCTTTAAGGTTAGGCTGCTTTCTAAYATTGAAGAGGGTTTCATATGCTTATGTAGGTCTGGCTTTATCAAAAATTTTTACTCTAGAGTATCTTGGAACAATGGTTCCAAATAATTACAAAGTTTTCAAAGGAAAACTAACCAGTAGTTCAGGCTTTAGGACCTTTTCTTAACTCTCTTTTAAAAGTAGCAATGGAATTTTGTAGAGCAATTTTATAGCAGGCTTTTTCCTATCACCTGATTAGAGACATTAGTTCTTAGTACTCTCTCAAAACCATGTATGACTCTAAGTACAATATCTTTCTTCAAGCAGTCTGCTTTGTAGCTGTTTAATCAGAATAGACATTTGCTGCAGGTGTCCTCAAAAGAAATGTTCTCATCATACCTTTCTGTGAATGAATCCTTCAGATCTGATATAGTTAAGGTGATGTAACCTTAAAGCAACTATCTTGCAACTATTACCAGAATTGTAGCAAGCAGATATGATGTGGTATGTTAATTATTTTGTAGCTCTCCTAATATGCTGATTAGTTGTGGAATACAGGAAGACTGGCTATTATCTAGCTAAGATATTTAAACAGTCCTGTGACAAGAGTGTCTGAATACCACTCCAACTTAGGCCTATGCACTGTTTTTTGCAAAGCAAAGTAGTACTGTAATGTCTGCAATTGAATAGGATACGCTGATTTAATTTGGGGGGGGGGGGTATTGCAACCTTCATTTCTGTGCTGGTCTTTCCCCTGTATACAGCATGAACAGGGAGAGCTTTGAGAAAGCAGTGTTTCTTGGAGCAGGATGCTACACATTATGAGCCAGGAATCTCATAGGGACTTCATTGTCCTATCTGTTGACTAGATCAAAACARCCAAAATTGGACATAGTGAGCCATTTTCAAACAAAGCTCCGTCATTGCTCAATGTTCTTCCAAGAATGGAGGAACTGACCAATAAATTATTTGACTGAAATGTTTTTTTCTTGATTGTCATGTGATTTCTAAGTTTCCTTCAGGGAAAACACTTAATTCTCAAGGAAGTGAGCATCTGAAGGCATGGGAGGGTAAAAACACTGCCTTAGAGGAGGGTATAAGATTTCCAGGTTTCAGAAACTCCTCATCCTTGGGGACTACAGAGTCTGCTCCTGGGATTGCACTTCAGAGACTCAGCGTAAGCAACAGGGATCATCTTAGGAAACTGCAACCAGGTCTGGTTACAAGGGATGTGTGTCTCGCTAGGAGAAGACACGCTTAGGCTGTAATGGGGGATTTAGAGAGAGAAACAGTAAAGCACAGAGGAAGTAAGTGAAGGGTTTTACTCAGGGAAGCTTGTGGGAGTAAAGCAAAGTGAATTAAATTTGGGACTTCATAGTTACTCTAGTGCTAATAAATTAGAGACTGCTGAGACATATGCCTGACATGGGGTCTCTGACATAGTTTGGCTTCACATAGCTGCAGTCTCTCAGACACAAGCTGAAAATGGCTCGGGAGCTAACCCAGCCTGAGAAATAGTCCCATTAGGCAGAACTGGTAAATCTGGGCCACTTAAGTATTGTCCTTTAACTATTTGTGCACATCCCTTCTCCCCAGGCCATGTCAAATACACCCTTGGTGTCCAACTACAACATTGCTGCCCTAGGGCAGAAAAGGAATTCCTCTGCTGGAGGAAGCTGTCCGCCCTTGGCAGAGGGAAAGGGGAGCCGCATGGGGCCTTGGCTGTGCTCTGTGTGTGTGKGGGGGGGGCTGTTGCAGGGCTGGGATAGACTTGGCTCTGGTCAGATGCCCTGTGGCATCTGTGCCAAGGAGGGGGTTAACAACTGGCATCAAAGAGATGCCAGGGAATATGCTTTGCAGGGTGGAGGAAACAGTCACTGCCTCAGTGGATGGTTTCCCACAGCAACTGCAGCCGATTCAAGCAGCAAGGCTGGAGACTGCAACATCTGGCTACTGCCAGAGTGGAGGCAGTCCCCGCTGCACTTGCAGTGCTGTTGCAGTAGGTGTGTGATGCACAACCCTGCCAGCCCTCCCCATCACTAGGCAGAGACACCCAAACCAGGGCTGTGCCATCAAGCTTTGCACATAGCTACATCAAGCCTTCCCAAGTGATGCTGGACCTGGCATGCACAGTCAGTGAATGTGAACTTGGCTGGTTTACTACAGGCAGAGCCCTGAAATAGGCTCCCTGCACAGTCCCAAAGCCACCCCAAAGGCAGGAGGTTTCTATTGTTCCCTTTTGGACCAGCTCTTGTTAAGCCTTGGCTGCTCCCTGGCACCACCCCAGCCCACAGCCAGACTAATCTGTGTTTCCTGGGGTTTGTATGGGTCTGGCACAACAGGGCGGGAAGATCCACATTACTGCTGGCATCCTTGGAGGAAGGTAGGTGCCACCCAGACTCTTAGACAAGATGGGCCCTGGAGCCAGGGAAGGAGCAGAAGGTTGGGGCTCACCACAGGGGCTTCCTCAGGATTTGAGGCTTCCAGCAGTGCACAGTGTTCACAGCTCCTAAGACACACAGCTGTGTGGCAAAAGGCAGTGTGGTTTGCTCTCCCTCTGCAAGCTCTCCTGCTGGTGGTGGTATGGGTCCCAGGGCAGTGTGMCTGCTGCATGAGGAGAAGTGATGGTAGAGAGCAGAGGAACGATGCCCCCAACCCTCTATTTGAAGTGTATTTTTGCAGAGCAGGACTCTTTATGGGATTACTAAGTGTTGAGGCCTTCCATTTCGGAGAGTTTTGGAGGATTTCTGTCTGGTGGCGACTGTAGATTTGGCATAGACCAAGGTGGTGATGGGGAAGAAGAGAGAGCACCAGCAAGCCCTGGTGGTGGTGGTGACCTGTGTTCATGAGCTGTGTTGGGGACGGACAGAAGGTCTTTTAGAGAACCAGCTGTGYGCATAAGATGGGGACTGGAGAGACATCAGAGAGGAAAAGTACTGAGCTTAGCAAGTGAAAGAGGCCAATACCCGACAACAGCCCTGTGGCTCTTCAGGTGAGAGGTTGTGGTCAGAGACAGGAGAGAGGTGGCAGAGGATGTTTATCTCTGTGTAAGCACACAGTGAAAGCAGGTTCAGGGAGACTGCTGAGGGCTGCCTGCATGAGGAGGGTAGAGGGAAAGAGAGAAGATGGATTCTYTTTTTTCTACTCTAAAGGTAAAGCTACATGGATTACTGCTGGAGCAACTGTGAGGAAACTAGTCCTCAGCCARATGAGCACAGGTATTTCATGCTCATTTGTTTCTGCACTCTCTCCCAGTATGCAGGAGCTGGACTTGCCAGAGCCCTTGCAAAGCTCATGGGAGGTTTATATGCAAGATGATGTGCACAGTTTTGGCCATGCTGGCATCCAGTCTGTGTCTCTGGTCTGCTTTGTGGTGATTGGCAGGCTGAATGCATGTGCCTCAGAGGTTTGGCAGGGTCCTGCTGATGCAGGTGTGTAGTCTGCGCTTGTCAGTATATGGTTGCGTGATCCARGATTGCAGAGCTTGTGCCACCCAGACCCCATGCAAGTTTGCATGTGCAGATAGGAAGGGGTTCCCCCTCCTCTCCTTGTTGCATGGAGGGCAGCTTCTCAAGCTCTCTGGCTTCACAGCTGTGGCCTACTCCTGTCTGCAAATATTTCCAGGTAACCTTCAGGGTGCCACCACTTATACCCTTGGACAGGCTGGTGCATGGCTAAGGAGGAGTGAACGATGCACAGGCCAGACTGGGCTAGCTGGCCTCAGTACTGSAGGACGTTCCTTGGTCTATTTAATTGCCCAGATATAGTCCTCAACTYTGGCATGCAAATCCTTGTCCTGTTCTTTCCTCTAACACAATTCCCAGTCAGTCAATGTACTCACAAATGTCCTCCTCCCACTTGGTCTGTCAGTTTGTCACAACTTACTGAAGTACTACAGTGTGGATATGTGTGTGCGAGATCAACGCTAGAAGGTTTCTCTGCTCACTGGAAGTTGGGGTAAAGTGATGTAAGGGAGCAAGGAAAAATAGCAGTTATCTCCTACAAAAAAAAAAAGAAACTTAGTAGTACCATATGCATTGACATGGTGTATTGAGTAAAGACTTCAGGGAGCTTAGTRTAAAACAAGTAGCTCTGTTCTGTCACTTTGGCAGATGTGGCAATAGGGCTGCTGCTAGAACTGAGCTGTCTTTGGACACGTGGGCAGTGAGAAAGAGAAGGATGCAAGAACCAGAGAGCATGAAAAGATCACGAATACATGCTAAATTTAGAAAAGAGAAGTAGGAATCTGTCTCTCAGAGTAGTGAGTTAGAAAACAGATTCCCAGTCTGTGAATAGAAACCACTGTTGCTGGGAAATAAAATTCCTATTTGTTCAGTGTTTGTAGGGGAGAGTTTGTGATGATTCTCCCCTCAGTGATATGGRTTCTCTCTTCATTATGTCCCTAAGCCACCTAAGCTAATGCTCAGCTGAAAGTCTTTTTGCAGTTGTGTTGCATACACGAAAGCTCTTCAAAGGCTGTGAAGATTCCTGGGATACCCACAATGTGGTGGAGGATGGTSAGCTGGAGCTTGCCAATCTTCCCTTGCATTATGGGTTCAATACAGCCAGTGGGTGTAGCAAGTGTTCAATCAGTCAGCTCTAACACTAGACAAGACTTGAGGAGGAGAAAAAGTTTACTTTTCAATGTAAAACTATGATAATTAAACAAAGGTACAAGAAGACAAAATGCTATATGCCTAAGAAGGCAGCAGTTCCATCATCGTGGTCCAGCTTCACAAACTATAACCTACTAAAGGTTTGGTAGACTCATCTTTTTTGCTCTTATTACTACAGTGCCTGGAAAATGTGTTCCTCTGCTCAGGGTGGGATGATCAAGCCTGTTCATTTGTCTCATGTGAGACATTCCTCACTGCTGCTTSTGAGTGGGAAATGAGGAGCCACCTTCTTTTGTGGGTCTCTTGATTTAACATTGATGTTGCACACTTTAGCATGTTCACAGCTTCAGATCACTTTGCTATGTAGATGGCTTCCTTAAAGTGGTAARCTTCATAAAGTACATGGTGTAAAAATTTAAAGGTATACATTTCAAATATTTAAATATTTAGCTTGCTACCATTTGCAGAGAACCCACATAAGAGAGGTAAAAGGMTGATCTGAGAAGCCAACACATCATAATTCTCCTTTTATAAGATTTTTTAGACTTAAGGAAATACTGTAATGGAACAGCAAGGGTTGGCTGCTCCCTAAGGGAAGGTGAGCCAGGAGATGAGCAGTGTGATAGGTCTGCCAGGGTAGGGGCCTTGATGGCCAGGACTCAGTCCTGCAGTAATCCAAGCAAGGGAGCAGGGCAGGCCTGGAGGTGGCGGCCATGTCCAACAGAAAGTCTAGATCATAAGGCTGTATTAYGGTGATGAGGCAGGTCTAAAGTCAAGTTGAGAAACCAGTTCACARGTCAGGATTAGGATCAGGCCCAGTGATTCTTGGGCAAGTCCACAGTGACAAAGCAGGGCTGTGCTCAAGCCAGGAAATCAGTCCATTGGTGGGTTATCTGGTTTAATRGGGTCCATAGCCAGGAATGGGCATGACACTGGTTGAGCTGGAGATTGATGCTCTTCTGACATAGCTCAGGCAGGGATTAATGGCCCGAGGCTGAGCTGAAATGTGGTCCTGGGTCTGTGGACAGGGTGGGAGAAGGCCCCAGGTGAGGTTGGTCAGGGCCAGAAAGGACCGTCAGTGCCTTCAGGGCTCTGACAAAAAATGATAATACATCAATTTGTGGAGGAGTTGTGAAATGTGGTTGCTTAAAGTGTGCTAGACATTGATCTAGGGGTCTGTCCTGTCCTTATGTCAAAGTAATATGAGGATCTCAACTACATATTGCTTATGGTTATCTATCAATTAAAATATTTATTTTTAGCTGATATTTTAGAAGCCAGGGCTAGAGTACTGAGTATGTGAAAGTGCTATGCAGAGATAAAGGAACTTCATCCTGGGTGCCAGCCATCACAAGGCTCTGATATTCAGCAATGTGGGATGGGATGTGGTATGTAGCTGTGGCTCTTGATGAAAGAATATTATCAGTGTCCTATGTTAACACTGCTATTGGTCCTCAGACACACAACATGAAAAAAATGGATCACAAAACTCTGTTTCAATTTATTTCTGAGAAAATGACTAAAATGAAATGGCTAATGCACTGTCTACTTCTACCGCGAGTACCCCCAATCCTTATTCTGCTTCTTCTTACTGAAGCCCCCCAAAAGGACTTTTTAATCTCACCTAAGAATTTGGAATTAGCTGACAAATACTAGCTGAGAAGTTAAGGAGGAGAAGATGAGGTCAAAGGTACTTTGAGGGAAAAAGGATTTAAAATTCTGATCCTGTCATCATGATGTTGCTATATTGTGCAGTTTCTACAAAGGGAGAGAAAGGAATTTAAAGTTGAGGTCAATAAGAAGTATGAATAATGAATAAAACTCCTATATATTCACTAAGTAAAAGATGCGGTAATTCAGCTTCCTGGAACAAATTGTAATTGCCAAGCATTTTCTAGTACTAYCATTGTGTAGTCTAATTTGGCAATTTCTTATGCATGTATCTCCTCAAGTCTCTCCTGGAGTGTCAGATATTCATGTGTACCTTCAACTAAGCTTTTAGTGCATATGTCATTCTGGAAAGAGACTAGAACACCTAATCATAGACAGACAATAGCATATATTGTGGGAATCAAACCTCAACAAGAATTAGAGTCAAAAGTTCAAAATTAAGTTACATTTCCTAATCAGTTGAATAATRGAAACTTGTGGATTTGGACAAACAAAAGAAGAAAGCAAAACTGTAACGATCTATTTCTATGCAATGTTCTCTATGATGTGCTGCAAAAATGTTATGTGAGATGGACTCGCATCTAGTTTTCTCTTTCAATCTAGCTACAATATGATTTTATCACTTGCTGGGTTATCACTTCCTATTTGGAGACAAGCTATTTCTTCCGTCTCTTCCATTTCTTTGCCTTAGAAGGGGCGTTGTAATAATTCAGATTTGTAAAGAAGCTGTTGTCAGGATTATGTGGATATACAACAAAACAGACAGATTTTGTAACTTGTCTTTTTGGAGCTCTTGCTGAATTCATGCTTCAATCTAATTTTTCTTTCCCTGATCGCCCTATTTTTTTCTTCCCTGTGAACAGAATCTGTCACTGCTCTCATCCTAGCCACTCTGAAAGCAATAAAAGCTTACATAGGATCTCACGTGAAGGAATCTGGTCTTGGACAAATATAATCTGCATGCCTACGCATGAATGTGCTACTTCCGCTAGCCAACCTGTTGCTATTCTGTCCTTGCTGAATCCCACTCTGCACCCCAAGCTACCCTTCTACAGAAAAATCTACCAAGATCCTTATTAAACTGTACAACCACAAAAAGCAGGAGGAAGGATGGGCAGTGTTTGTGCAAAAAACTGTTGTTAGCGCCCTTTAATTCCAAAATTAAATCCTGTTGGTCAAAGGGAAGAAAGGAGTTAAAGGAAGCAGCATGATTCATAGGCTGGGTGCACAGTTTGCTGTTTCAGGGCGTAAAGCAAGCTTACAGAGCACGATGAATGTCTGACACCACTCAGCATTTTATTCTCCCAGTTAAGTTCAGCTTTCTAAAATGAAATTAAGGACATTGTGATCTTTGAATGATTTGACTTGCGATGTAGCACTGCGGTAAAGGATCTAGGTCCTGCGTGGCCAGCAGTAGCCTCTCCACAGCAGACCCCAGGGGAACAGTGGTCCTCTTCTCAGCCTTGGCACCGGTTGACATGGACCAGAGGGACCCCTGTGGCTGTCCGGTCACCACTGTCTCCCCATGACCACGTTTCCTTCATTTGGCTGGGGTAAATCATCACTGCCCTGCCTCTGGCCTTCAATTCAGACCGTTAAACGCTTCCTCTCCGGGACATGCCAGGAGACAGCGAGCCAGTTTCTCTCGCTGTCGGTGGACAGGGGGTGAGAAGCAGAGAGAAGCGGCACCTCTCCCTGAAACAAACAGTGCGCTGAGGCACCCAGTAGCTGGGCCGGGCCGGGGACATGGCAGACATCAGGCCGAATCTGCTTTAATTCCTCTGGGAAGAGGAGGGACAGAAACGGCAGCTCAGGGATAATCGACCCCAGCCTGCTCTCAAAAAGCACAGCAGGCCGAAAAGTCTGCGGGCGTCACGGCGGCAGAGAACCGGCAGTCGTTTGCCCTTTAAAAGCGGGAGGCGGCTGCGCGCGGCGACGTCGCAACGGGCGCGCGGGGGAGGAGCCGTTGGGGCGCGCGCGGGGGAGGAGCCGTTGGGGGCGGGGCGGGGCGGGGCCAAGCCTCATTCCAGAGGTCGGCAGGCACCGCTGGCAGCGGAGGTAGGTTGCGCAGACACGGGCGGCGTCCCTGTAGGGGGAAACTGGGGGTTGAAAATAATAGCAGTAACTCCTCGCTGCCCCATTTGCGTCTGGTCAAAGGGATTGCCCCCTCGGCTGCAGGCGGCAAGGTGAACGGCGCGTTTTGTGGAGTCGCGAGTGTTTCAGGATGACTTGGGGTTTTATTAAGCTTTAATGTTGTAGTTCATGGTGAAACTACTTGTGTAGTGCTGTGGGTTTTTTCATTTTTTTTAGCATGTTGTAGCGTTGGATTTACAGCTGGAGAGGATGCTGGTGTTTCTTCAATTGAATTACTTAAGAGTACYCAGAAAGTGCCTTGCTTATTCTTCTTGCAGAAGCCTTGTTTGCCTGGATATAACATATCCAGTTATAAAGTCTTTTTTTTTTTTCTCTGCTCTTGTGAAAGGCATTTTCTGCATATCATAATGTCATAGCTGATGGTGGGCCTTCCTGTTTCTTGAAGAGACTTTGTAATTTGTGAGTTAATGGGAATGTATGTGTATTTTCTTAATTCTAAAAATATCATTAGAAAACCTGCACTGTATAATGTTGTGGATTTTAGTGTCCAAATTGCAGCTTTCCTGTGTTGTTATGGCTTCCTTATTTAATAAAAGCARATAAACCAAAAACCCTATCGCTTTGCCCTAGTGCCACCTGATCTGCCAAAATTATCAGTTGTGGCCTTAATTTTGGGCATGTGTCCATAGAGCTGGTGCAGTTGCAGGATTCCCTTTCAATGAGGTCTAAATGGGTATTGCAGACCAGAGGAAGTTCAGTTAGTAGGCTGCTGGACACTGAACTTTAAATTTGGGGTTCATTTCTYGATCTGCTATTAGGCTTTCCCATGGTATTGGCAAAAGACTAGTTTGCTTTGGCGCTGATTTCTCCGTTTTWAAAACGAAGGTATTGAAACCTGTCTTAACATGTTCTGCTTGTGAATTGGTGGTGGTATCCCATGAGAGGCTCAAAATAATTATACAGTCTAGGTTGACTGTGTAACATCTTATGTTCTCTGAATTGCATGTCSGGCTCTGGGCTTAAGCAGATGAATTAATACCCTTCTGATCCTAATCCCTCACAAGATAAACCGGATGCTGCTATGGGCCACTCCATTGTTGAATCATTTCAGAAAGTTAATCCCAGGTTCTTGTGGAGCAGGTCACTGACTCTTGGTTGCATGTTGTTGTTCTGTTTGCTTTCTGGTTTTGTTAAATGTTGAAGTATTAGTAGGAGTTTTAGCATTGCTATTGCTTGATAACTGTCTCGTTTGTCATCTTCCTTGTCAGCCTTTCTCCCCATGGTTTGTGTGCTGCCTAAGATGTCTCCCCAAAATGTGCAAGAAATAATTGCCTAGTATTTTTGAGATTGGGCACTGAGTTTTGGTGACTTTCTTTAGAGAATTTGCTAAAGAAATTAAAGTGTAGCTAGACACATCCACAAGCTRTTGTTTCATTTCTTATTAGTGCTGTGCATTTAATGCAAGTCTTAAACTCCTGTAGTTATTTGTGGAGGTCAAGGACTGTGTATGTTGAAGGAAGAAATGGAAAATGCCCTTTCCTTCCTTTGGGTAGTATCTCTTAAGTTTATGTAAGATAAAACAGGAAAAATCAAAAAATTCTGCCTCTAGAGCTTATCTCCCTTGAGAAATTTGGCAATAGGACATAAAGTGGTGAAAGAAACAGAATGGCTATTTGCCTTGAAAAACAAGTTTTGTACTGKGTATCTCTTCCCTATCTGCATGGTCAGATGCAAGTGGAGAGTTATCGAGGCCCAGCTAAAGAGACTTCAAGCCCTCAGTTTTTCTTATACAATGATGATTTTGTGGGAGATTCTGTCTAAGTGTACATAATCCCTTCAGAAAGCTGCTGACAAAACTGTGTGTAGATGTGTGCACTGTCTCTTGCTAAGGGTAGTGTCTTACTTGGTTAAACAAGCCTTTATTTTTTTGTATCACTAAACTCCAGCAAATTCCTTGGAAAGAAAGGAAGGATGTTTGCATTGTTTCCTGTGCTGTTTGACAGGATACTTTARAGGGTTTCACTTGTTTTATGTAGTTTCACTTTGCCTCTTTCTAATTAAGAGCTTTGGCTTTTTGAAAGGATCCCTGCTTTGGTGCTGCCAGACCAGTGAGACTTCTAATCACAGTTCAACAAGTCGTCACACAGAACTGACAGACTTGAACTGGAGGAGGGAAGATGATGACCTCAGATGAGCCACGGAAGACGGTCAATAACCCGGTAACTCTCCTGTCATGTAAACAGCTTTTCCACTGGGAAATGGGATTTTGCTGTTAATGATTAGTAAAGCATTCTGCTGTTTGTGGAGTGATGAGTGTTACCAAGAACTCTTTGCGTTGCTAAAGTCTTTGAGAAAGAAACCTACATGTGGTGCTGGGAGTTGATGGTATTTAGAAATTCTGCTATAAGCAAATGAAGACTAAATGCACAGTGCCTCCAAAACAGGAAGGAAGYGCTCTCAGCCTTGGAGGATAATGCTTTTTCACACACAGCTTGTGTGGATGTCTGGCATTCTTGCAGAATGTGTTGGAACAAGGGTGAAAATGTGATAAGCAGTATTTTCAGTCCTATTTCTCTGTAAACATGAGTGGCATCTCATAACTCTTAAGATTTTCTGGTGCTTTTAACTTCAGTCTGAACAATTAAACTTGGAATCTTTRTTCATAGTTGGTGTCTTACCTTATACTAAAACTTGTTCTGTGGAAAACTTGAAMTGGAGCAGTTCAGCCATTGCAGAGCATGAGGTTGACAAAATGTTGTAAGCCAATTTTAGAGTAGGGAGACTTTCTCTGAAAAGCTTTAGTATTCTCATGCTCTGGGGCAGTGTSTTGACATTGGCATGAGACTAAAGGAATGAACAGGATATATATGTTTTGTTGCCTCTTTAGAAATGTAAATTTTTGAGCCTACAAAAAACAGTATTTTTAATAGTCTGCATTAAAACACTTCTAAAATGTTAGTCTCTAAAGAATCTTTGTGGAATGTGCAGCAGCGCATGCCTGCTCAGGGCTTCCGTATCTATTACGGTTTTGCACTGATACAGTCTGTGCTCTCAGTTAATCTGGTTGTTGAATTCCTCTGCTCTCTCACTGCTTGCAAAGGAGATGGACTGGAGGGKTGAAGGGGAAGGAGCTTCAACTTTCTTGACAAGAACTCAGCTGGGAGAGGAGGCAAAAGCTGTGTGAACAYGGACCAGAAGCTGGAAGGCCTGAATTGCAAAAGAAAAGGGGGGGAGGTGAAAGCTGGCAGATGGGGGTATTGGTTTGGGTGGGGGAGGAAAGCTGGTGTAAAGAGGTGTTTAGGACAGATTCTTTGTATAAGAAAGAGTGAAAGACTTTTGCTAAAGTTGATGGCTACAAGGGGACTTAGTATGATGAGTGACAAGACCAGGCTGGAGAAAATAAGGCATAAAACTATGGCTTAGGGGTTGAGAGTTTAGGCTGGGAATAAGAGTGAGCATTTACGATTGGAGTGTGGAGGCAGAGTTGGGAAAGAATGTGCCAGTGACCTCAGGAGAGACTCAAGATAAAGCCCWGAGCAACCTGCTCTAGCTGACCCTGCTCTGAGCAGGGCATTGAACTCCATAGGTGCAATCCAACTGTTCTTTGATTATCACCTGAACCAGYTGAAGGGAAGGAAGTAGGGAGAGTTCATGATACCCTCATAGTGGGGATATTGTGCAAACAGCACCTATGAGAGCAAACYCCCAAATGAGACCTGATTGTCCAAACTTGAGGTTTGAATCTGACTGCTTTGCTGTTTGCACAAATCCTCTTCAACTAGCTGATTCAATCACTGATGGACTACTTTAGCTATTGTGTGTGTGACCTTCACTGAACTATAGGTTCAGGCTTGTTGTTGATCTTTGTGTAGCTATCTGGTATAGGTATACCACAAGATAAAACTTAGTAGGGATGGAGGGAGTCAGGTTGTGAAGTTTGCATTGTTTCACTGAATTGTTTCATGAGCAGTAGAACTTGAGCTCTCTCAAACATTGGAGACAGTGACATGTTTCTTCACTACCATACAGTTTTGAATTGTCCAGAAAATCCTGCTTTCCCTCTTAAACCTTTTACTCCACCTGTCTGATGAGAAATATTATGCACCTGCTGCTCCCTGCTACTGAATGAGCTGTGTTGTCACAGCCCTTTCCTCAATAAAACCATGAATTGCCCTCTTGTTCTGCAGAAATAAGCAGACATTAGCAGTAGCATTATCTCTTAGACCTCTCAAATTTGACTGATATTAGCCAAATAGATTCAAAGGTAATTTCAGGAGGTTTGGAAGAAAGCTGAGATGATGATCGACCACTTGATGTCACAAGTTTTGCTTCTCAATGGATGAAGAAAAAGAATTACCTTCAACTCTCCCCAAAGAAAAGCGTCAAGACATGAGGAAATTATGTGTGCGTTCTATGATGACAAAACTTCATTAAGTCTGTAGTATTACACCTGGGAAATGATGTATTATGTCCATTCACGTTCCATGTCTGAACTTCTGAGGACTTGATAGGGCAACCTTATTTCCTTACATCCAAAAAGGATGTATTTATTCAAGAGTAAGCTTTTTTGCCATAGCTCTTCCAGGGCTAAGTAACTTTGATCCACTTGTGTAGTCTAGTGCCAGCATGCCTGGCCTGTGTCTATCTGTTTTTCATTGGTTCGTCTTTGGAGACTGAACCGACTATTTCTAACTCTGCTGCAATATTCTGAATTCCAAACCACTCAAGAGTAGTGTGATAAAACTGTTAAATACAGAAAATAATTAAGGTGCATTTTTTTTTTTTTTTTTATTCTTCAAATACAACTGTGAGCCTCCTGTGTACTGCTTGTTCATTAGGGAACTACGGTACCACACTATTACCAGTAAGCAAAGGAATTTCAGCCTTTTTATTCATTTGCTAGGGAAGACTGACAGATGACTAAATCTTTTCATSGGGGTGGTCCTCAAATGACACCTATTGGCTATACCATATGCTCTTGTTGCACATGGTTAATATCTTCTTTTGCCTCTAGTAAGCAAAAGTTTCTCTTCTAATAGAATAAACCTTTTAATAGGCAGCAGTCCCTATCTGTTTGTTTTCTTTTCCTGAGGTGCTTTATTTCTAAAATACTTGTGGAATCTACTTTAAGGTAGTTGGAGCTATTTATGCTAATAAAGTATGAAGACTTGCTTCMAGCTTGCAAGCAACTGATGCTGGATTAAAATGTCAGCTTTTCAGTACTTGTGTTCATATCTTGCCCCTCTTCCACTGTGCATGCTTAAGCCAATAGAATACATGAGACTTTGAACAACTTAAACAGTTGTAAGCTTCTATTACTTGAGAAATAAGTTCTTTAAATCTGTCTTGCTTCATGTAGCAGTGGACTCTGTGCTAGGTTTTGTGCAAAGTGTGGGTGGCTGAAAAGAGAAGGGGAGGGAGGGCAGAGAAGAACGGGAATCTATTGGCAGAAGTGAGCAGAGATATTAACTTGACACTCTGGATTTAGATTTTTGCTATTATTTACTCCTTCCCCTCTCCTCCCCACAAATTCATAAGTATAAGTGTCAGCAAATGCCGTCCTGTTTTCCATGATGCTATATATGTATATTAAAAAATTACAACTTTCCCTCTTATGGTCAAATATTTTATTCAAGAGTAGTGTTTCCTATCTGTTCATTTTTCATTGTTAATTTGCTGGAACTCATGTTTACAATTTATGTTTATTTCAAAGATGTTCTAACATTTTATACATAGTTCTGTAGTTCATGCATTTTTGGGCAAAAGAAACCTGAGCAGAAATTAGTCTGTTAACCAAAGCAGATATAACACTTGCTACTGCTTACCTCCTTTTCCAATTTAAATCTCACCTGGTGAGATGCAGATGTACAGCGGTCCTTTCCAAACMGTTTCCTCTTGGCCTCCGTTTTTTTCTCTTACAAGGCTCCCTTTTCCTCACTGAAATACTTGGTGCTCCAGGAGGTGGTCAAGGGGATGTGTCTGGATGCATGTCTGAGGCTATGATGTAATTAGCCATGTTGCTGGTGTTGGGGTTCTTTTTGTTTTAATTCATAGTTGTTAAGCCTCATATGGCTTAACAACAGCTACCATATTGCCTTTTCAGTTTAGCGTAATGTATGTGTTGCCTGCTCTAACTATTAATAAGGAAGAGAAAATAGTCAAGGCTGTTGCTATCACACAGACAGACTGCAAATTGCAGACACCATTAAAACTGAAATTCCTGAATGGGGCTGTTCCAGCATACCTTGCAGATCACAGTTCATTAGGATGAGGTATTTTTCTGTGTATTATGTAGTTTTTACAAAGATGGCACACTGCCCTTTGCCATAGTCTTTTTTTTCTTCTCCTCTTCCCATCACTGTTTTCCCAAAGGGAGCAAGAACAAGCAGAAAGGCAGCTGGTGTGGTCTTGTGTCAGAAGGGTTATGGAGACCTAGGACAGTTTGCCTTTTCCTGCCAGCAAAGGGCTGGTAATAGATCAGCCCTTGGAAATGACCTAATCTGACTTTGAACTTTCTTCAAAATGAGGCAGAAAGATGTTGCTACTCTTCATTTGAGGACCAGAAATGGAAGTTATAAATATTATTTTTACCCGTAAAACTTGGTTTCCACAGATAAAAATCCCCTGGGATTTACTCTTCCATTATGACAGATACTTAATGATTTTATAGTGTTTCTTCTAGATGAAATGCTAGTTCTCTCTCTTTTAATAGGCTAGAGTACCACATAATTAAGTATTAGAAGATTATTTTTAAAACTACTTTGTTTTCTTTGCTTGATCCTGACATGTTATTTTGAATTTTTTCCCCTCCCCCACACTTCTAGATGATTCCATATGTTGGGACAATTCTTGGTGGCCTTGTTCCTGGAGAGCTGGTTGTAATACATGGGAGTGTTCCTGATGATGCAGACAGGTAATAGCTGAGGTGTCACACCTCACAATGTAATTATGTGAGAAAATATATAAGGAATGAAAATRTTTCCAGGGTCCTACCTTTGATTTCAAATAAAGCCTTGTTCTAAATTTTTGTGGTAACATGGTGGTGAATACTGGCTTGAACAATTAATGAAAACTTCATGATGAGAATCGTAGGATAAACTGCTGCTTGCGTTCTGCTGATCCTCTCTTTTCTTTTCTTACTTTGCCTGCTCTGACTGTTTCTCCTCCCTGCTGGCTTCACTGGATATATCTGCTTTTCTGAAGAGATTCACTGAGGCTAACAAAATTGATAATTGAATGTGTTACTTGAAGGAATTACAAGTGGGATGAGGAGATGTGAACTCTACTGTTTATGGGCCAAGTCAGGGTCAGAACTCCTATACTATGCCAAAGTTCATTTCTAAGTTTGATTATTCTATCTAAGAACATGATGGGAGGGAGGGTGATGGCTACCATAAATGAGAAGCTCAGAGGATGTGAGGGGTGAGCAGTAAGTAAATACTTAAATCTTTCAATTCATTGCAGTAAATCACAGGAGAACATTTTGGAGATGTTCTGGAGATGTTTTGGAGGTGCATTAGAGAGATATTTTTTCTTTTTTTTTTTTTTTTTTTCTTAATCCAACAACGTGGCTTATGTCTGCCTGATCAGAGGTTCATCAGTAAAACACAAAGTGCTTTTTGTATTGAACCTGGCAGTGGTTTCTACATAGACTGAGCTTAATGTGGTTTGTCTTGGTGTTTGTGTTTAGATTCCAGGTAGATTTTCAGTGTGGCAGTAGCATAAAGCCTCGTGCTGATGTGGCCTTTCATTTCAACCCCCGCTTCAAAAGATCKGGCTGCATTGTTTGCAACACACTGGAGAAAGAAAAATGGGGCTGGGAGGAGATCACTTATAAGATGCCCTTTCAAAAGGGGAAGTCATTTGAAATTGTCATCATGATTTTGAAGGATAAATTCCAGGTGAGCTTGGCCTGTAGTTTTTGTTGTTGTTTTTTCTTTTTCCCCTTAGCCAGTTATCAGGCTGACACACAAAGGTATTTTGCGTATGTACAACGTAATGGTAAGCCTTGGTTTTTCTGTTGCAGAAGTACAGACTAATTCCAGAGAAGCTTAGAAACCTCTTTAAAGAGGTGCAAGTAAATCAGACCCCTCCTTTTGTATGTTTTCCTTCAAAGTTGCCTGAGTAGGCAAATAACWTTCTGCCATGGCTAATGACTCTGCTCCCCCTTTCTTACGTGCAAAGGGCTGACCTTACAGTAAACTTATGCAAGAATAGCATAGGACAGCCCTTCTCTTGAAGAAAACAATTTGAGCTACATTTGTCTTGTTCTGTTAGACTGCAGTAATGTTGGCAAGTGATTGGGTGATGGAAACAAAAAGGAGAAAAATGCAACATTTAGTATAGTCAAAATTCTCTCGTACTTAGTGGAAAAAGAGAGGCTGAGTCATCCGTGAGCTGAACTTAACTGCTCTGAATCTTCTGAAACACTCCTTACCTTTGTACCAAAGCAGAATAGAATAGAGATTCATGCAGATAATTTGATAAATGAATGGTGTAATCTATATTTAATGGCACTTTCATGTTTTGTTTCATTTTTTTTTTCTTGTCTCTTTAGGTGACTGTAAATGAGAAGCACTTGCTGCTATACAACCACAGAATTAGCCTTGAAAGAATAGATACTCTTGGGATATATGGCAAAGTGCGGATCAAAAGTATACATTTTATTTGTAATGTAAGTTGTACAGATAACTAACTCCTTACGTGGTTGTTATTCTTTAAATTGTGAAAGTGCATAATAGAATTTGTGGTGAAATGGAAGTAACAAAAGCAGCTTCACAGTGAAATTCAATGCCAGGGAATCTTCCTCCACAGTTTAACATGTGAGCCTCCCCAGTTTAGCCTTGAGTTTGAGGGTGAAAGAATAACAAAGTCTACAGCTTACAAAGTTAACAGAATAGATGGTATAAAAATGTGTTGGATGCAGAACCTGGGGGATGGACTAGATTTTTCATGTGTTTCAGAAGTTCCAAAATGAGTGCTTGTAGAATTCAGTGCTTCCAAGTGTCTATATTTAGCCACAATTGGAGCTAATTATGTGCAAAACCCTGTTTTTCCCAACCAAAAATGACTGAATTATTGAATGAAATGATAACTAGAGGTGTGTGTGTATTTGTCAGATAGGGGGATGGGCAGCCTTCTTTCTCAGGGGAAGGTCTTTATAGTTTGACTTGCACTCAGACCAAGCTGCAAGGAATTTGAAATGCAGGCAATGCTGTGCTTTCTCTGAGTTCAGCTGCTAGGTCTGCTGGAGAAAGTAAACCAATGAGAAGGAACTGAACATCTTGTTCTTTCCTGTACTTTCTCCCTTGTGCTCTGAAATGGTGAGACTTGTAGATCTGAAGCAGAAAGTGGTAAATTCCAGGGAGGTACAAAAGATGGATGATCACCTTGTCCCTCCCTCTTTCCTTACTTCTACTCAGTGAGGTAGCCTACCTACTCCTCTATAGTAGTCAGTCTTTGCTGCTCCAGTCTTACTTCWGTGTGGGCAAAGCTTAGGTGTCTTGCTACCAAACATTAGACCTAAACTCAGATCAGCGGACTAATAACTGTATTGAAGAAGGGTGAACATTTTGAGCCTGAGCTTTAAAGATATGCCTACTTCCTGATCAGTTGTGAACTCTATATGCAGATTCTTTCTTTGGGCCTCATCACTTGGTCTTGGGCACGTTGTCAGCGTTGTGGTAATTTAAAGCTGTCTGAATCGCAGTCTTGAATTGTTTCTAAGAAAAGCTTGGGGGTGAGCAAGTGCTGGAGGTTATTTTCTATCCCAAGCACAAGACAAAGGACTGTTGCTTTAGTTTGTGGTACTGGTCATGTATCCTTTGGAGAAGAGGAGAAAGGAGAAGGTGGTTGTTTCCTTTTCCTTTTGCTTTTAGTGTACTATTCTGAAGAGGAAGAGAGCAGATTGTACTGAAATAAGCAAGCTGAAGATACAGTCTTCCAGAATTTACCTGGGCACTGCCACTTGTGCACTGGGGAGGAACTGGGATGCAGAGGGCTGCCTGGAATCTCAGGGTTCCTCTGGGGTCCCATCCCTGGAGGGATTAACCCTCCTGGTATTCCTACTCCAGTAAGGAAAGCTGAGTGGGTACCCTCAGGTGCTAAGGGGGTGAACAGCTGGTGCTCTGACTACTGAATAAGGACTCAAACTGTACTGAGGTGATCTTTAGAAATCTCAGTTTGGCTTCACTAATTGATCTTCAGGATGTTTCCTTGGTTTATGGGAGTTTGGCTATCATTTCTTGACTGTAATCCTATGTTTCCATGTTATCGTTTCACCCTTCAAAGCTGCATGGATTCATGTACATTTCTAAAACAATTTTATGTTAGAGTTCTGTCACGTTAGCAGTGATCTCTGAATATCTCTTTTTCTGCAGTCTTTACAAGGCACTCGGCCATCATCTCTAGGAATAACAAAGATAAACACAGAAAATGTATGTATATTTTTTATAAAGGTTAAATGAATCTTCCTGTTTTCTGATAATCTAGTGAATGTTTATTTTTCTTTTGTAGGGGGAAATGCCAGATGATTCACTGTTCGTAAGTGTCTTATGTAGATGTATAGTAAATGTGAGGTGGTTTTTTTTGTTTTTTTAAAGGGGGGAGAGGGGGAGGGCATTAAAACCATCTCAGTTATTCGAGAAAAAACATACACAGAACAAGGGATTTGAGAACTTACTGGGAGATGRTCATCAGTGAGACTTTGACTAGCAAGTGGAAAAGAAAACTGCTGTCTATAAAGTATGTGGAGAAGGAATAAACATGGCATCCACAGCCATACACAGAGGAATAAAAAGGACCAAAGGAATCTAAAGGACCAATGACACCAAAAGTGTTCAAATAAGCATGCTCCATTTTCCCAACTTTGGGAAATACTTTCAAAACAAACTTGTGTTAGAAGTATTTTGCAGACACACTGAGGCTGAATTGCCTTATCTTGATGTGCTTAGTATGTCCAAAACTTTTATGTGTAGGGCTTAGTAAATCAGGCTGTTGAACCTGGAAGTGCCAAATACTGTATTTGTGTAACAGTCATGTTTGGATAAATCTGCAGCCACCATGTCAACCTCCAATTAGAAGATACTGTATTTGAATAACTGAGTAAAAATTTTCATCCTATTCATCCACAATGTGACATTCAAACCTGTGTGGCTACATCTTCATTTTGCTGACAGATCTGTGCCTGCCATACACATACATTTCAGATGGCTGGATGCGAACATTGCACCTTAGAGTTAGAACTTGCACCCAGCTCGCCTGGAGCCTTGACAGAGAGTACTCATCTCTTTGCAAAAAACCTGTAGAGGTGGTCAGTATCTAGCATCTAGTAGCTGGGTTTGAGTAAGGACCTCCCTCAAACTGAAGAGGGGTTGGAAGCCAGGAATGCGTACAAATATGGTGTGTGGAGAAGCTAGAGTTGCAGTGAATTTTGTAACTTTGGTTGCCTTGTCAGCTGATGCTCTACTTCCTTCAATCTTCTTTCTGAAACCAAATAATAGGAAATATTGTCATTTGCAAATGATCAGTTTAAAAAACAGACTAAATATCTCCTGCTTGCTCCTTTTCCCTGACCAAAATAACTTCTGACATAATAATAATAAAAACACAAATAAAATACTTTCAGTATCTGCCATTATGAACCAGTGCCTGGAGGACTGAAAACTTAGTGACCTTATTTCTAGTATTTAGGCAACTGTGGGGCTACAAACTTAGCATGAGTCTTACTCTTCTGAAGCATAACTGAAGCTTTCAGAAAGAAGAGTTTGTAARTGTTTGTGTCTGAATAACTGTGTGTTACAAACTGAAATCATTGCACAGTTTCATACTTGTTGTGATATAGTTTGTCTAAATCAGCTGCTGCTTCTCAAATGTGGCAAACTATGTTGGAGTATCCATGTGACGGATCAAATCTGGGATTTGTCAGTACTGGCCTTTTCAGTATTTTGAAGAGTCTTGACCATAGATTAAGGTATTTGTTGTTGCTTTTCCCTAATGCARCATAGATGTCTTTCTAATTTTTCTGCTTTCATCATTAGTGGTGGTAGAAGTAGCTGTAGATTATGTTGATTTTGAACCCAGAGTTCTAGATCTAGGGAAAGAAAAGTTAACATTGATATTTTCATATCAGTATAGCTTTATCACAGTATTAGTATCCAGAAACGTGTTGATAGGACTAACTTTAGTTGTAGGTGCAGATGTGTAATTGTAGATCAGACTTTTTCCTCCTATAGTAAAGCTCAGCTTTCATATTAAAAAAGTAGTTCACAGTCAAAATTGTGCCTGGTTATAYTTCCAGGGAGTTCCTTATGTTGGCCGACTCGATTCTGCACTTCATCCAGGACATACAGTTGCTATTAAAGGAGAAGTGATCAAAAATGCAAATAGGTAACTTACTGTTTTTGTTGTTGTTGTTGTTTTCTTCCCCATCCTTGCCCTTAAACTAAGCTACTCTTGAGAAGAAATACAGATTATTATTTTTTTTCTTTACATTGCCTCAGTATATCTTCACTGACTTGAAACTTAGCATCTGGAATCATCTGAAACTGAAGTGCAGTTTTCTTGGGAACCTGTGGAGTACTACTTTAGAGATGACTTAGAGCAGCTTCATTGTGAAGAGTGAAGATAAAACTGTGGTGTTTTTGTTGGTGGTGGTGGGTTTTTTGTTTAAGCCATCCTTCACAAGCCTATGTGCATCTGTTTCGGATTTCCATTGTGCAAGGCATGTGAACGTGCACACATGCAATACAAGGATGGCTTTTATCCTAAAGAGATCCAGGAGCAAGGAAGTTGGCAGAAGTAGATGGAATATGAGTGAGTTAATSAGATGGGTTGCTAGTGTGCTCAAATGCTGCATGTTACAATGTTCTTCTGAATGCATCTAGGAATGTCCCCTCAGAGATAGGAGAGGTGGGAGCATGAAGGTGCTTAACTGACAACAATTGAGTGCTAAAAGCTGGTGGGGGAATAGGAGCTATCACTTTGATAGCAAATAAGGAATGACAAGATTGCAAAGAAGGCACCTTGTTAGCATGATTTTAAAAGAAAGGGGGGTGGATAGCAGAGTGCAGCATGGTCAAAACAGAGCTAGGCAAATGTGTCTGCTCCAGCATGCACTTTGCTTGAAGAGTATCTTTAACTCTGCAGAAACATGCCTAAAAATGAAGCTATTAGTGCAGATTGAGAAGTGTGTTCTTTGTTCATTGTGCATGTATGCATTGCACTCCTGCTTCCTGAGAACATGCTTAGATCTTCCCAGCAGCTGTACAGGACTCAGAGTTCAAATTATTACTAGAGCCYACAGTCTAGAAATCTCATCAGCAAAGCTTGAGTTGACTTGAAATTAGACAAAATCTTTAATACTCTAGTAGCATTTGTGAGTCTGTCTGTTTGAAAAGCTTATTAGCATGCTTAAATTGTCTCTTTCTATTGCTTATATTCATGAAGAGGCTGTCAGGGGTTAAGTAAAATTAGTTGTCTGCTCTTTGAGTTCTAAACATACAGGTTTTTATGGAGTTTGCAAGTTGTTTAAAGCCCTTCTCTCAGTTGACACCATTGTATATGTTCCTCAGTGAGAAAAAACTTAATAGCTTCAAAATATGGCAGCTGCTCTCTGGACTTCTCCTAGAYTTCCCCAAAGGAGGAGAACAACCTGACAGCTGGAGTTAATTTGGAGAGAAGTGTTTCTTCAGATTCTGGAGGGTCTTTGCCAGAGGTTGAASCACTTCTCTAAATTTGGCTCTTTTCTCTCTCCATGCTTCTCTAGAGGGTCCCTGTTAGGAATCCTGTACTGTGGACATGTCTGGGATTGCAAAGTGTTTCAGCCTGGGCTGAGCTACTGTGCCTGCAAAATACTGTTTTATATGAATGAGCTCCTATYGTTCTTAAATGTACAGGGATAATCCTCAAACCTTTCCTTACACAGCTGAACCAGTTTGTCAGCACTTCTTAAGGGAAAGAGATGGTGGCATGTGTAGCATGGTATATGCCTGTCAGCACTGACTGCACTCAGTCAGCTTTGCTCAGTGCCTCCTTGTTCTTCCCTTCCCCTAGATTGCTGAGGCATGAACAGAAAGTTGCTAGGGAAAAAGCAGATCGATCAGTCAGTCAATCATCAGGATCATGTCCCATGTTTGTTGCCTCCAGGGAAAGCTGCTATGCACAGGAGGCAGTTGCCTGTTAACTGCCTGCTTGGTAGACAGCATGGATTAGTGCCTCATTTATAAACTCTTGGTAGAACAAACTTAAATGTTTTTTTTCTTTCAGCTTTGCTATAAACTTGAAATCAAGCGACTCAAAGGACATTGCATTACATCTGAATCCCCGAATGAAGACTCAAGTTTTTGTAAGAAATTCTTACCTCCATGACAGTTGGGGAGAAGAAGAAAAGGAGGTTGCCAATTTCCCTTTCAGTCCAGGAATGTACTTTGAGGTAAGGATAACTGAAATGCAGCATTATACTTTTAATTCTGCACAAAAATAGTYTGCAGTGGACTTTAAGCCATGCCACTAATACAGATTTTATAAAACTGGTGTTCCTGTATCTTAATGTCCTGAATGCTCAGGATTTGGTGAGACCACAGGAAGCAAGGATTTGATGAGAGCCATCTCTTCCTGATTTCTCTTTAAATAATACTTGCAAGTAATTCAAGCTGTGCTCAGGACTAAGTTTAATTGAATTTTATTGAAAGCTCACTCTTCCAGTTTCTTTCATCTGAAAGGATTTTTCAGACCAGAGGCAGGGCTTGCTTGAGCCCAAGCTTGATCATCAGGTGTTTTTTCTTCTCTTAACTGAACCTAATACTTGACTGTTCCTCTTGTTTTCAGCTGATAATTTTCTGTGATGCCCATCAGTTCAAAGTTGCTATTAATGGTGTGCACACACTGGAGTACAAGCATCGCTTTAAACAGCTTGAAAAGATCAACCTGCTGGAAGTAACAGGAGATATTCAATTGCTAGATGTCAGGAGCTGGTAGTTCCTTTCAATCAGTACTAAAAGAAGTAACCATATTCTCTTGACAGTTCTTTCTTTCTTGTCAAGWACAAACTGGTGCTGACTCATCCTCAGCCTGTCTTTATCTATTCAGGCTTATGTATCTGCCTCTCTGATTTAGGTGAGTACCAGAACTGCTAATTCTGAGATTAAAACTCCCCCTAGTTTACAGTATCCTGGCAAGATAAGTGTCTGCTCAGATCACCTCTACTGCTGAACATAGCAATATAAAAATGCTGCATCATACTGTGCCTAACAACTGCACTCTGTGTGTTTAAGTTAAACTAGTCATTCCTTAATAGCATACATTAAATACTGTGAAGTAGAAACTAGACTGAAGTAGGATCTAAAACTATAACTGTCCACTGCTTATGGGCCATTACCTGGTCATTTAAAATAGAATTACAAAAAATARGCTCCTGCTTCAAGTTTTGCTAGTAATTGTAATTTTTTTGCCTGGGCTAGATTAAGCAACCAGTTGACCATCAGTTCTTGAGAAAGGCAAGGAAGAATTTGATCCTACTTCTTAGCCATGAACGTCAGAGAGGATACCACTGCAGTAGCAGGCTYTGCCAACTCTGCTTCTAACAGGCTTAGATCAATGATACAGAAACATTTCTAGCTTTCAGCTTTMCAAAATGAAGCAAATAAAAGTGCTAGTTTAGATCTTGTGAGCTTCTGAAAACCCTTTATTTGATCTGAAAGGGCTCCTAGAACTGAGTTGAGAATGCTCAGGCACTGAAGCAGATGTTTCTGATTCCATTTTAAAATGTGTGAACCCAGGTGCTCCAGGCAGGATTTCGTTTGAGGTGAAACTTGGATATTCATCAGTGAAACAGAGAATGAATCCTTTTTCAGATTCTTKTATTAAAATGCTATCTGAAACAAGCTCTTCCTGTTCAGTTTTCCTTACAAATAGTCTTAATTTTTATACTGTTATTTTTAGAAGTACCTGTCAGTACATGTTCAAAAGATGTTCCTATTTATCTTAGTATCTGCTAAAAGACTAAAGCAATTTCAAGAATAAGATGTACCTGAAAAGAAATACTACTGGCTTTGATGTATAAAAATTGTAAATGAAAATAAAACTTACAAACTTTGTTTTTCTTCAGGAGTAGCTAAGTAGCTGTGAGCCTTCTTTGTCTGTGTCGTGTCTTGTCTTGCTTACTGTCTTACCCGTATGTGCAATGGTGAGTTTTTGGGGGCAAAATCATTAACAGCATAATTTAAATTGATCTAATAGGTGGCAGTCTCAAAGCTCCTCTGTTAAGCCTGTGTTGTTTTGTAACTTCAGTATCTTTCATAAGGGTCACTTTTTTACTTCTCTAAAAAAGTAGTAAAATAAGTAAGTTCTGCAGTGCATGTTTTCAGGGAGTACCATAGCATGACAGGCCCTACCGCAGTGGAATTCAGTGACAGTCTTGCATATTTGCACCATGTGTGTGCATAACTATCAGAATTTGCTTAGCGCTTGCTCCTGTTCCCTAGTCTTAGAATAGGAAGTCAGCTGCTTGCAGAAAAACAAACCCAGTCCTCAAACCATGCAGAAGTGATAGAGCCAGATTCTTACAATATTTTATTTAAAAAATTAAGATCTTAGCTCTGATAAAAATGAGAATGACAGTTTCCCTATATCATCTGCATGTGTGAAGTTAACAAGATACAGACAGAAGATGAAAACAACAGGGATARCTCAAAAGTAGCTCTGGAGTGATTCTCCCAAAATGACCTCCAGTTGCTGAATTGTTTTCTGACACTGGTGTTCAACTTCTTCACATTCATCTAGAAAACAAGTTAAAGGAGGAAAATAAGTAGAACAGTGATTACAAAGCTACCCTAAGGAGACCCCATCATTCTYGAAGGCCAGAACTCTCTTCCAACACCAGATATGAGGTTGGTGCCAAATATTTTTAAATACTGACTCAGGACTTGAGCAGATTAAAACTGACTTAAGCTATGCAATTCAGGAGATCTGCACAGGCTGTAACACTGAAGACGCTACCCTAATTAAACAAAATCTTAAGAATATGGTGGGTACAATAACACCCACTTCAGTTTGTGTCCTGCATAGCCTTACTAATATGGCAAACCATACTAATTCAGTGATTTACAGTAATTATAGCGATCCACCTTGTCTAAATCATTGAATTATGTTACCCTTTTTTGATCRTAGGCCAGTGTCTGCCTTCACTAAGATCACTTTATAACATTACCTTCCATGAGCTCTGCTAGGAATGGAATAGATTCTGGTAGCAAAACCAGGTAGTTCTCCTTCAGTTTTCCTGCAACTTCCAGCAAAGCAAGCAGAGCAGCAAATCGGACCTAAAATAAAATAACTGGTGTAAGGAAAGAGGCAGTCAAGTTCCTTGATTCCTGCCCACACACAAGATTCTTTCTAGCCCTTGAAATTAGCTTTCTCTATTGAAGGGTTCTAGTTTWAAACTAACTAAAATCTTCTCAACATCTGCATTAAAATACTACTAAAGGAAGAACAGGCTAGAAGAAGCAGATATTTTCCTTGAAGCTGTCTGATCTAACAGTCTTAAATTCCTTTTACAATACTAGTCTGTTACACTGTAGCAGAAGGACTCTGTACAACAAATCAACTGCTTCCCTGGATACCTATAACCTGTTAAATAGGAAAGACATGACCCACTCTGTATAMAAAAGGAGTTGAAGCTTGGCATCAATAAGAGGGAGTGCTGAGGCTCCCTCTAAAGCTCCCTTTTCTTCATATATGAACAGGTAAGCTCTTATTCAAACAGCTGACATGTCTTTAAAAAAAGCAGTATGGAGAACATCCATGTATGGAGAGTTAACTGCTTCCAGTAAGAGCAGAAAACAGTGTTGTATACATTCTATCCAGAACTCAGGAATAACACAGTCCAACTTCTGCATTTTAGCAGCAGTTTAGCTAATCCACTTTTTTTTAGGGGACACTTTTCTAATACCATAAAGAAAATAAATACAGTTCCTAACCTTAGAAGAGGCATGCCTCATTTTCAGCAGGATCTGGTAATTCAGTGGTTTCCAAAGAGAATCATCTGCCATTGCCACTGCAAACTGAGCTATGCATGGTATCAGATGGGCTGTCACTCTTTCCTCAAATTTCTCATCTCCTCCAAGCGTATTTTCTAGCTGTGAAAGTAAAAAAAAAAAAAAACATGTAAGAAGTCCAGGGTGAAATAAACCCTGCCAAAAATTCTAGCAATGGCTTTAAAGTATTCAAGAGTTAGGTCAGAGCACACTGGTAAAAGGGCACTGRGTCTGCAAGGCCTTAAGAATATGTATGAACTTTATAGAGTATGTAAGTTTAGAAAGAGGATAAAAGAACTAGCACCTCAAAGCTTTAGGCAATGCAGTTAATAGTGTGTAGCTCAATGACAGTAAGTCAGTCATTTCTTCTCTTTTTATGAAGGAGGAAGAGAGAGGCCTGATATTAAAAAAAAAAACACCCTCTTAAGATGAAAAAAGAAAGAATCTGGTATGAAGTATTTTTGTACATTTGTCAATACCTGATCGACTAGAGGCATCATCAAGGTTTCTGCTCTTTCCTTACTCAGGAAATTCTGGGTGTCAAAGAGGAAGAGTTTATGCAGGCAGTCTATGGTGAACTGCAACAGTAAACAGCTCTTTTCGGTGCCATTCTCAGAGTCAAAGAAAGCTTCATCTATGTGTGTAGGAGAGGAAGGAGAAAAAGGTCACCATCACAGGGACTCGAAATACAAAGTTTCCCCACAAGCTAGAAACATTATTAGTTATGAATATAACTAAAGGAGACACTATATAGTGATTGTGTACTTACCACAGAATCATAAATTAGACTAAGATGTTATCTGACTTTTAGCTAATGCCCTTGCAGGTCTGCCACTGCAGTTCACAGACAGCTGGGGATAAAAGCAAATACTGACAGGCTGTCAGGGGAGTCCTTAGCCATACTTGTGGAGATGGAGAACTACTTCAGGTAGCTAGACATGGGGAGAGGAAAATAGTTCCCCACACAAAAGTGGTGCCTTTTCTTGCCAAGGTGGCAGAGGARTCTGAATAGACTAGTTGACAGTAGGTTGGCATGTAAGCAAAGTCAATGGATGAGAATAATACCTATGCTCAGACAAGTACCAGAAACAAGCAATCCTCCTGCCACACAATTAATTTACTGACAATGAAAATTTTCATGTGTTTCCAACTTTGTATTTGCAGTGCAGAGCCCRTGGATGAAAAGTATCCTTTGGTTCCATCAGAATAAGAAAGATGCCTTACTTATAAGAAAAGGGAGAGGTATATCTTGGGCAATTAATCTGTAAGATTAATTTTTCAGCAATTATAATTACTCTGTCAMGACTTTAATGTATTTAGTAACTGAAAACTAACCAGTTTTAGAGATGTTGACCTGGTTCAGTGTCTCAGCAAATGGCTTCACCAGATGACCAGCAAATAGGGTGAAGAGACTCTTGAGCTTGTCTGCAATGCAATCTGCTAACCGGTGGAATGTCAGCAGTCTGTCTTTTAGGGTACACTCCGTTTTTGACCAATCAAAGAGCTGAAAATGACAGGGCAGTTAGCTCTTTGTGTACATGCACTGGAAAACACAAATCTGCTGATGCAGATGGACTATATTTGAACTCCTTACCTTGAAGAAGAGGGGTCTGAAAGAAGCCTCAGAAAGTTTCATAACCATACTTATTAGACAATCAATAATGTAAGTCTCCGTCCTACCAACTTCCTCCAAATCATCCTAGAAAAATTGGAAAACATAATTCCAAATWTGTAATGTGAGAAACTGAGCTTTCAGAGCATGTTTCAATTCTGTCCCAGGTTAAAGATGTAACCGTAATTTTCCACCTCCAATGAACAGTATTTTAGAACAGAATATTTGATGCCCAAAGTTTCAGAGCACATACACTCTGAATGGGAATTGTAACATTCTTTAGAACAACTGACGGAATTGGCATGTAGAAACTGCCTTTWTTTGTCCCTCTAAACAATCCACCTGGGCATGCTCTGTTCGGAAGTCCAAGGCTTTCACGAAAAACGCTGTCAGGTCAGACTGATGAGAGATGAGGTGCTCCTTCTCCATAACCATGATGTGCTCCTTCAGTACGTTCATAAGAGGACCCAGGCAGTTCTGTTAGAACAAAAGCAAAGTGAAACAAAGACAACTGTGATACTGACAGTAACTGAGAAACATAACAAGGAARTTGGATTTTTGCACTTTTACTCATAAAAATAGTATCAGTTAAGTAACTAAACKTTTTGCTTAACTATTTTTTGAGTAAAGCTAGTACTACTTCTGAAAAAAGTTTTGTCTCCCTCTAATCCTGAAGAGAGCAGTTAAGACTGAAATGTTTGCTCCTGTGAGGCAGGAGGAAAGCCCACATGAAAATTATGACTCTTAACTCTTGTGCCCAGCAGATACAGAAGGCCTTTGTGAACAAAATCTCACACACACTCGTATTTCACATGTTAACAACAGTAAACTGGTTTATTCCTCCCAGTTCTAACTCTTCTATATAAACTTTCCAGTATAAAAAGATATTTAAGAAACAAACAACTATTTTAAACACAATGCAAAGAACAAAAAACCCCTAACCTTCTTGGTATTTGCAACTTCACCGTAACACTTGGTAATCGCAGGCAAGAGTATTCTGGGAGCAAGCTTTGTAGCTAGGATAGTTTTCAGTGATGTTACACGTAAGCTGATCTGGGAAGAAGGACCAAATTCCACCATAATCTTTTCCAAGCGGACAACCTATCAGGGAATCCAACAGCAAAGTTAGTATACTTGAAAGCAACTCATTAAATTTATTTTACAATAGTTGTCCTTTAGCACAATTTTGCCTGAAAACAGCTACAGAGACTATATCTTATGGGCATACACTTAAGCACTAGTAAACTAGTGCTTGCAAGCATCTGGAAGTGAAAAGCACACTCGCAGTGCTGCAAGTCACTGCTGTCAATAAAGAGCCACTGCCACTAGCATAAGACTGGAATTCTGCTATTTGTACCCCTCAAAGCACGTTAAGGTAGGATGTCTGTGTACAGGGATTCACTGTCTTCAGAGAACAAACACTGAAAAAATATTAAATCAGTGGCAGAGGGTCAGAATAAGGTATTATTGGAGTTTTTATAGATACACACATTTGATAAGATCATGGGTATTATGGTACAATCCTTCAGGACTGATCTCCCTTCTCAAAGGGACATACTACAACCTATCAGAGGGAGGAGGCTATCTTGTATCTTCTATCTTAGTGATTTGCATATGAAGATGAGTAGAACAGTAACAGGTTATATAACCTTCTACTTAATCAGATGCACACGTTCCTTCTTCAGTTTCAGAGCTAGAAGAAGAATCTCTACCTTTGACCTTCTTCTAGGAATTGGGCAATCTGCCCCACTTTACATATCTGTATAACAGGTGGCTCACCTGCAGCAAGCAATCCAAGAGATAAGGACTGAGGAAGTGTGGTAATGTTTCTGCAACCTTCAGCAGAGCTGTCACAGCACTCAGCAAGTAAATCTCACTGGAGATCAGCTCCTTCTTACTTTTTAAAGTCTTCAACAGTGCTGGCATCAGCCTGCAAATAACCAAGCGTAAACACAGACAGGTGAAATAACTAACAATTCGGAAGCACATTTCCAGACCTCTAATCCAGCCTTTTAAGACTGCAGAAAGAATTTTCATATGCATAATTTCAAAAAGTTAACCTTTTGTGCTCTTCTGCTGTATTTTGTTCCTTCAAAGAGAATGAAAGATACTAGATACAGTTTAAGATGTTATTAAAATAGGAAATTTATATTTGTAATGAGATAAAGCAACCTTAAAACTCACAGGTTAAATGCTTGACGACTTCTTGAATAGGTAGAATAAAATAATGTAATATGCAGTGTTTCCAACTGTACTAGTTCTCATGTTTACAAATAGATCTATTCTACAGTAAAAATACAGAACACAGTCTGACATCTCTGGAGCCATACAAACTGCCTCACTGTTCATAGCAGAAGACTCTGTAAAGAACCGTACTGATTGTAAAATGCTCTCTTACAATTGGCCCAGTAACATTTTACCTCTATGACCAGGAAGCACCTTCAAGCACTATGGATACCCTTATACGTGTCTACACGGAACATACATGGGCAGACTGCCACTTAGCCTTCATTCAGCATTCCTTCTTTCACTAATGCTTTTTACTTTAATTAATTCTTCCTGCATGTATTTCTGTTAAAAAGTACCCAACAATACCTTGGAAGCTGAGGTATTGCTTGGGCTTTCAATGTACAGGTGACCTCAGCTATACAGAGCAAAGCACTTCCTATCACATTCTTTTCTTCCTTCGCTGAAGAAATCAGATCAATGGCAGTTTTCAGAACAGGTATAAATGGCACTGGATTTTCTGTGCCAAAACCTTTGCAGAGTAGCTTGAGGCTGAACAAAGCAGTTTGCCTGTTGATGGCTTGCTCCTCCTCCTCCTCCTTTCTTTTACACTGTACAATAGCAATGAGCTCAGGAACTAGCTCTAGGAGCTGACGGATCTACAAAGACAACAAAACATGCACATCARACAAACAATTAGAAACTCAGACCCTGGAAGGTAACAACAGGCAGGTAACCCRTGACTTACTATTCAAGAACCGACTGCCAGGCTGGAACCTAACGTCACTACTTAGAGCAAACCATTTCTACCTCCATCTCTGCATTCCTTGGCAAAAAGAACCAAGTTTAACCATTTGGCCTCACCTGATTCTTCTGCCACCTGGTGCGCTGCTGCACCTTGTTGTTTAAAAGGTCCATTGCCTTACGTCTCACAGAGGGCAGCTGATTTGTCATCAGTCCTCTAATTACAGGGATAAAGGTCTCTGTTGGCAGTAAGGCATTGACCTACAAGAAAACACAGACATAAACACTCTTCCATTCACTGGGACACAGTAGCCCCAAAATATGGCAGGCAAATGCTCTTTAAACTCTGCAGGGGTTTCAGGGTCAAAAAAAAAAAAAAAAAAGTACAGGCCAGCAGTGCAGGCCAGAGTGAATCTGAGACAAGCAAAGGTATAAAGTATAAAAAAGGTACCATCTACAATATTTAATGTATGTTTGCTAGCTGCTAAGCCGACAATGCCCACTAACTCCAAGGTTTTCTCAGCGTTTCCTTTTGTGTCAACACCGGTTAGCTATCCTTCTTTCCCCTAAAATACTTTTCATGGTACCTCATACATGTGTATCACAGAAAGTGGAATGTTTCAGGAAAAAAAATAGTAAATATACTTCTGATCAAAGAAGGATTAATACAATAAAATAAAAAGCTTTTTGCTCCATTTAAATTCTGTGCAGAAATACAAAGCAGTTTCACTAGCACTAATTAAATCATTTTATGAGTTAACAGTGAGAAAAGCTGCCAAAAAGCCATTGTTCCCTACCCGATAATGAATGAAACAACTGCTTCCAGCCAGCAGAGTATTAAATAGAGGAAATTAACAATCCTGAATTTATTTTCTGCTTGTTCTGTCTAAATTTGTTGGCACTGTATGAATTCAAACAATGCACCAAGTTGTTGACCATCCAATAAAGATTAGTAAAGAGTTATAAAATACTAATCCAACAACAACAAAAAAAACTACAAAGATTATAATCAGCAAAATCAGAAAAATCCCACCGTTAACAAGAGGGCTAATAAGACATACTTTATCCAGCATATCATAGGACTTGTTAAGCAGAACCCTCCAAAACTTGGCTGTTGGCTTGTCCGTGTTTCCTTCCACTGAAGATGCCACTGTGTTTATATAGTGAAGAACTTCTTCTAATAACCTAGATAGAAAGTAGGCACTTTTAGTGTGTATTAAGTACAGTGAAGAAGTTAATTTTATTCCTAGCACAAAATTTCCCCAGAACAACAAYAATAAAGGAAAATGAAACACCTACTGGAGAAGACTAGCAGGTAGCATCTATGTATTAACAAAAGACTATAGTAAGAATCATGCGTGTAGATTAAAGTCTTCTTGGTACCTTCATATTAAGCAGAACTATTATTRTAGGTACATGTTAAGAGCTCTATTTTAAAAGAGAAACAACACGGGAATATATAGAAATCCCAAAACAAAGACTTAAGAAACACAGCATTTCATCTGAATCCCACATCCTTTGTCCCTTAAAATAAAAGTCAAACCTCCTACAAAACTCTCCCTCAATTTTGCATTTTGCATCATGGAAATATTTGGTATAGCCTAATGACTACAACTGTAAACTGTCATTACTAGTAGTTTTCTTACACCAATATAGGGGCATCCATGAATAACAATTCCCTCCACTGCCAGGAGTGAAGCAATACAATATTTTGCTAAAAAATGTAAGTCCTTTTAGAGAATTCATTATCAACAGCATAAAGATTATGGGCAGGTATGTAAATAAACATCARAGATACAGAAACAGTGTGGATATTGGACAGAATTCTTTGGACAGAGTAACCTGTTAGAAAGATATCTGAGTCAAATTTAATAAACCAGTGAACTTGTCTGTAATAAATACTGTTTGTTGCTGCTAATGATATTAAGCATATCCTTGGAAAAATATTCGGGGAAAAATATTCTGAGGGGACTATGCTTCAAAAATATTCCAGGATTGCAGTATAAGCTAGAAATCAGAGGAAGAACGGAGCAGATTTTAAGCATACCTCTGTTCTAACTTCTGTAGCTCTTCTGTTTCTTCACATTCAACTATCTGTTTTAAAAAGGAAGAATGAAAATCGTAATTGTTAAGATTATATCCCCTCATTAAGTTTATATCCCAGTGTACATAAATCTGGTTGCTTTGAATGAWGGGTCCATTAACATGATAATTATAGAGTTCCTCATATTTGCACTTGAGCCATTATTCTAGAAGGTAATCTGAGAATCTTAGGCAATACAGTCATAGTAGCAAATACATTTCATGCTGGTGGATGACGCTCAATTGAAACACTGGGAACTATTYCCAGCTAGATCTCCAGCCTCATTTTTAGTATTTTTTCATCTTTTCAGGCTTTAAACAATAAACCCCACCCCAGAACTGGAGTTACACAAATTGTGAGTGAAATCTCAGCCTCAACAGAGCCAGTATGAATCCACTGGAGCCAGAATTTCACTTTTTTTACTTCAATCACGCAAAAAGAGTCTCTTAAAGAACTCTATTAAAAAGTCATGAACATTAAAGAGAGATTTCAGAACCATGTAAATAAAGGTGCCAGCAAAATACACTACAGAGTGTATTCTGTTATCCTCCTTTTTAGTACAAAGCCGTAACTAAAAGCAAATTAAACCTCTTCTATTGTAGTGTGGCACAGTTATATGATCAGCAATCTGCCACTATTACCTTTTTCACAAAACTCTGAGAGGTTAAGAGTTGTGACATGAAGGAGACAGACAAGAATTTGAAGTGTCGAAGTTGTTTGTCTGAGTGAGACTCCACATTAAAGAGCTGGCCATCCTGATTTTTCAGCTTTGTCTCACATGTTCTTGATTTTTTTGGCCCAGGATCATCTGTTAAAAATATATGCAAAACAAATTTGCAACCAAGAGAAGAAGAGATTTAGTCTCTGATTACAAACAAAATTGAATTAGTCACATGCCTATTAAGGATACCAATTTTGCAGTATGCAAAATCACGTGGAAGTTTGCRAACAGATGGTCTAGAACTACAGAACATGAATTTTTCATTTCAACAACCTGAAAAGCAGTGCTGCCATTCCACTTGATCATATTCTTCCCTTATGAATTTTCTTTTTTTTGTTGGTGCTAAAACTATGGCACATTGCCTACAAACACRAGACATATTTGAGGCAYGAGCATAAATACTACATCTCACCTATTTGAGAAGAGTGATTTCAGTGTCATTACTTGGTCCTTCTAGACTGAGCAGATATATTCAAAACAACAAATACACTAAGCCTTCCCTTGAAAAGGAAAAATCCACCCCTCCACACTCTTTAAAATAAGAGACCGGATRAATATGAAACCATATTGTTTACTTATTGCTCCATTACACTGAAGTAGAAAGAAATGAAACTTTTTTTTCTTAAAAAAACAAAAAAGAAACAAAAATACCCTACACTAACCTGACTGGTGGTTCCTGTAATCTTGGTGGCTATGAATAATACCTTTTATTTCAACTAAATGGTATACCGTACTGTCTAAACAAGGAGTACTGTTTGATTGCAAATACTCAAAGTAATCTAAAATTAATTGAAATTAGTCACAAAACAGTAATCACATATCTTAACCATATTATAAAAAGGAAAAACTCAGAGTAATTCTGCACTGCCTAATTTTCTATCCAGGGGAATCACAKGAAGGTTCACATGCATTTGCTGGCTCTGTTTTGTGCTTACCTTCTTTGTTCTCTGGCAGCTTTGTCAAGTACTGGATTATTTTCATCATACTCTGGAACTGAGAACGTACGTTAAATTCACAGCAGATGGAAATCCAAAATTCAGTGTCTGCCTCCAAGACAGYATCCTGTTTATGGTTTAAAAAGAGAAAAATGTTTATTTCAAGATTTTTTAAAAACAAAAATCACTCTTGAAAAGACTTGTTACTGAGATTGCGAACATGCCATGGTAAGCTGGATACTGCCACAATTAAAGCTAACGGTAATAGCAGCAAGCTCTTGGAGGGATCCTAGYTCCAGAGCATGGCAGAAGGCATCAGCCCACTCCATGAACTGAACAAGACCAGAGCATCCATCTGCAATACCCTCACCTGCTGGTATAGACTATGCATCCTAAACTCCAGCTAGTGACTAATGGTTAAACATCCATATTTCATTACGKATGCCTCTAGCCAGTTCACACCCTGCTGAGAAATTACCTAAGACAGAGAGGAAACAGTTATCTTTACCTGTCATTTTGATCARTGCAAGTATTTGATCCTTTAAACCAATCAAAAACTAATCTTTTCTACGTAAAGATTTGGTTTCAATAAAAAACTCAAGATGCTCTAAAGCATGGCCAAGACTGGCACACCTGAGTAGTACTGCACACAAGTTAGTCAAAAAACAGTGAAAATAACAGGGTGCTCAAAGTCTTACCCAAAACACAAACTTGGTTTTCCTCTCCATTTTTAACAGCTATCATAAGTTCATTTTCAAAAATGCTTTCTAACATCAGAAAATTAGGCTGTGAAGAGTTTAGGGGGGAATTCTGCAAACACGTACTACCAAAGTTCAAGATCYTATCCAAACCTTAGGCACCTAGGCAGAAGTAAAATGGATCCAGAGACAAAGGGCTACCAGCAGAAGCAGCAAACTGCTAGGTAGCTAATTTAGTTAAAAGACAAACTGCCRCCTAGAAACAGCGTAGCTCTTAGTGGCTGGACCTATCTAAAAGGCATTGCGTGTCAATATATATTGCGAGGAGAAACCATTATATTTATGGACACTCACCTCATTTCAGTCTTGTCTGAAAGGCTGTAAATAGAAATGGAAGCTACCTCAACCTTTTTTTCAGAAAAAGATTTTTCAGAACTAGCAGGCAGGAGACYGTTGTGGGCTCCGGCCAGGGTGAAACCTGTCCATGGCTTGCCGCAGAGGTAGCTAGGTGTTCTGGCCTGACCCTGCGCTCTCCTAACAGCCTTCAGCCAAGAAGCAGCTGCACATAACTGCTGCCTTCCGTGCTGCTGGTGTGCTCTGGTGCTCGTGCACAGGCACAGCCGTTACCCAACCAAACCCAAACACTGCAGATCACTGTGCTGACTCAGTTTGCTGTGTGGCTGCTGATGCCACTACAAGGGAGGTAAGGAAGCATTGTATTCTGCAGTTGCAGAAAGGGATTAAACTACTACTGCAAAAACTGTATTTGAGGCTTGCCCTTCTTACCAGTGTTTCTTTAATAATCACTATGAGAGCCTACCTCCACTAAGATGGGAAAACCTTTACATATTTCTGACCTAATAGGGTTTATCATAGTTTGAACAGGGAGACCTGAATCATATTTTACAGACAAACCTAACCACAGAAAAAAAGAAAGCTTAAAAAAAATTTGAAGCACTTTACAATTAGACTATCAGCTTCTAAGACAAAAGATGGTTYTTGCATTTGTGCTGTACAAATCCTAACTCTTGAAAGGCAAGAGTATGAACAGAGAGGAGGTGGTCAGTCTCTCAAAGAATATGTTGATTTCTAACCTTGTCTGCGCTTGATGTTGCGGTCACGGTTTTGGTCACATACTGCTCAAACAGCAGTACCAGCAGAACCCAGAGGAATCTGTCTTCTCCCACTGTAGTGATCAGTTGGGCCAGGACAGGCAGGCGCCGATGCTCTGGCACGTGGGGCAAGGCATCCACAAACACACGAATGATTTTTATCACCACTTCTTCCACACTTCCAGAGGCCTCTGACAAATCACTGTCTTCAGCCTATTAACAGTAAATAAGTAAGGCAGTACAAAGGGGTTATCACAGGCAGGTACAAGTTCTTCCTTGCAGACTCCACAAATGAGAGCGAGCACTATGTGCCTCGTAACAGCAGTATCAAAATTACAGTCCCAAGAAAAGTAAGTGCTTCACAAAAAAAATCTTTACACTACTGAACAGCTTTCAATTACACAGTTCCTTTATAATGTTCATAGAAAATATTTCAAATAAAATCTTCCCTCCTCAAAAAAATAAGATCACTCACATTATGCTGAAACAGTAAGAAGGTTTTCAAGGGAGGGTAATGGCACACCCTTATGAAAACTTTGCTTGCAYTGTGCCCCATAGTTAGGGCCTTGGTTTCCAGAGTCTAGTGAAAATAATGCAAGTATGCTACATGAACTCAGGTAAGTCACGTTAGATTACCCTTACAGGTACTAATTGTATGCATCACAAATATTTTTGTCACAATAACGACTGATGGCTGCAAGTACTTTTTTAAAATGAGAACACCTTGACTTCTTTAACAGAGACTTGGATGAAAAAGCTGTTTATGTGTCATTAAAAAAAATCCTAAACCCCAAATCAATCCAAAAGCCCACCAAAATTCCAGCCCTTTGTAGAGAAGTAGGAAAAACTTTTTCCTAGTTTGTTCTTACATAAGAAATTTACACAACATATTTCATGTTTAAATAAATTATCAATGACTGAAAAATTAAGAAAATTTATTAGCTGCAAGTGAAACTTGACTGAAGAAAAATGTCCTTTTAAAAAAAATCATTCATTCCTCCATTTGAACAATATGTATTTCTGTTTTGGTTTATAACTATTTATCTAAGATGTCCAGACAAGAACAAAAAATTCACACAAATACCAAATGGAAAAAAAAATTTTGTCAAATATTTTACCCTTCCACTTTTTCAACATCATGACTATTATTAAACATGACTATTCTAATCTATTTATATTTTTCAGTGTTTTCTGGTATTTCTGTGGTGAAGAAACAGAACTAGAGTATATTTCAGGTCTTCTTTAGGTGCAGCTATGATGCTCTTTTGACTAAATCATTTATAAAATTCAGGAGCTTAGAAGATTAATAAGCAGTAGTAGTCTTTGCTGAATTCAGAACTGGTTAGACAAGGGCCAGTCTGTTGGTACATACTTTTAATCCTAGAATAGGCCACAGTTTATTCTGTTGCTGACATTCTAAACCCTTTACCCTATTTAATTTTACTAATGATCTTATTGTTCAGTATTTTCTACTCCTTTTCATTAAGTAGGCAAATTTACCTGTATAAGAGCAGGAATAACCATCTGCACTGTCTTATTAATTACTTGGAAAGTGTAAGTATCATCCAGACGCAAGACATTTGCTCCCATGAACGTAAAAATGGGCATGATGTTATGGAGAACTTTATCCTGGAAAACAAAACAGACAAAATTATTTTATGAACTGTGCTTTGAATGTTTCCTTCCCCATACGTTATACCGTAAGGCATCTCTACTTCTACCAAATGCCATTAGATTCCTGTAGAAGAGAGTAAAGAAAATGATTCTCATTATCATCTTCAAAAAAATCTGCACTGAACTAATTTTAAATGTATAGCATCCCTTAAAGCTACTTCCTATGTGATTGTTGGTGTTCTAAATACTACTTTAGAGACCTAGATATGCTTCTAGGCCAACAATTAAGGAGTAGAAATTGAGATTTAGTCTGATAAAAATAATTCTCAGTGCCATGGTAGTGTGACATGCTGAAACAGTTATGGAGAGACAAGTGACAGAGGCACACAGCTTCCAGTGATTTTCAGTATCTGCCCTTCTTTTTTTAAAACTTGTATCACTTAATTCTGAGAGTGCTGGACTGGTAATGTCACCTAGCTGAAGAACTGGTGTCTTAGATTTTCTCAACACCTTGAGTAAGTAGTTATGGATATGTTTCTTATCTTCATCTCTTCAGGGTTAGCATGATGAAGGAATATTTTACAAAAAGAGATAAGATTCATACCAAGAATTTCATTTTAAAATTGAAAATCCTGTCAAAGCCCTTATTAGGGAAGAATAAAGGCTGGATTACTGGATTCTGTAACAGTTGGTGTGAATAAGACAATAAAAAAAGGAAAATAACCCCAACAAAAAACAAAAGCCAAAGCTAAACCCAATCCTCCACAAGTTTGATTGTCAAAAACATTTCAGTTTTGTCTTTGAGGAAAGAGTGCCTTTTCAAATGTGTGGAAAAAAGTAATGGGGTAAAGATAAAAAAACTCAAACTGAGTTTAGATATGCTTAGATGTATATTACTGCTTTTATAGATCCAAAGCAAAAAAATCTCACTTAAAAAGATCAGTGCATAGGCAAATTTCAATCCACAGATGAAAAGRAAAGGTTTGTTTCTCAGTCAATTATAACCAAACCAAACTTGGTTTTATCATCAATTAAAACTACATTTCTCAGTGCTGTGTAAAATAGGAACTTGTAAGAATATGCATACTGTTGGGCCAGCTGTTTTCCATCTTACGCACAAAAAAGCAGGAGAAGGAAGAAAATAATATACCAAAGCTTTAACCATAACAGGAAGGTGAGACAGGGCTGTTTGTTGTCAGAATACTGCTTCCATTTCTGATGTGCTTCATTGCAAGGGATAAAATTTATTTATGATTTATAAGCAAAGCATCAAGMCAAGAGGTTTGTTTTCAAATAAAGGGAAATATGAAGTGCTAAAAGGACATGGAAGTCCTAAGTTTTGCTTCTTAGTCCCTTCACAGAAGGTTTCCCCACAGAACAGCTCTATATGTTCTTACTCATAATTAGAAAAGGAAAACTTCAGATACTACTTACAGGAAACATGCCAGCAACAGCACCAAGGAGTAGCAGTGCATGGTGATGGGTCTGGGGCATTTTAGATATCCTGATGCACTGAACTATCAATTCCACATTGAATTTTTCTTTATCAAGGACATCTGCAAAAAAAAAAAAAACTGATTAATACACACCTTAATGGTTAACCACATAAGAATGAACAGCACACTCAATCACTGATTTCAATYTGCAGACTAGACCTAAGTGATAAAAAAAAAAATGACTAAGAGGGCAAAACTCACACATGCTATACAGAAATCTCTCTTTCCACAACAATACATTATATACTCATAAAGACGAAAAAAGCCGGACATCACTGTTTCAAATGCACAACTAATGAGAAAATACCCTAGAAACAGGTTTAGCAGTTTTACCTGCTGGGATCTTGCTACCATCTGAAGATAGTTTCTGACAGATGTTTAGTAGGCAGCTGAGGATTAGCTGCTTTGTATATTCCATATTTTCCTCTTCTGATGCTAGAGGTTCCAGACTTCTATACATTCAGGAACAAATTTAGGAAACGGCAAAAGGAGATAGATAAATAAGTCAGTAGACTGCATATTAAAAATACAAATAAGAAACTGCAATATTTGTGTTACAGAAGTTCTAAATTGAGGATTCCAAAAAATAAAGTTTTTACCCCAAAAGTGTCTGTTCTTTTTTGTTTTCAATATATCAGGTGGTCTAAAAAATCACATTTAGCAAAGCTTTGTTACAAGTTTCAGATGATTACTTGACATATGATTGCCACTTAATGCAAACACACATAATAAGAAAAAACAAAACAAAAGAAATAAACAAAAAAACCCACCATCATCACCCCAAAACACCTAATCTATATGTAACCTGGTAAATGCCTAGAGATAGGGTAGGCAGAAAGAGCCATAGTTTTCTTAGGATCCACTGGTGATGGCAGTACCACTACGTTTCAGGAGGAATTTTAAAGCTTTTTTTTYCCCCCTTTTTTTAATACTAGCTCTGCAAAAGAAACAAGTCCTGTCATTCGCGCCAGTTTTAGCATAAGTGCCATCCTTAGCACTCCCAAGCCCTTCACTTCAGAAATAAAAGCTATACTTGAGAAACTATACACCAGGTAACCATCTTAAAATGCCCTTCCGTATTGTTCATGGAACAAAAAACTCAATAGCAACTTCATATTCCCCTTATCTGATTTACCTAAAATAAGTTCAGGTTAAAAAGGCAAGTCACAGAACAGCGCTACAAACAATAGAGAAAATAGCAGCAGTTTTAATGCTTTACATTCTCTGCTGTAGAAGAGAACGAAAAAGGACTCGTATTTTACGAGGGCATTACCGGCTCAGCAGGTTAAAAAGTGCAGGTACCAACGCCTGTGGACGTTTAAGTTTCTTCTTATACTGCAGTAATTCCAGAACAAGCATAACCCTCTGCCAGCTGAAATTGCTCGTTTCTGGTGCCAATTCTGCATCTTGGGCCTTTCTAAAAAGAAAAGACAAGCAATACGGATATACATCTCCAGAGAAAATAGCACAGTGTTTTAGGGAACCAGCAGAGACGTAAGTAAATATTTTCACGTAGAGAGTTATATCCATTACTGAAAGGAGAGGTAGCAGTGTGCAGGCTTTAACTGAAGTAACAATAGGTTTTAAACAAAGGGAGAAAACAGATCTAACCTGAAGGGTCGTGGGGAGGGGAGAGTAGGATGCCTATTACTGAATAATTGCCCAAATGCTGACCAGGACGGCAACGAGTGCATTCGTGAGCATACCCTGACAGACAAAGTTTACGGTGGGTCAATCTAACGTGCAGTGACCCTTAAATAAGGGTCAAGTGAAGTAAAATAAGAATGCAAGAACAGMCATTCTAAGAGCATCTTAAAGACTTAAGTCATGTGTACAGTAATTTGTCCATACACCCTTATTACTAATGAAGTTTAAGGCCTAAAAAAAATAAATCTTGTGCAATTGTGTCAAATCAAATTCTACAACTGCAAATGCAATATGTTAAGTTCTGGGATAGTAACCATTTCTTGTTTGTTTGTTCTTTTCTGCTTGTTTTCTTAATTAGGATGACAGTTCCATCAGCTCTTATAACATGGGCAGGTTTCCCCCTGCCACAGGTAGCTCTGAGTTATTTTACTCTGTGCAGGAGGAAGGAGAAAAATAAATAAATAAATACAATTTCTTCTGCTTTCAATATAACCTATGAAATGCAGTAAAATAAGTGGCTTTTTCAAACCGTACAGAAAACATTTTTGTATCTCTAATCGTTTTACCTCTGTTGCTGCATTTTCTGCCGTCTAGTTTGCTGAACAGTAGTCAGATTTTTGGTTTTCTCAGGAGGCTCCAGTTCTGTGACAATCTGCTCAGCGCACACTGAAATCTGAAACAAAGACCAATACTGCAATTAAGTATTTCATATCACACATCTACAGGGCATGTTTTGTTTTGTTTTAAATACGCCTCCTTTATACACATATGGGTATATAACCCACATGTTCCAAGTCACATCACTCTAACAACCTCTAACAGCCTGTCCTATCATAGTTTTTAGAGCAAGAAAATGAGGAAAGGGCTTCTAGTCCAGGTAATATGATAAACTGCTACAGGAAAAGTCTTCTGATAACAGGAAAAACAAAACAAAACAAAAAAAAAAAAAAAGAAACAAAAAAGAAACCTGAGTTTTATCCAGAAAATAAAAATCACATGCAGCCTAAGGGAGCGACTTCCACCAAATTCATTCTCACAGTATAATGAATCATCTTTGATGTATCACTTCTATGCATATACCCTTTAAAAAACAGTACTTGAACAACCTTTTTATCCTATTAAAGCAATTACATTAGGTAATCTGAATTGTTTGTGATTACTTTCATGCTACGAATAATACAAATAATGAACATTACCAACTGTAGCAACATAGAATCATCTCAGTAGGTTAGAACATATTTCTCTGTTTTAGAGTTTACCACTTACCCCTTTAAACACGCTGCTAATTGTCTGGGCACAAAGCGGGTTTTTACAGTTCAACAGCAGGTCAAACAACACTTTTAGCAGTTTCTGTTGTACTGTCCCATCTGACACAGCTGCAAAGAATGGTTTAGTTATCTACAAAAGAGAAGAAAAGAAAAGAAAGGATTTACAGAGAATTACTATAAGAGGAGAACTTAAAATTGCAAGCTATGAATCTTGGTTTGTTAGGTTAGATATGATGAACATCCAATAATACATGCGTGTACATGAACACATATAATAACATTCACATATTAGGTAGGTATTTGTATACATGGAGGAATGTTTACATGCAAAGCACATACTTCTGAAATACCCAGACACCTCAGTACTGTAAATTTCTCATGCATCTCGGCTGATGGGTGGAAGCAATCTGCTGTTGCCAGCCTCTTATAAGTATAGGCTAACACGTAGCTAATAGAAGACCTGCATTTGTAGCCTCCTCCAAATAAGATTATTTCTCACCTACCGTATTTTCTTGACATTTTTGCCTCAGAATAAAAACATAAAATAAAGCTCCTGCACAACTGGCAAAATCTAAGGACTCTGGAGCAGCAGTATCTGCAGGCAATGATACAGATTTTCACCTGCATCTGCAGGCAAATACAATTTTTTTTAATGTAAGTACAAAATACAAATAAAGCAAGCAGTAATTTCTTCTTTCAGTAAGTTTACAAGAAGGTTTTGCAGCACCTATTTAAATGTTTTAAAACACTACAGAGATCTTGAACTCAGGTACCAAAAGAAAGACAGCTCAAAAACTACGGGCCCCTTAACACAGAAAGAATCCTTATAAATCCAAACACTAGCATCTGTTTTAAGCATATTAAAAAAAAAAAAAAAAAAAAAAAAAGGAACTTTCAGAAAGCCATACCTGCCCAAGTGCTGTGATCTGGAAAGACGGAATTTCTTCGTAGATTTTCTTGGCAGCATGCAGACTTTTGATAAATAAATCCAGACTCTGCTGATTCTTGCACAAGAGGGTTGCTGAATGTTCATTGTATTTTCCAAGGATAAGATGCAGGAGCACAACTTCGTCTTTCAACATTGCCTCAGGTTCCTTCAAGACCTTTTCTAGCAACCGGTCTAGTGCAGGCAAGAGGTGAGAAAGAATCATCTGCAAATAGAAAATTTCAAAGAGAAGTTTGGATTTTGTTATAACAAATTTTATTATAACAAACTTCCAATAGCTTGGCTTCATTTCACTGCAACACTCCTTCCCCAGTACTGCACTACATACTGCACTGCATATTGTATTCTGCACTAAAACTATTGAACAGGAAAAATACAAGACCTATCATGAAGTTCCCATCAGTATACGCTTATGAGCTACTTTGTTACTCTTCTTTGCAGAACAGTATTTCTTAAGTACAAAAATAAAGCACATTTTCTCAGCGCATTTATGACCGCTGTCCCTGAAAAACTGAAATGTGAGGCAAAACCACTCATCTCTATATTGTTTATGCTCCCTTAAAGAAACATCCAACTGAATAGGATCAAAAATCCTAACTTTACTCATTATTTTTGAGCAATGAACGACACTTAGAGAACAGGAACTCCAAATACACTAATTTAAAAGAGATTAACATCTACAAAGAAAACTAATGACACAAAATTAATGACACAAAAAGTACTTCCTATTACGTTGCAATTCTGTATAGAAAAGTCCATATATTCACTGATATTTAATCCAGATGACCAGTTTCTTCTGGTAGAATTTCATTTTGAAATAGCCCTTTTGAAATAACATGAAGGGAATTTCTTTCCACTAGTGCAAAATTCCACAGCCCAAACACTCCTGGATGGAGCATGAAAATGTTTTATGTCTCACTAAATCATACTTTGCAGAACTACTGCACATTATACAAAGTGTCAGATTAATGCTAATAATTTATAAGTGATAAAGTTATTTAACTGAATTATTACCTAATAAAATTGGATTTAAACACCCTGCTGAGCGGGGAGGTTGGACTAGATGATCTCCAGAAGTCCTTTCCAACCTGACTGATTCTATGATTAACTGCAGTTAGGAAATGTAACCATCCCATAAAACAAGTGTGACACTGGAAAGGCTGCACTCACCTCACCATGGACTTCACGAAGAATCTTCATTAGGTTTCTTGCAATGTATGATGGGCAAATAGGGTTTTTTACACAATCAAGTAGGCTTTCCAGAGCTTCTGATAATTTTTTCTTCTGGGATTTCTGCTTTGTTTGAGAAGCTTCAGACACAAATAGAGTTCCTACAATCTAGTTCATTAACAAAGTAAAAAGTAAGTTCTTGCCCAATAAAAACGGTGCTTTAAAACAGCATTCATTTATTGTTTTTGTAATAATGTAATCTAGGTACAAATTGAATCGTTCATCTGTAAATAATTCACAAGTTAAAATCTGTTATTTGGCTAGTATCTCAATTCTCTGTACGTAACAAGTCACTTGCATGTTTTTATAATCCTCTTCTTTTTTTTTTTAATCCACCTACTATGGTTTACAAATATAGGCTGCTTAGAAGATGTTAGGAAAACGGTATTTAAAGAAAACCGTCAAAAAAACAACCCCCCAAAACATRTGCATTATAAAACACTAGGGATGGCTTTTCAATCCTTAAAATAAGCTTGAGGAGGATAACTCACATGGGAAAAGAGCATGCAAGGCTTTATAAGACTCAGTATTTTACTTACTATCAGCAACCTCTCTTGCACGCAGTGTCAGCCATTATTGAGCCCTGACAGAAACAATTAACTTTTCCAGTTAATTTGGAAAAGATGGGAGTTCACAGCAGCAGATAAAACTTGTATTACTATGTATCTGAATACAAAGATACCTGTGTTATGTATGTAGGGTCAGATATGATCTCTTCTGTTTTTTGCTCCAGATTCTGAAGAATAGGATGAAACACAGAATCCTTTATCTCACTCAAGGAATGGAAGCAGTTGAGAGCAGCTCTTCGAACTTCACTCACAGGACTACCCAAATTAATTAGCAAAGGTATCACCACTGAAAAAARAAAAGAGGGAAGAATGGGAGGAGAAGAAGACAGCAGAAAAAAGTAAGCGGTCAGAATTTTAACTTATCTGTCTATTAAGAGGCCTCAACAGTCCATCAGAATTAAAAAGTTACCCACATCCTTACATAGTCCACAGAAAKTAAGATGCCATAATTGACTTTTTCAGCATAGGAGGTTGTTTCTTTAACATTCTTAAGATTAAAAAAGGAAGTGGTTTCACTTAATTCCAAGATTGGGCTAGTAACTGCCAGCAACCAATGAGCAAAAAAGAAAGCTGTCTCAGCCTAGCGCAGCTGAACGTAAACTACTAGAGATACTTTTCTAAGTATGAAATACAGTAAAATTGCAAGAAATAAAATAAAAAACAAAACTTTTTTCATCCTCTTGTTAATATATGATTAAGCCTTAAGATGAGAAATACTTTACCTGGAGATGACAGTGATAGCAGCTGCTTCTTCTTTTGGTATGACTGTAACACAAGCAATGCACGGCCAATATACAAAGCTCGAGTCTGTAGCATTGCATTGACTTCATAGTTCAGTTGATTTGAAAGGTTATAGTTGTAAGTCCATAAAATTGAAAGGAATTTGAAGAGAACCTCTGAATCTTCTAGATGTACCTTAAATTTAACATTAAAAATCAGTTATTCTATAGCTTTAATTTATTTGGCTAAACAAAACACTTGTGGGCTATAAGTATGTAAATATAGTATATATTTTTCTTATCGTTACAGGCTGGAAAGACATCCATACGAACACTTCTGTACATATTCAGCTGAATATGAAATTTGTTATATGCAAAATAAAGAAAAATTAGGAACTTATTTCTTGTTTTGAGTAGCAGTTATCTTCATGTTAGAACTGCTCTAAGAAACTAACCCGTCTCTTTCATCATTCTTACAGTCTTCTGAAAATCACTTTTCAAACGAGTTTCTCAGAAGAACTAGGCACGTAATTTCCTTGTGCAGCACAGCTTTCAGAGTTGAACACGTACACTGAAATTCATTCTTAGATTTCATACCGGATTTGCAATACTACAGAATGGACAAAAATTAACAAACTCTGAATCCAATGTGTATCACCAACTGTTTCAGAAACAGGTTGGAATGATTTTTCCCCCCTCAATAGGTACAGCTTTTTCAGGAGATTCTAATCAGTTTTTCACAAATCTATATTCAATTACMTCCAACTTGCTGTAGGACCTTTCTGTCAAAAATATATGAGGAACTTCTGGTTTTGAAGTAATTACATGGTCTCCTCATAGTATCCCAAATCAATTTAAAGCTCATGTTTATCTCACAGACTGACAATAGCTAACAGGTTTTCTGTCTGCAAGGCATCCTCTGAAATCCTAAGAGTTCTCCATGTGTAAAATAGAAGTACCCACCCAACATCCTGCAAGACTGAACATAGTTTGCCAGAACAACTGATCCAGCCTCTGACATACCTTTGCCTATTCTTTCTCAGGAGTCCATCACGATCTAACTTCTGGCTGTATTAATTATTCTGGAGCAGACAGAATTATCTGTCTTATCCCTTTCACACTGAACACACCCAAAATGAGGGACAGCAGTACTCCATGAGTGAAATAATCAAACTATTATTGCCACTATTGCTTTCACCAGATTCTAGGACAGTACCAACTCCATTCCACAAACTTCCTAAAATCCTTCACCCCACCTTCTTATTAATCTCTCTCTTCTTCTACGCAATAACCCAATTTACTCATTCAAAAACGCCAAAATAACATCCTTGCTTCCTTGCTGGCTGCCTGTAACTGTCCAGGCACTGAATCAATCTCTCCAACAGCTCCATCTTGGTACAACTTACCTCACTAGATCTTGGAGTGACTGTTAATTAGACAATAAAATTATATACAAGAATCAGCATCAGAAACACATTTTGTTTTGAAGTCATTGCTATTCTTTCCTTCTCCTATTTGTATTTGTCATGCGCTTGTCTTCATTTAACAGCATCAAATTCCAGTAACAACAATATGAGCCTACATCAATTAATTGCTTCGTCTCCGATGCCCAGAATGGACAATTACTACTCCCTGTCCTCTAGAAAAATTGCCAAAATTCAGTTATTCTCCTTGCAAAAAGAATCTCACAATACTGATGACGGCAAGAGAATATGAGACGATTTTATACGGAAAAATATACCTTTGCAATATCTTGCAAAGCTTCTCCTTAAAATAAAATAAAAAATACAAAAATTAGAAGAACTGTAATAAATTTTACAGGGAAACATTTTGTCTTGTTCTTCGGAAGTACAGAAGCTCTAACTCAAAACTCTAACTGTTCATTTTGTCCTACAAATCAGGGTTATATTTTCATACATGCTGGTATATATRTTTTTTTAACTTTAATTTTCTGTTACATTCAACCAGGGTTGGCTTCTTACCTGAAGCTTAGACTCCCATTTGCTCACAGTACTAGCATGTCATAAGTAGTATTGCATGATCAATTCTCATTTTTCTTTGAGATTCTGAATTTTTGCATAATAGGTAACGATTAATAACTCTAAACAACAATTAAGAAAATAAATGCAAAAAATACCTTCAGTAGAAGATTCATCAATGCTCTGAACTGAATAGCATTGCTTCCCTCACTAGCTCCACAGACAAGTAGGTCAAATAGACCCAAGAGGAGGTGCAGGTAGTCTTGGCTATCTTGATTCAGAGATTCAGGATTCCACCAAATTTCTTCTAAAAATATATATCATTAATAAATAAGACATAGTGGATATATATAAACAACTCTGGAAACAAAAGAGAAAGCAAACATCTCTACAGTTAAAAGATGACATTTGTCTGATTTCATGCTCACAACTAAGAAATCTTTACTGATCTCAATACAATATAAACAAATTTTTGAAAACAAAAACCAGTTTTCCTCACTTCAAACCAATGCTGAACAGATCACAGTCAAAGCCTTAAACACTTACCTTTAGAAAAGGACAGAGGAGGTTTCAGGTCATTAATGAAGTTTTTCAACAAAAACATGAACATAGCTGAATCTTCTGTATTAACACTCTGACCACTATTGAGTTTTTCTATATATGCAGTTAACAAGTCCACTGGCAAAGTTCCCTGCGTTATTTCAACAGACCAGTTTGGGGGAATTTCCTGCAAATTAAAATTTCATTTTAATGAAATCTATGCCTTCACAATTCCATCCAACAGAAAACACAACATGATTTAGAATAAGTTCAACAATATTTGATTTCCAACCTCAAAACAGGTATCCGTACGAACTAAATTACGTTTTTGATTTAATATTTAAACATACACCTGCAGTTATAAAGTTTATACCTGCTATTACTGCCATTATTAAGAGTATACATAAGCAAGGTACAGAAGGGTAAAATACAAGTCTTTCTAAAACACCTCTTTAAAGAGATTAGATGTTACTCAACAGTTTGTAGACACTCAGTTGCATCCCTTCATCTAGCTCTGCTAAGGCAACATAACCTATGTCTTTCAAATACTTGCACGTATAAAAATCTCTTTAATGGAATAATCCAAGTTGAGAATAACTAATTATCATGTATTGCTAGATGTGTTTGTGTGGTGGTGAACACAGAGATACAGCCCTGCTCCTGTAGTTTTGTTACACACAAAAGACCTCAAGCTGTTTTAACAACAGAAATAAAAAAAAATAAATGGGAAATGTGAAAACGAAACAAGTAAAAACATGCTGAAATATTCTCTCAGCAATCTTCCTGCTTCTCTGATGATTCCTCATTCCCCCTCATCACTTCCCAACAAGTTCTAACACAATTGCTTGCAGAGCTGCATCATGAAGCAAAATCCAGCAACTCAGATTCAACGTTTTCACTATAGTTCCAAAGGTTTGCTTGAGACTGCAACTAATACATGCTCCTCTTTGTACTCAACAGCTTTTTTCCCCCTCACATGTAGCTCACAGATGTGCCCCAAACTCAGTGCCCAGCCCATAGCACTAGTATGCTGAACCACTCCATGGGGGTGTTAGTTTAAAAGACAACAGTTTTTAAACTTTCACTGTGGACTCCCTAGAGCAGTAAAATATAATAGAGCAATTCTTAATGTCAGCTTCCGGTACTGCTGCCAAGTGTGTGATTTTGTTTTGAAAACAAAAGAAGCCAAGATTTTCAGTCCTTCAAGGTTGCTGAACTTCCTGCTCCTCCTATGAAAAAGCCTCTTCCCTTATAGAGAAAACATCATCTCCAAACTGTCTACATCTTACCTCTGCAGGATGACAAGCTTCAAAATTTTGTATTTTTTCATTCAAGAAACAGAAAACTCTGATAGCCACTGAAAAATAACTTTCCTTCCTCTGTGAATTGCAGCAGCAGTGAACAAGCATTGAACCAATTACATGAGCAGTTACTTTCTGCCTCACGCTGTCAGACTCTGTTTTGGCAACAAGTATCAGACCATCAACCTTGGAAAAAGGAGGGAAGGAACAAGAAGTCAGTAAGACTGCAAGATTTTGCTATGATTTTACACTACAGTTTGTTATATTTGGTTTGCATGTCCAATTAATTCCCGTTACCTTTTATCATTGGTAAAAAAATTACTGTGATGTAATGATACCTTTGGAATCCAGGTATGCACAAACATCAGTATCTATGAGCTAGCGAAAGTTATACATGTTTATTCTCCTATTTTTTTTTCAAGAAACTAAAAATTCATGAAATTTCCTTACACTAATAATTTATCCAAATATGTAACTGCTTCACTTGTTACTTTCCTATTTTAAGGCAGAAATTTAGTTCTGCCAAGCTAGTACTGGAGTTATGCAATAAATATATTTTCCTAGCAGCTTGATGATGACACCTTAATGTCAAGAACAGCATATACCAAGTTCATCCATATCACATTCATTCTACTACAGTAACCGCTTGGAAAATAAGATCTCTTAAGGTTTGGTAACATGGCACACACACCATTTGCAGTAGTAAGGAAGGATCCCCTGTAGTCATATTCTCAGAAAACAGCAGAATCATTTTCTTGTTCACTGCTCCAATCAGCTCTGCAGACTTGCTAGATTTAATTGTGTCTTCAAGAACTACTCCAGAGGGTGGGGTGAGGGGGGGGAAATCAGACAAGGTAGATATATAAATCAAGTACTAAAACACTGGCAGCTCAACAGTATTTAGAAACAATGAGAAACATGCTAGACAATTTCCTCACCACAGATTTGAATGCTTCTGCTCAACTCTAAGAGCTCTGATTCTTCCCCCATACTTTATCCCTACACTTATCTTCACCTTGTATTTTTATCTCGTTTCTCTTTGCTCTTCTCTTTATCAGGAAGTTTACTTTTCTGAGCACAAGAACGTCTATCGTTTCCTTCAAAAAATGAACTCTTTTCTTTTTATTTTCTTTTCTAGTCACCTATTGCTGATAGCTTCCTTCACACTTCAGTTCAATTTACTAAAAAGGCTAAGCCTCAAAACAGCAAGTCTAAGAAAAGAATTCCTTGATGAATTACAGTCATTAATACCACCACAAGAAAATTTTCTTTCATATCAATGTACAACTGCAAAAGAAAACCAAAAAAGTTCACGAGAGCTTAAAAAAAAAAAAAATCTGTAATCGCAGATTATTAGCATAACGAGTTAATGGTAGCCAATCTCCTCCTACACGCATTAAGGCTCAGTAAGTATAAAGTTTTAAATTATTATAGTTTTTCTTTTATCAAATTAATTACAATTAATACTTTACCTTCTGGCCAACCTTTCAGTAAAGGGTGTAATGAGCAGAGACCAGATTCTGACAAACATACTGCCATTTTCCATTCTGAAGATTTTGAATTTGCATTAGTGATTACCATAAAAGGTAACAATTGCATTACTGTTTCATTCAGCAGTTCTTTCTTCTCCTTCAAAATCTCTTCTTTGACTAAAATTTGTATTGCCCGCTCCAGAACCTTATACCTAAAAGGAAAAAAACAAAACCAAAGAAAAACATTGAAAACTACTGTTCAAACATAGCAGCAATAACGTATTTTTGGTGTAGTCTCAACTTTCTATGCTTTTTCAAAATCTAAACAGCAAGTAAGAACAAATGAGGAATTCATGGGAAATGGAACAAGTAACTGCAATTTGCTCTCATAATTCAGCATAGACGTATCATAAAAGTAGTCAGAAAGTCAAAAATGCTTTTAAAAGTAAAGTTACTTTATTATTTAAATAGAAAACAGACTGAAAAAAAACCCACAAACATACCACTTCCCATCCTTTGAAAGATCTGCTCTCTGAAAGATATTCAAAAGACTTGAAACTACTATTTCTGGATTGACTTGTTTCCTGAAAATCTGGAAAGCAATAGAGAAAGCAATGAAAGCACAATAAAACAAAACATAATTTACCATATCAAAACAGAAAGTGCATCTGCCATACCAAGTGGAATTATCAAAGACAACTGATTGAACTCCTAGCGATGAGCATGTACTAAAAACATTAGTCATGAAAACACATGTTATATGAATGGGCAGTAAGTCCTCTTGTAGGGAGAATTTATCTTAATGCAGAAATGTTAGGTAAAAATGATAAACATACAGCAAATAGAACACTATAATTTAGTAAGAATTTTTACTTTATGTAGCATATGACAAAAAAGGCATACTAGCAAAGAACAGTAAAGATGAAAGTTTAATCACTCACATGCTTCTACTCATATCTTTTTGTGATTAAGAACGAATGCACACACAAGACCAATTATACTATTGCTAATAATATTCTCAGCTACTACTAGCAGAAGTAACAAAGACAGACTGTTACTGCAGTTGGAAACAATCAGTACAATGCATACCAGGGTCCTATCCAGTAAACCTGAGCTGAAGTTCAGGACATGGCTACAATCAACTGACCAAATGACACCCATACGGAAAAACTTAAACTGAGTGCTTCTAACTAGAGTAGTGACTTGTCATTGCACCATTTTTCATCCAAAGGGCAGATGACATGGTTTGCGTTACTACAAAAGAATGTATGGGATAAGCAGAAGCACACTTCAAATAATAATCAAAGATTAAAATATGCTTTAATAGCTTCAGGAAAAAAATAATATAAAGAAAAGATAAATTCAAATCACAAATGTTTTGGGAAACACCAAGAAGCGGAAATTTGAGGAAAAAGTAAGTGTGAGGAGGTAATTAACAAAAACCTCCTAAATGTAAGCTGCATCATCTGGTTAAAGGACAAAAGTCATAAACCAAAGAGATTAGAAGACGACATGAAGGGTCATTACAAAGAATAGATTCCAGATACCTATACTTAGAACCATCTAAACCCTCACCTGATGTATCAAAATATACACACTTACCTCCAAAGCACTGAAAGCAGACATTACAACATCTTTGTTGTCATCCTTAAGCCGCCCAAAGATTGCCTCCTCTATGAAGGATTTATCAAAGCCTTCCTGGAGGGGAAAAAAAAAAAAAAAAAAAAAAAAAAAAAAAAAAANAGAGAGAGAGAGAGAGGGATTGTTGGCAGCATAATTTAAAGGTTTTAAATGAAATGTTTGAATCCTAGCACAAAAAAAGTGGTAACATCACTGAAATTAGATCTCAAATAACTGACAGGCTAACTTTCAACAACAGCAAAAAGAAAAACAGAACTAACCACTTAAGATTTTATCCTAGACTACAAGTAGCTCCATGAACAAAAACTATATCTGGACCCTGGAACAGAGGGAACAACAGTGACAGGAGCTAAATGAAAACACCAAGTAAAACATGAGGCTATTTCTAAATGGTCTAATGTAGCACTTGTCTTCTCTGGCACATAGCCTTTTCAAGACATTTTATGTTACATAAGTTCTACAAGTGAGAAATTGAAGAGACAAACCTTTGATGTTTCAATAATGTCTTTCAAATGCTGAACAGCCAGGACTCGCACAGCTGGCTGAGGATGGTTCAAACTAAGCAGGAGAGAGGTATCAGAGTCTTCCAGAAACTGAAATACAGATTTCAGAGTGACTCACTGTATGTTAAAGGTATTTTAAGTATACGTAAGGATAATGACAGAGATTCAGCAATCTTTTAGACTAGAAGAGAACCTGTGCAACTTAGACCAAAGTTTCAACTGCAGCACAATGATAGAGCACAACTGTTTCAAATACAATCTTTTTTATGTTAGCACACAGTTTTTGGAATATAACTTGAAAAGTACAGTAAGCCACAGATACATTTTTGTCCTAGAAAAACACTACACTTATCTAAGGATTCTGAGAAAGCTCTAGTGACAGAGCCAATATGACAGAGCACAGATATAAACCGTTAAAAAGGCATCCCTGCCAGTTCAATTGCCTGTACCTTATCTCATGAGCCTTAAAGGCTGAACAGTCATACGCCTTCGTTCTGCATGCAGTCTTTTTTTTTTAATCTACTTGCTCAGTCACCTGATATAAGCCATCCTTAAATCAGTACAAAATACATTAAAGCACTATTGTATATAGTTTATCTTTTCCTTTGTGCTTTCAATCATTGCAAACAACAGCCCACAATACTAATCATCTATTAAAAAGAAAATAGTAAACCCAAAGCTCCTTAAACAAACTTGTTGCACTCATGCTTATTCAGTATTACAGCTGATTTTCAGTTACTCTTCAGAAACTGCACAGGAAAATCTCTGCAGTCTCTATATTCCTCCACGTTACTGACTGCAAGTATTTGTAAAAATCAAGATAACATAAAAGGACTGAACCACTGTCTCTCAACTAGGATATATTTGTTTTTTACCTCCCTCAAAAGAGACACTTTGACACTCACAAAAKTCTTAAGCAAGTTGAGGCCTTGCTAAACACCACTACATTGTCATTATCTACCTGTACAGGATCAGTAATGGGAAAATTCATAGCAGAAAAAAAATTACTGATAACAATCAAAGGGGAGGTGAAAATGTGTATGGAAATCATGGAAAAAAGCTCACATTCATCACTGTTCATGATAAATGTGAATTTTAAATATCAGATAAGTTTTTATTTCATCACAGTTTTGATCAAGCCCCCCAAAATCACATCTGAATAATGGTTTTTGTGGGATGGCATAGATGTGTTTAAAAAAGAAAACAGAAAATAGCACATTGCCAAAACAGCAGCCTTCAGCCAGTACACTCAGGTAAGAGYTAGACTGAGGAACTGACCTTTACTCACCTTATACTTGCCGCAGCTTAAAGAAAGAGAAATAAATTGGTGAAAAAGATTTTGATCAGCCTGATCCGTAACGTCTCCCAGATACTCCTCCAACACTGAGTCTAATGCTTTAGGATACCTGCCAACAAGAGGGGGAAAAAAAAAAAGGAAAAAAGAAAAAAAATCCACAAGACATTACTGAAGAACATGTATTTGCTAGAGAAATACAAGGAAGCTGAAAGCACATGCACTCATCTGAATCAACTATTATAAGAAGCTTTATAAAAGCAAATCAACCATTATGTCTTAATACTGATGACATGCAATCCTCTAAGACAAATAATGAGCAGAAAAGGTCACGCTACATAGCAAAAAGCCATACAAAGCCAGCAGCTGTGTCCAGGTACAAGCAAAATGATAAAATATACACACATAGCTTAAATATAATTTAGACAAAGATTAGGAGTCAGTTGCTTTTACCATATTTATTTGGGCAAGAATAGTCCTTTTTATGCCTAATAAGTTAAAATCATAGTTGGCCTCATCAATTTACACATTGTGGGTCTGTCATAGAAAAATGGAACTTACTTTCTTTCAAGAAGTCTGATAAGAGGAAGCAGCTTCTGATTGAGTGCAGCCATTTTGGTGGGATTAGATTCGATCTCTGTACCATAGGAAATAAACTTTTCAAGAATCTTGCTACGATTGCAAACAGATGAAAAAGGCCATAATTTAGAACAATAGTTTTAATTAGTTTTACAGAACATGCTGCTGAAGAGGTTAGAGTTAATACACATTAACGATTACAAGTACAGCGTTGCCTCTAGCCTGAAGAGGCTCTTCATCTCACAGGTACTCCTATAATTGCTAAAAGGGTAGCTATATTGGACTACTGAATGCCTCAGTTTCAACATCCAAGTTTGGAATTAACATAAGAACTCAGAAAAACATGACACTTAAAAGACATGGTCATATAATTCTAATGACATTGTCAGATATTAGTTATTACATCAAAAGTGACTGTTGAACTATTGGGGAAAAAAAATAGTAAGTTAACTCACGAGGCCAACAGGCGATCTAAATCCTTTTCCAGTGTTATACTCTGAAGAATAGCTTCAAGATGTCTGATGTAAATATTCTCTCTTTCCTCAGATTCTTCTTGATCTTCTAAGGAAAAAACATACAATCATACAAGATGAACATCAGTTTGAGAATAATCTCTCCATATTGATTAAAACTAACAGGTTGCATCAGCAGCATCATCTGATGAACCGAGCATTGAAGACAGCAATGTTTATCCATTGCTAGCACTAACTTCAGTGTGTGCTGCTAGCAATTCTTCATACTGATGTCATTTAAATATTAAAGGCTGTATCTCTACCAATAAATTCAAGTATGCTTTGGAACAGTCCAGATCTGTTATCCATTTCCTGTGTTAGCAAATTGCTATCACATTTCTTGGCATGAATCTGACCTTTTTCAACTAGAGGGCTTTCCCAACCACGACTGGGCAATTAGAACAGTTCACAGTGCATGCAGCTACTCTGTTTTGCAGACTAGCACACACACACAAGCACTACACACCATTTGACATCACTGCCCAGGAACATTCCCAGGCACATTCAATTTACTAAGCTAAACACAGATGTTCACCACTTAAAGTACACATGGAGTACATAAGATCTACCTAAATAAAATCTTCTATTCACAGGACTAAAATCATGTATTTTGCAATACTAGACTTCTGCAAGAGTCAGAAATTTCATACATCAAACGTAAGTTACTGCTGAAACATTGCAAATTAACATCTAAAGTCAAATTGACATAGATATAGCAGGGCCTAAAATGGCATCCTCTGTAAGAACTGGGAAAACAAAATGCAACACAGAAATGCACAGTCAGGTCTTTACATGTATTGGTGCAGTTTTCATAGCAGGAGCAATTAAAATTACATAGCTAAGACATTTATCACAGCAATCTCCCTATAAGACTCTACAAAACACTGAATATATATACTAACTTACCTGTATCAACCTTAATGATGGTGCAGACAAGGTGAGGTAACAGGTAACCCAGAAGAGGAGAGATATCATAGCTTGCTGAAAGGCCTTGCAAAAGTTCTACCAGTTCTGGGTTGCTGCACAGGTAACTAAATGGCCTGCACAAAAGAACAGGGAACAGAGGGGAAAAAAAAAAAAACGCACATTGGTTTGGGTTACCAACATTTTCAAAACACACAGAATTTCCTAAGGATTCAATTTTCAGCGTCAACCACCTCATTGTAAATAACCACTGAAAAGATCTAAAGGGTACCAATTACCAATTGCCAGAGTTGTATTGGCACATTTCATATTCTACAAGTAAACAGATTACTGTTAGTCATGTTGAACATGGACGCTGCATCAGCACAGCCAAAATCCTTATGTTTTCAAGAAGTTGGTAGTACAAGTAAAAATATTCGTGTGTATTGCATTAAGACCTGTCCTCAGAAATGCCTCTTTGTCCTTTGGTTACGTACTAGACACAGTAAATTCCAGGACCTATGTAGAAAAAAAGAAGGTAGAAAGTAGAGCACTGCAAAGAGCATATCACCTATCCAGTTGCAGCAAAAGGAAAAGAGAAGAAACAACAGCTCAACGACAGGAGTTCCTCAAAGAGCTAAGTAATCTCTCTTTCTGCTAATGGAAGTTTCTCTCATCTTTTCTCCCTTCACATCCATTTGGCTGTCACTGGCTGGGTGCTGTGCAATGCATCAATGCATTAGTTCCTCAGTCCTGAGCTTTTAATCCATGTCCCTGTTCCATGATTGTTTCCAAGTATCTAGGAAATAAGTGTGCATATCCCAGCAGAGAAGAAACTGAACCTACTGGAATACCCACGCAAATTTCTCTAGCAACAAGTAAACTCCCTGTAGCATTCAGCACTTCCACCACTGTGTCTGACCACACATAACAGCACCAGCTAACAAACTCTCTCAGGCTGGAACAGAGAGACTGAGGGAGATGAAATGCCATAGGTACTTCTGAAAGAACATCTGACTTCTGGGACCAAAGAAATGATGGTCTTTACCCTTGAGGTGTAAAACTACACAAACACAAAGTCCTTCCCTTCAGTGGGCAGAATTTATTTTCTCCAAGCTGTTCAAATAATTCCAGATTTTCACTACCATTATCATGTTAGCTTCTCTTCCAGGATTTCCTCTTACTGATAGGCTTCAGTTTTGCATGTTGAAAGCAATCCCTTATGGAAAGGAGCGAGATCTGAGGAACCAAAAACCACAGACTTGCACTACAGCTCATTTGCTGTAATGAGCATATAAATTTTCAAAGCAAGAAGAAATCTCAGATTCCTCCAAAATATCAACTATCCAATAGCTGATATTTACAATAGGAAAATACTCCTTTAATAAGCAGGATGAAAACGTTTAGATTATCAAAATGCAGTCTAAGCTTTTAAAAGCAGGGAACCCAAGTCATGCAGACTTACTTTTTTCCAAGATTGTCTCCTTTCTGAGTTTGCAGAAGAAGGTTCAAACATGCCACCCCTTCCCTGGCTAATGAAGGCACTTTAGTCAATGTCTTGCTTATTTGTAACATCAAGGAATGCACCAAGGACGTTTCCACTGTCACTTTTACTGTCATCTGACAGATTATCATGTATGTTGCAGCTCTGTAATCCTGTACAGAGGATTTCAGGCCCTAGAAAAAGAGAAAGATAAAGAAGCATTCTTTGCGACACATAAATCATAAAACAAACAAACAAACAACAAAAAAAACCCACAACAACCCAAGCATATTAATATAAAAAAATCATTTTCATCCCAACATCCATGGAATCACTCTACCTTTTTTCCAATGTGTTAACTCTTAAACAAACCATAAACTCAATTTTAAGAAGAAAATGCTGTCATGTACAGTTCACATGCATGCAAAAAGACATGCATTCATTAACAGAGCAAGATTCCCATATTCTGGAGCAAAGAAGGCAGTGAAGCAAGTTGTCCGCTCTGACTGCACTTTGTCATTGTTTACCAGAGTAAGTCTCTAATGTGAAGTTTATTTAGGCTGTGTATACAGTTCTCACAGCTCCATTCCCAAAGCAGAGTAGGAAGTAGGACTATAGAGTTCTTAAAATGCTTCTCTGAGGCTCGAGGAAAATTATTAGCCATACACACTGCTTTGAAACATTAGGCAGGTGAAGGTAAAAGTGATACAACACATTCCATATACATTCTACCTTGCACAGCTATGAATGTCTCTCTTGAATGTGAGCTGCAGGAAGCATGTCAGCAGACACAATACAGGTCAATACACAGAAAGGAAAACAAGGCTTCAGGTACCTTTTGGATGTAAGGGAGTAGCATGGACACTATAGTATTCGTTATCTTCTCTGTTGCCCCAAGAGCAGACACTATGGTGGAAGCATAAAATGCAAGGAGAACTCTCAATTGAGCTGAGCTGCCAGGACACTCTGAAAAGACCTAGACCATAGAAAAATAGTTGTTCAGACATCAGGAAAAGTGTAAATACAAGCATGGCTTCTCAAAAAAGCACAAGATTTCAATCTTCCAACATATAAACTCTATCAACTCCTGCGAGCATAACTGGAGAGATCTCTTCCTCCAGGACCCACAAGAGAGGCTACTGCTACACCTTGCAGATCAGATAGAATGAAATGGGTACTATTCCTCAGCTACTGCAGTTTTACCACGATAAGGTAACTTAAACCACTTCTGATTTCTGTGTTATACTCAAGACTGAACTGGACAGTTGAAAAGTCGATTGACGTATGCTTAATTCTAACACTCCGGTTATGTTTGAACAATCCTTATCATTGTTTTATTTCTGACATTAATGCTAAACAAAACAAAAAAAGACCATTTAACCTCCTAGAACAAGGACGGTAACATTCTCAACTTTTAAATTCTTATTAATTTTGAAAATATACACTTAAAGCATCCATGACCATCTCAAAAGACGGATTTGACAGTGCCATCCACTTCATTATCCCCAAATTCAAAGCATAATTATAAACAAGTAGCAGGAATGAGTTAATAAAAGAAATGAAGAAAGTGAATTTGTTCTTTAAGTAATGCAGTACTGCCAAATTGTTCTGTCATGGTTCAGTAGTTCTTAGATTTTCCTTATAGCAATATAGATGCCATCTATCTAAATAACAAGAAAAAGATTTTCATATTGTTTATTAGTATGAGTCCTTTTACTGATTGACACACAATTAGAAATAGTAAACTGCATAATCTTGTACAAATACAAAGACTGGGAAAGCAACACACAAATATTGTTCTAGAATAAAGAAACAACCTTCACAGATTTTGCCACCAGTCTGCAGATGAAATCCATGAAATCGAGGTCTTTGTAACAGTGAGTAATGAGAGTACCCCTTGCCAGCGGGACTCCAGGTTTCTTTCCATGGTTAAGAAAAAAAAAAAAAAAATTAGAACACTACGGTAAAGTGAAGCAAAGCACTCAACACAAAAACTAATATAATCTCTTAAAATTAAACCTAGTGATCAGACAATACTGTTTAAATTGACACGAGTAATGGAAACCCACACACCTTTAGCATTTTTTATATCCACATTAAGACACTTGACAAATAGCATTATATATAGTCTACATTCAAATAAACAAATATTTTAGCAGTTGATATGCCTTCCTAGCAGTAGCAAATACTTGCACCTTAAAAGCATACTTTATCTTTGCAAAAAAACCAAAGAGTTATTAAATATAAAGTTAATTATAAAAAGATTTGATTGTAAAGAAAGATAGCAGAAACAACAGGTGGGCATTCAGGCTTCAGTCCTGCAATTAAATCTTTCAGTACAGTCCTACAACTAACCACATGAACAGGTGGAACACATTCATAAAGCCAGTAGCAGAGTCAGGATATTAAAGTTCCTCATGTTTCTCCTAACTTGTATCTGTTAAGTATTTTACCCTTATTGGATCCAGCCAGTGCCATTTATGAGTTGGATTTTTTATATTTAAAAGCTGAATAACTCTCACAAATAGCTTAGTCTCATGATATGGCAAAACACAACCAATCAAACTGTCTTGATTGTAGAGATGAATGTGAAATCTAGGGAAAAAACAAACATACATGAATAGTTAAAAGCTCTCATAAAGTTGAAAACAAAGACCCAGCCATATTCTTCTCAAAATACATAGTCTACTTGTTTTTAAGCAAGACCACAAGAGATTACCATGCTGAATCAGTGAGCCTACCTGCAGTCTCAAATCCAATGGAGGTCACTAGTCCGTAAGTGTAGGAAAACATTATAAGAAACTGTACTAGCAAATTTCTTCCTCTCTCTCCTAATTTTACGTCTGTACAGGACATAAGTTTACCTTAGTTTCTTCTGTATATATTTGCATACTAAACCAGACATTACAACAATTTAGTATGAACTTCAGTATAAAACAAAATGTTGCAATTCAAAGGCTCTATCAGCAGCAGTCATCTACTCTTTCTTTCGTGATATAAAATATCACACTTTATATAAA
>NW_028186569.1:0-11955 GCF_003343005.1 Rhea americana
AGGGGCTCAGCTCCAGCCAGGGCCCGCGGTGCCAGCGGCCGCCAGGCGCTGGCACGGGGGCCGCCGCTCCGCGGACAAAAGGCGACTTGTGGGGCCCCCCGCGGACGGGCAGGGAAGCGGTGGCGCGGTTCCCGCGGGAAGGGAGGCGGCGGGAGCTGCTCCCGGCGAGGCGGCGGCGGGAGCTGCTCCCGGCGAGGCGGCGGCGGCTCCGGCGCGTTTAAAGAAAAAAAAAATATATATATATATATATAAAATAACTAAAGCATCGGGCAGCGAGAGCCGAGCGGCTGTCGCTGTTCCCAGCTCCCTCTTCCCTGCCTTTCTCGCTCCCCTTCACACCTACCCCAACCAGGGAAGAAACCAGCCGGCTGCAAACCTGGCCCGGTTTCCGCGCGGGTTTTGCACCCTCCGAGCACCCGCGGCAGCGAGGGGGCCGGGCGGTAACGCAGGGTGCCCACGGTCTCGGCCGCCGTGCCGAGATCGCCGAACGCCGGTGCTCCCGGCAGGAGAGGGATCCCYGTCTCCGCACCTGCCCCGTCTCCGAGCCCCGGGCACCCGCGAGGCCCGTAAAGCGGAGCCGAAACTCGGCCCGGAGCAAGCCCCGCGCAGCCCGAGCCAGGGCAGAGGTAGGAGCCGCCCGGGACTCGACCGCTCGCGGCCCAGAGCCTGGGAAACGCAGCGTGGGGCTGACCCCAGAGCAGCTGCGGCCGTTTCCTGACTTGGACTCGGCGACGACGCAGCTGCAAACCCGCCGGGGAGCGGTGCCCAAAACCCAGCCGGGGAGCGCGCGGCTCCCGGGGCCCGAGCGGGAGCTCCRAGGCCTTTCTAAGGGAACAGCAGCGCCGGGACAACTCTGCAAAGTCCATTTCTGCTCACGCGCTTCCTCCGCCTCTCAGCTCTTCCTAGATACAGATTTAACCCTTGAGATGAGCCCAACTCCGTAGACCGGCCTTCCTGGACAYCAGCGGGCACACACAGACGCACAAACGAGCGAGCAAGGGTATGGCTGGGGCTGCCACATCCTGGCAACACAACAGCACGGATGTCCCCGGACCTCTGCACTCGTCCTTCAGTGAGGAGCACCCATGGGGCTTTCAACCCTAGCTTTGCCCCACCGGGGCGATCTGGGATCTGGCRGCCAGCTGAGCTGAACCGATTTCCTCCGAGCACCGGCGTTGCTGCCTTTGCCTTGCCAACAGCCAAGTCGTAACCAGGGGACTTCTCCTCCGAGGCAGCTCGGGCAGGAGGCCAGAACAGACATCTGCCTTCGCCCAGCCGGCCGAGAGGACGGAGRGGACCCCGAGCGCGTTGGTTTGAGTCGCGCTCCCTGCCGACGCAAGGCAAGTCGCAGCCCGTCTCCCCGGGCAAAGCGAGGGGAGAGACGCTAAATCTCCCGTCAGGCTACAAAGCAGCGTCGGAAGCACAGGGAACAGCACAGGTTCTCCTTACGCAACCCCAGAGGGGACGAGACGGGGCGGGAGTCAYGGCTGGCCTGGAAGGAGGCCTAACAGCCACCCATCCGGAGAGACGCAGAGCCGGAGCGGGGTGGGGGCTCGCCCTGAACACAGGCGATCTTTCATATCTCGTTTCTAGATAAAGGAGGAGGAGGAGGACTTTGGCCCCCAGCCTTCACCTTACCCTGCCCAGTGATTTCCACACAGTGATTTCTTATTTCAGAAGCTCTTTCGGCTCCATCACCCTTGCCAGGCTGCCTCAGCCCTCATCAGCTGCAAATCCCCGGGCCAACGCTTGGCTTTTGTCATCATCTCTCACGGGAGGGAGAGCAGGAACCAGGTTTTGCGCCGAGCGCCCCAAGCACAGAGGAGCAGAAGCTCAAGGGAACTCGGTTTTCATTACAAATTCAAAAGGGACAGGCAGAAAAAAAAAATGCGATGGCAAACCAGCGGAGGCACGCGGCTCCGGCCAAGATTGGAAAAGAAACCCCCAKCTCGGCGCTGATCTCGGTGCGGATAACGAAGCAGAGCAAGTTGACGTGACCGGCGCTCCGAGCGCGTCGCGCCAGGAGCCGCTCGGCCGCAGGATCCGGGTGCAGCCCTGGCAGCGGGAACTCACCACTCCTCCCTTGTCGCCCTCCATGAACTGCACGATCTGGCAGGACGACTTCTCCCACAGGAAGATATGGCCACAGTCGCTGCCGCTCACCACAAACTCACTTTTCGGGCCATAAAAATTGACGCCTTTCACTGAAAGGAGAGAAACAACCAGCCTGAGGCCATCGGGAGCCGGGCAGCGCTCCCTGCCATGAATTCGCTTCCTGCCTGGCAGCGAGCGAGTTTCCAAGGTTACCAGAGTGGATCTCTTCCGTCCCCAGACACATAATAGCTCATTCTTTGCAAGCCCAAGAGTTTGTGTTAAGACTCTTTGAGAGGAAGATAAAACAGTCGGTGCTGCAGAAACAAGCTAAAGGCAGGCAATTAGTCTTCCGGGTTGCTCTGGGGACGGTCCTGCCCCCCCCAAAGCCTCCTCGCGGGCAAAAAGAGGGCGAAGCTGCCCTCTGCAGCCCCACCAAGGCAGCGAGCTCAGCTCTCCTGCCCACGGGGGAAGGCGACRCGCAGGTGGGACGGTTTAACGGCGGCCTCCAGGTGCGGTTTCTGCTCTGCCCCCCCCCGAGGAGGGAGGATACGGCCCAGCCGAAGGACCGCGCGGGATGCTCGCTCCCAGCTGGTCCTTACCAGTGGCATTATTGCGATGTCCCTTGTATCTCTTGATATACTCCGCTCCGTCGCTGTGAGAGGAGTTGAACAGATAAATGTCTTCATCGTTGTAGCTGGCCAAGAGCTCTGGCGTGAGGCAGAACAGACAGGCAGAGGGGTGTTAACACCGAGCACRTGGAGAGGATCTTCCCGCTAGGGCCAGGCTCGGCGTGCTACAACGCAGCCGGCCAGAGCCGCGAGGCGCTCGGCTGCCCCCCGGCCAGCGGAAAGCAGCTCGAGCGCGGTTTGATCCGCAGCGTTTTCCCAGGCCGGGAAGGCTCCGTTTCGCAGTGACTCAGCCCAGGCTACGCACGAGCTGCGACTCATCCGCCAGCCGGCCGGATCGGAGCTGCAGCCCGCGCCCGGTCGCRCAGCGGTTGCCGCACATTCCTCCCGCGTGCGGTGGCCTCTCCATCGCCACCACCTCCCATCTCCCCCCCCCCACCACCACCACCTTCCCGCGCTGGAATTTCCTTTGCAGATTTCCGGCAGGCTCAAGGCGCTGTAACACCAGGCTACRTCCGCCGGGCTGGCGGCAGCGGGGTGAAGGGGGTTACTCACCCGACCCGTCGTGGCTGTACACGAGGCAGGTGATGTTAGCTTTGGACTCGCTGTTTACCTAGGGAAACCACAGACAGCTCTGATCCCACCTCCTCCCCCCTCAAAGGCCTCGACCCTCAGCGTACCAACACACCTATGCTGACCACGTCATTCTTTTTTTTTGCAACGACTTTAAAGCCAGGCCATAAAAGCAACACACCTTCCTAAGCCAAGATGGTACTTTATAGATGCTGGAAGATCAGGGTCAAAAGGAAAAAAAAAAAAAAGGAAAAAGAACAATAACAAAAAGGGGAAAAAAAGCTAGGCAGTTTGTTCAGCTTCTCTACATGTTTTCCAGGCAGGAAGCCTGCGAGAGACTTGGCCAGAAGCATTCCTCAGCCTCTCCTAAACAGGGCTCCCGAGGGAGAGCTCCGCAGATCCGCGCCGCTAGGTTTGCCGAGGCCCCATTTCAGGCTCTCTCGCTTCGTTAGGAACGAGAAGCGCTGCCCGCGCGAGCCCAACCGCGGGAACTGGGCGCAGGCCAGCTCTGCCAGCGAGGCCTGGCACGGGCAGCACCTCCGCCGGCGGGAGACCCCTTTTGTGTGTCAGTCACCCTGCGGCACAAGCGGTTCCCCCCCCGCTTGCCCCCGGCTCTCCCACCCCAGCAGCTGCGCGTCTCCCTCCCACCCCAGGGTCTGCCCACCCCGAACCACTGCCAACACGTGGCAGGCTGCCTACGGCGAGGGTGGGTGGGCTCCCCCCACCTCCCACCCAGCCCGTCTGCTCTGATGTGTCGCGGGAGCGAGCTGCTTACCAAGTGGTGAGGGCAGAACTTCTTCAGCACGCCGTTGTTTTCGTTCTCATCTATTTTTCGCTGGTCATAAATCCTGGTGGGGGGGGGGGAGAGGGAAAGGATGGCAGGAGTTTGACATTTGCTCAAGACACGAGCGATGCTTTTACGCAGCTCAGATGCACTAAGGCAAGCGCTCCCCAACCTCTCCAGGAAAAAAGAATAAAAAAGAAAAGAAAAAGCAGGGAGAAGGGCAACAGCAGCCGTCTCAGACCACGGAGACTTCACGTTAAACCTGACTCCACATTAAACTGATTAGGAATCAAGACCTGCCCATGACACTGGCTGGAGGCTCCAGCCCTCGCCAAGGGATCTGCAGAGTTGCAAGTGGCCTGGACTAACAGAAGTCTCGGTCAAAGCAGCTTACTGTCACCTCCTATTACGCTGGAACTATCGTTTGGTGGCTAGTGACAACGTCGAAGTCGGCCTGCGTACGGGCCACGACCTGTGTCAGAGCAGAGGCTGCTCGGGAAGGGGGATGCGACTGCCACCGCGCTCATCCCACAGCCGGGCCGCAGTTAACCTCCTTGAGCCTCGCTGATGTGGCAAGTCCATCAGGAGCTGCCTAGTGCCCGGGGCAAGCCAGGCTCTGCCCAAATCGCAGAGCAGGAAGGCAGCCAAGGAGTGGGAGAGGGAGAGGAGGAAAACGGATCAGGACGTGGTCAGAGAAAGGCAGACACAGAGAGCAGCAGCAGCAGCGAACAGGAATGAGGAGAAATGATCATGGACTTCTCTGAAAGCTACTGACCTAGCAAGGTGCCAGTGCTGCTACGTGTGAGCAGTCTCTGCAGAGCCCGCGTTAAATGTTTCCATATGCAGCACCCCAGGAGATGCTGCCTGCGTGCCAGACACCCGCCTGGCTAACGCTCCAAGGAGCTGATGCTGCTCAAGGAGTATCAGCAGTGGGGCTGCAGAGTCCCTGAGCTCTCCAAAGAGCAGTCCCCACGCATCCTCAGGGAGCCAAACAACAGCCTTGGCTCTGCTCAGTCTCAGGAAGCTGAGAAGCATTCCAGTCCACTGCCTCTAGTCAAAAAAAAAAAAAACTCAATTCTGGCTGTACATCTAGGTGGAGATCTCAGCATCCCCTYCTGGAAGTCTCTTGACCAAGAGCAAGCCAGCCTTGGTTGAGAGCACTGGTGAACAAAAGCTCAGGATCACACGCAGAGCGAGTTACTCTGAGCTGGATCCAAGGGTGGGCAGATCAGCTCACTTAACTGCAGGCACCCGGGTCAGAGCTGCTCACCGTGGGCATGTGAACCTACTGCACGATTCACCTCTGCCTAAAATAGATGCCAGACGAGTTGCACCTTCAAACCCATCAGCTCTAGGAGAGATCTGCACTACTGTAAGGAGCTGGGAGACAGTCACATGGAGACAGTCAGGTCCAGCACAGGAGGTTACTGCCCTGAACATTTTGAAGGCCACAGAGGGGAGAGACTTTAGAAGCTAAAAGCAGGAAAGGAAGAGAAACACAGTCTTAAGCTAACGTGATGAGAGGTAGATGCCGCATGGGATGAAGGAGGCTCGCTCACTGTGCCTTGAGCTCTGCAGAGGGGATTATCTCTAGCTGCGGGGGTTAGAGGGGAGACGAGCACTGGAGGCAGAAGAGGACAGACTGGCAGGGTAGGTCTGCGAGAGGGACAACAGGTCACATACGCAGACCCACGGCTCCACGGGCACGGGAGGAATCAATGCTATAAGGGCTTGATGACACAGCTTTGGAGGAACTTTTGGTTAAGSAAATTCAGGAAGATTTTAGTTCATATGGAGAGGGAAGGGAGCCAGACCTGCAGTTGCCATTAAGAAGCTCAGTCATGCTGAAACTAAGACTCTCCCTGAGCTTAATCTCATCTCTGATGCACACCAGGCACTACTTGCTGGTTAGGGACCAAGAGAAGATTTCTCAGAAGCTCATTAAGAGAATAGCTGGTTCCTGAAGGAAGGATCTCCCAGCCTCAAGGCAGGCTGGATAGTGGATCACAGGGCTAAAGCACAAAGGATCCAAATCCTTCTCTATTAATCCCACTTGTCTTAATACTGCTTACAGGAGAATAGTCTTTCGAGGCATTACTGATTCAAGCCACAGGTGTCTCTGGAGGGACACGGGAGGTTTCRGAGCTCTCTGGGGCACTGACTGATCCCCTAGGGGGATGTTCAAGTCCATTTTGAGGGCTCAGTCTGGGCCCCCAACACAGACTCACCTCACAAACTGATCTCTGCCTCCCACAGCAAACTGGTAGGTGTTGGCTGGGTTCACGTAGATAGTATACAGACCCACTTTCTTCTCCTTCTCCTTTGTCACAACCAGTTTCCTTTAAGAAATGAGGAATAACAACAACAACAAAAAATCCACCTCGAATTCAAAACAGGGTCCAGATGGGAAATGCAGGAGCTTTGCGAGTCTCTTACTCACTCCCAGGGAGGGAAAAAAAAAAAAAAAAATCTGCTTCCAAACTGAAGCAAACACATGCTCTGTCTACGAATCAAATAACGCAGAGTGAAGTCATTCTCTGGTGTTTTCATCCAAAAATGTCTGAAGGGTTTCACTGCCCAAACCCAAGTCTGTTAGAGCTGGACAGTTAGCAGCAAGGGCAGAACCAGATTAATTCCAAAGCAGAAACACTCTGCTCTTAGGTTTCCCTATCCGTCTCCCCATAATAAGGCCCAGACTTAATGAAGTCTGACACACACCATCTCCCCTCCCCCAAGAGTCTGGGCTCAATATTTAGGCTTTGTAGGCATGAATACAAACTGAGGCAGCATCCTCAAGAAGGAACAGCAAGCTCAAAAGCTTGTCTTTATTCTAATTATACCATTCGGCTTAATGAAAGATGGGAGCTGCCTACAGTCTGCCTGCAAACCCTGCCTCCAGGGTGGTTTCAYGTTCGCGCGGTGACAATTCCCTGCGAGCATCAAACCCAAACAGCAGCAAGGATCTCCAGGAAGAAAGATGAGGGGAAGAGGAGCAAGAGACCCACTCCAACTTACTGACCGACAAACTCCTTTCCAAATGGACCCAGTAAATAAAGGAGCAGGGGGGAGGATGAAGATTAAGATTGTTTTTGAAACGCCCCGGCAGTTTTTGTCCTGGTTATGAAACAGATGGTTTTAAGGTTGCACACCAAAGCATTTGCACATACAAATAAAATCAAACCACCAGAAGACAAGCTCTGAAGCCCTGTTTTAAGCAGGATCATCTTCAAAACAATATTCCGCTGTACTGGAAAAGTACTATGATACCAAAACCAGACGTTTGTTTTAATACCCGCCATGGATTTATTTTGGAAGCTTGTCAGAAATGACAGATCTCTCTGAGATACGGGTTAAGATCCAGCATGCAACACCCAGCTGCTCATTAATTATTGTTTTCCAATTAACTACAATAGCGTTCGTGCAAGGAGAGAGCCAGGCAAACTACAAGCTCCAAGCTCCTGCCAGCGTGGAGAGATTTAAGTGCTGTAATTAATCAGCCACTTTGCTACACAGAACGTGAGCAGGTCTCCGAGCGTTTTACACTTGGAAAAGTCAAGGCCTCCGAGTGAGGCGGTGGAGATGTGCTCTGCCTTTGGGATGGGTAATTTGGTGCCGGACTGGCAGCCTTTGGCAACTGCCAGAGTAGGTACGTGTAAACATGCACAGGGACACGGATCTGCCACACAGGTTTTATTTTTAYGTCCTAGGGTCTAAAGGGTCCGATCCCACTGGAGGATGGAGGGTTCAAACACACTATCTAATTAGGAAGGCTCGTATCCCTATCCTCCTACGGATCCTATGCTCCTACGCAGCGTGGCTAAGGACTGGACCAGCCGCCTGAAAGCCCTGTGGTCTGACCTTGCTCCATGCACCTCACGGAAGACCGTGATTTAACAGCCAAAAAAACCCTCTACTTTTTCCTGCTTTACGGCTGTCAGACGAGCATGGGCCAAGGTGACCGCAGAGGTGGGACTCTCGGCCCTAGGCAGCYGAGTCTCGCCCACTCGCAGGGGAACCGCCAGGGACCCCAGGTCTCCCCTCCATGGTTTTCCCAGGTCTCGTGGCAGGAGCAGTAGAGAAATACTCACGAGGCAGGCCGGTCTTGTCTCAGATCGATGGTGAAGACTACAGCATCTTCACCTGCTGATAGGAAAGTGCATGGAGAATCCGGTTCTAGGGCCAGCTGGAAGATAAATACTCGGGCATTGGTTCCCTTTTTATCTAACAAGGTGGATAAGACCCCTTTCTCCCAGCAGACTATCAGCATCTAACAGGAGCCAAAACAGCACTAAACCCTCTATGTCCAGCACCCAGTAAACGCAGCGTGTTTATAACGCTGCTCTGGAAGATACAGACACCCCCCTCGTTACGTGTCAGCTTTGTGCAAGGGCAAACATCGTTCTCCCTCTCCCCAAGGGCTGCTGCCCAAGAGGAACGTGTCCTCTTCTCTCTGAGGACGAATTACACCACCGCGTGATAAAATAATTACAAAGAAGCATTTAAGGGCTAGTCGTCCCCCCCCCCAAGGGATGTCTCTGCTTTGCCCAACAGAGAAGAGCCCAAGCGACGACGGAGACAGCACTTCTGCCTTCGGCGCTTCGAGCAGTAATGTCCAGCATGTGAGGCAGGACAGCCTCCGGGCATTACAGGGCTCCCCAGGTCCTGTCTGCTTCCCTCCAGAAGCTGGTCTGGGCTCACCTTGTGCGAAGCTCCTTTGTGCTGTGCCACGCGCTTGGTGTTTTTGCAGCACTGGGTGGCGGAGAGCTCGGCTACTCGGACCTGGCCGTCCCGAGCACACATGGCTAGAGTGGAGTCGCCGCTGTTGGGAAGGAACTTAGCCTGGAAGACAGTAAACGGAGGGACTGCTTTCAAAGCTAGGACGGGCGCTTGTGTACGTGTGTAAGGAAACAGAGGGGTGAAACAGGACACAGACTGAGGATAGTGCTCTGGATGGATGTGTCATCCACCCCGGCCAAATCCCAATAGCTCAGAGATACGAGTCCTGGACATATGGAGGGCTCAGATGCGCAGAGAGCGATTGCAAAGCCCCTGGTCCGTAGGATGAGTTAACCGAGCCATTATCCCAGCTCCTCCTGATTCGTGTGAAGAGAGCCAGGACCCTCACGGAGATGCTGGCAATGCCAGAGTGCCTCCAAGCACAGGCTGAGACGCATTCGCTGGCAGCGAAGGCCGCGCARGACCGAGCCTGGCCTGCCAGGCCCCCTCTGGCGGTCGCAGAAGGGCCGTACCGCCCGCGCGCGAGGCTGTACGCCCTGGTACGGCCCATCCTCCTCCGAACGCAGCTCCTGCCCCACGGCTGCTCCCAAACCTTTCGGTCTGAAGACCAGCAGTGACCAGAGCTCCGAGTCAGGGAAGCTCTCGGCAAAGAAATGGCRGCATAGGAAGGTGACATAACGTCCATCTGCCATCCCTGGCCAGGGGACCTTGAGACAGCAGCTTTTAGGGCACTCAAGGGAGTTTTGATGGTTATTTACCGCTATGCAGTGGCTGTGGAACTCTTCCAGCCTGCCCTTAGCAGTAAAAACATATCCTTCCTGTCCTACATAGCACCATTCAGTGGCAATTACGTGCTCTCAGAGCAGGCAAGGGCCCACTGCATGAGGTATTACTCCAGTCCCCAGAAGATCAGGGCCAGACAAATTTAGCCAAGTTCTCCGGCATCTCTGACCCTCTGAGGACCGTCCCCGGGTGCCTGTGCCCTCCTCACCTGGAAGACGTTGCTCTTATGGCCGCTCTCAAACTCCAGCACCGGCTGCCTCCTGACCCAGTCCCACACCACCACTTTGAGGTCGTCGCTGCCGCTGGCCAGCCACGTGCCGCGCTGGTTAAAGTGCAGGGTATTGACRCAGCCCGTGTGGCCCTCGAGGCCGTGCTGGAGGCGGAAGCGTTGCACGAAAACCCTGGCCCCGCAGGCCTCGTAGACAAAGCGGGAGCTGGAGCCCAGCTCCCTTTCCCGGAGGGCATGGACCGCCTGCCAGCGGGGCTGGGGCAGCGCCGTGGTCTCCGAGGACACCCAGTCCTCCAGGGCCTGCTCGTCGTCGGAGGAGTCTTGATCGTGGTTGGCACGTTTGCGCTGAGCGCGGCGGTGGGACCGCTGCTCCTCCTCTTCGTCGTCCTCCTCATCCTCCTCCGAGTGTGATCGGTCATGGGCCCGGTTCTCCTCATTTATGGAGTAGTGGCCCGTGTCGTCCATGCTGTCAGAGTCCTTCTCTTCCCCCGAGCTCTCCGTGTCCGTGTCCCGGCTCTCTGTGCTGGTGCGATTGGGCCCCACATCATCTCCTGTAAGGCTCAAGCTGAGGTCAGAGGCCTCCACTTCGATACCAGAGGAGGTTTCTCGGCCTTCTTCAGCTGACATCTCCTCTGGGCTGCTGGACAAACTACCTGCAGGGCATGGACAACATGGGAGTTCCTCACTAAGAAATCCCACACAGAGATCTAGAGGTCTCCCCAGCCTCCCGTCTACTCCTGCTTCTCCCTCTCTCCATGGATGAGCTTTAACCCCTTCCACACCACCAACAGAGTACTGGAACAGGTTGCCCAGAGAGGTTGTGGAGTCTCCTTCTCTGGAGATACACAAAAGTCACCTGGTTGCAATCCTGTCTAACATGCTCTAGGTGACCCTGCTTGAGCAAGGGGGTTGAAGTACATGATCTCCAGAGGTTTCTACCAACCTCAGCCCTTCTGTGATTCTGCGAACAGGCAGAGCTGTGAGCTCTGCTGTGAACAGGCCCACACTGAACCCCTGTCCTCTCCGCTCCATCTCTGCTCCCAAATGTGAACAAGCACACTACACAACTCATAAGGGCTCCAAGGCCCAGTCTCGTCCCTTCGCAGTGGAGATGGGGCTCCCTTTTGCTCTGGGTAGCACAAGTGATTCCCCTGATCATCTGGTCTCTGCTCAGGACCAAGTGTCAGCTCAGACCTCGAGTTTGTCCCCATGCCCTCTCTTTCCAGCACGATGCAGACATTGCCGATGGCTTGAAAAACCATTCTGGAGCATGCCAGAGGGGACATGGGCCAAGGTCCAGTCACTGGGATCCTCCACAGCTGTACTGGGACTAGCATTTGGTTCCCTTCTTGGATCAAAGGCAACAGCAAAGTGAGAACAGATACTGGCAAGGGGTAAGACAAGGATCCAGGCACCTTTATGCTGCTCCATCAGCTCCCTCAAACACTCAATGGTTTGATCAGTGCTAGTGAACAGCTCTGCATAAAATGTTTTCCTTGGCAGATGTAGCCTTTTTTTGGTATTCCAAGAAAAGGTTTAATACATCTGCTGCACAAAGCCACCCCGAGGATGTCTCACTTGGACCAACATCTGCATGTAGTTGCTTTGCGCGTACCCAACTGGGACAGAAACACAGTCCCGAGACAGGACTAAGCGCAGAAGGTCTCTGCCGGCGCCCTTACCATTCACTATATCCGTCTTCCCGTCCATGCTGCTCCCTTTATCCGACATTTTCTTTTCTTGTGCGTTCACCCTGAATGTGAGAGATGAAGACAACAGAAGTTGGAGCCGATTGGGCACAGTCAGTCCGCAGCGACTTGGACACGACCGCCTGCCCCCGCGTCGGCGCAGCGGCGCGCGCACCCGCGGCTTTGCAGGTTGACCTCGAGAAATCACCGCTTTCTAGCAAGAATCAATGGAGGAAGCGACGTGCGAGTGGATACAGGCTGTCACGCCGTGGCCCGGCRTGCCAAGGAACGGCGCTCGATCCGCGCGCAAGGGAGAGTCACGTGCACGACATCAAAAGCTCGCCGGCTATTACCAAGGGCAGAGCGAACGGGAACGTGCCGTGGCCTTCACCAAGGCACCGTCCCTGGGCAATCGCCAAGGCTGCTAATCGCTATCTGCCT
>NW_028186569.1:12047-21821 GCF_003343005.1 Rhea americana
GCTGCACGAGTACAGCTCTTCGCGGGCAGGCAGGTAACATTCACCCGCGAACGTGCCGCGGTTCACACACACGGGGACAACCCACGGCGAGCAGCATCCCAATGCAGTCGACCCCGGGCTGTAAAACACCTCGGAGTTAGCGCTGATCCCTACTACCGAGCAAGTCCCGGAGAAGAAATCCTTGCCTCTGCCCTCACCAGGCTACGTTTGTTCCTCAAATTCCTCTCGTGCGTCTAATTTACTAAGATGTCGTCGACTTAACGGGCAAGCGTTCCTGTCTGCGGGATCGCTTCAGTTCCCAACACCTGCCCCCGATCCCCACTTSCCACCCTGTCTCTGCTTCCCCTCTCTCCTAAGGGGGAAAGCGCTCGTTTTCTAACTCTCGATCCTCAGCTACRCTCAAAGGAACGAGGAGTTATTGACTTTAGCTTGGCAGTAATTGCTACACCAAGACAGCTGCATAAAAATATGTCCATAACCGAGAAGCGYGTACTTCACCCTGGGGAGGGCAGGAGGGAGGCAGAAGTGGAAAAAGAGCTCGGATCTGAAATGCAGATGAGCAAAGGTAGCTTGGGAATGCAGCAAGTAGCAGTATCGAGAAACTTCTTGGCACCTGCAGACTGTAGGCAGCTAGTTAAAAGCTGTTCAAGAGGGTTTTTTTAACCCCAGCGACAGATTTTTAAACACCTTCCCACGCACAAAATCCTCCCAGCCTCCTGGCACCATCGAGGGGCTGTTTTCCTACATGTCACAGACAGGACATCCTCGCTGGACGTCCAGTCACTCCCCTCTGCCTCACTTGCTCCCCAGGAGACCAAGCTCGGACCTTTGGGACCTGCTTCTTCCCTCTGCCTCCTCCCCGGGGAGCAGGGCGAGCTCCCACGGCAGAGCTAAGTTACAAGGTCAGGAGCCGCCTGGCATTTGCAATTATTAGGGGAATGTTTTAGTAATTCCTCACGAGCACATGGGAAAAAACAGAGATGGGAATAATCCTGCGCCAGCATTTTTGGCTCCTGGCCATTTCAGAGCCCTCGTTTTAGAGGGGTGGCTAACTCAAGGTGGGAGGCGCAGGCTGGAGCATCAATGATGACCACCACTACACGTGACGACCCCACTGCATCTGCGACATACAGGTGGGGACAACTTCAGGGACAGCCCCACTCGCCCATACACCAGCCATATTTGCTGCTGGTCAGTCCACGATGGGGAAAGAGGAGTTAAAACCAGCTTGAGCTGTTTCCAGAGAGGACAAGTTTCCGCGCGAAGCGGCTGGAGGCAGCAGTTCACTATTGATCTTCCCACCCAGGGATCACGACTAAAAGCAACATCTCAAMGCCGACAAGCACGTTTCATCCCCGCGCCGCACGGTTACGCCGCGAGACTCTTCCGTTCCCGAGCTGATCCAAAGCAACCCCAACGGCCTCCTTCTCCCCCTGCCCAGCTGCAGGACCCACGAGGATGCCGGTGACCCGTCGCTGCTTCCTGCATGCTGGCGGGCACAGACAGGTTTGCGGGTGCACCAGCACCAGTCTGCCAGCAAAGTTACTTTGCCAAACACGTCGGAGTCACGAGCAGCAGAGGTTTTGCCAAGGTGGAGGAAAAAATAACATTTTATTTATGCTTTGCTAGTTCTTTACTTTCCTTCTATTTTTAGTTCGACTTTTTCATACTTGGGTTTTAGCCGCTTGCTCTTAACCAGTGTCAGGGAGCCTGTTAAAAGCTCCCTGTTCRCACAAGGGGACAAGCTGCAGCCAGAACATCATTAACTATGACAAAAAAAAAAAAAAATCCAGATTAATCCTTACTAGACCAGGAATTAACACCAGCTTCAGCCCTGAACAGCCACAGGCCAAAGAAGGCAAAAGGCTTTGACGAAACCACGTTTATCACTTACAGTCCAAGACAAAGCGTGACTCCCATATAAGAAATAAGTGATTTAAGAGGTAGGCTTGGCTTGTCCTCAGTTTTATGCAACGCAGCATATCAAAAACTTGAGCAGCTCTTCCTCTTTGCAGCCCAGCAGCTGTGCTAGGAACCGACATTTTGTGTCACGGGGAAGATTTATAAAATATTTTGGCCGCRAGCGTTTCATGCCGATCCCACCTGCTATTCGAAGGCCGTTGCTAGCGTCCCTGAAACAAACAGGGCTCCACGCGGAAGGGAGGCCAAACCGACTTCGTAAGCAGCCCGCTACRGACAGCGATTAGTGATTTACGTGCCGATCCTAAAGCAGGCGACCTGCGGGTATCGGTCCGGGGGCGGCCGCGCTGCTGGCACGCGCAGCGTCTCCGGCTGCCTTCTGCGGGCCCTCGCTCTGCCCCGCGACGGCACCGCTGCCGCGTTTCTGAAACGACCGAGGAAGGCTCGGGCAAGCCGGTAACGACTTTAAACGCGAGGGGACATGAGATCTAGTCCACAAGGAGCCATGATCCTCAGTCCTTCTCTTCCCCCAGCCAAAACTCGCAGCATCTTTCCTCTACACCAGCGGTTAGTGGCGAACGACGAGTCCTTCCTTCCACCGCTCCCACCGGCTCTCTCGGCACGTGAAAGCTTCACGCCGATGGCGGGGTGGGGGAGAGGAGCGGCTGTTCATCTCCTGGAAGACACAAGGCTCAGAGCTTTGAGCAGTTTACTCACGGCCGATGCGGGGGCGATCCGAGCTCGCTCGGGCAGCGTGTTTTGCTCTCCTGGCGCGGGGCGGGGGGGAGACTCCTCCAGCGCTCGAGGTCGGACAGGGCTGCTTTTCCATGCGGATAGGATCGGACGGGTCTCGGGCGATCCCTGACCGTGCAAGGGTCTCCTCAAGTCCACGGGAGCTGTTTGCACCCAAGCAAGCCCAGCTAGGAACCGGCATAYGACTGGCAGGGCCAGAAGGGACAAAATTACGTTTAATTTACTTTAAAAACTTCCCCCATTTCAAGGCGACTCCGTCTCTCTTAAGACGCCCGTCACGCGGGATGACTAAGGGACAGACTTAAAACACTGCAATGCTCAGCTCTGACTTTTGAGTGGGACTAGAGTTAACGCTTAACTCCCCATTGCTCAAGTAATTAGATGAGAAAGTCTGTCAAAGAGCTTGACTTGGCCTCCACCAGATGATTACACCTTCGAAGCCCGGCAGTTGCACTTCTTCTGCCTTCAGAGGCATTAATCCAAAGGGCTGGGAGAGCCTTAGCACATACAAAAGAAACCTRGGTTTGGACTTTGCTCCTCGGCAGTCATTTCCCTCTGCCAAATTACCTATTCAGCTCTGTCATTAACACCATTTCATGGCAGTCTTTTCATGAAGGTGAAGAACAAGAAACTCACTTTCAGAGGAAAGGAATCTATTACCAAATAATTAGTCTGACTTCATGTCTCATCCACCCACACCAGAGGACTATAACCTTGCTAGAAAATAAGAAAGCAAATTAAAAAAAAAAAAAAAAAACCTCAGCTGCCTACAAGGAATTGATGTTATGGAAAGACTGCTCCCTCTGGCAGCACTCAAAGACATTGCGGAGAGAAGAACATCGTAGTTAGTCCTCAGCCATCTTTTACCACCCCCCCCCCCCCCCCGAGAGCACTGCACAAGTCTGCATCAGCGGATTTGTACTTATCGTCGATATCGGAGCGAGTTGGACTCTCTCGTCCTGCCCTGAATCCTCTATCAGCTCTACTCGCACCCGGGTAAAGCCGTCAAGTTGGCAGGGAGATAAAAGCGTGCTCGGATCGGCAGCTCTGCAGCGCTCGGCAGCTCCAGCAGAGACGAAACAGCAGCACGCGGGCAACGAGGAACCGGCCCAAACTTTTAAAGAGGGCACCAACGCCCCCTGCGAGTACCTTTTCTTCACCTCTTCTAATTAAGGCCTGCAGAATGACTTCTAAATCACAGCCATCAACTGCACAAGACCTTGCAGTATTTATCCTGTCCCCTACTCCAACAGTTGCGGAAACTTTCAGCTGCCACGCACCACAGAGGATGGAGGAGAGATTCCTGGTGTGGGGAAAAGAGATGGGAAAGGAGATGGTTCCTAGGGAAARGAGATGGTTCACCCACCGCATGCAGAGTTCGGAAGCACGATCCCCCTCTGCTGAAGGGGAAAACCACGAGAGTCAGAGCTGGAAGCCACCAGGGCTCTTTGTAAACAGGCCATCAAGGTAAGAACGGAGCCTGCGGAGCGTGGCCAGGGCTACAGGGAGAAGATGTAGGAGGCGCAGAGAGAAAGCAGCACAGGTCCCTGGTCGAGGCAGGCAAAGCAGCAGAGCCAAAGACCTGCGAAGGAAACATTCCCATCCACAAGCAGGAGCCAAAGCTCAGCACGTTAGCAAGACCAAGAGCAGTTAATACACTGGGAGGGGGTTTTAACCCAGTTCCCTCCTTCTGGACACGCAGGTTAAAAGCTTATCTATTCAGGGTACAGTCGCAGGCTGTTCTGCCAATTAATCTGCCAATTAATTAGGAACTGCTGAAACTAATGGCTGGCCGGGACGCTCTGGGTCTTTGTTCCAGACTATGGGAGCCCAGTTTATTCTCTAGATGAACTTAGGGCAAACAGACTCTAGACCCAAGGATAGAAAATGGCTTTACAGATGTCTTGGCAACCCTGAACTAATTGGCAATCAAGTAACTGGTGATAAGAAACTTATGAAAACAGACCCACAGGAAGAAAGGGAAATTACCCTGAAGTCAGGTCAGTGCAGGGAGAGCTCTATTAGAACAGACACAACCAGATCTCGCATCAGCGAAGGCTCTTCACCCCCCAGGCAGCACGGCCGGGCTGGCGGACACAGCAAGGAGCAGGGCGCTGCAGCAGAACCACGCTTTCACCAGCTCGGGAGAGGCACAGGGCTGCTGGGACAGCCAGTACAGCTATACTGGGAACGCAGACGGGGCCGAAGGTATCRCTTCCACCTCCCCAAACTATGGCGCATTGTTTGAGGGAAGCAATAAGATACCACTCGGTCTGATCCGGAGGGAGCTGGAATACAGTCAGCCCTGCAGAAAGCTCTGAGCCATGAAACGGATCATTATCTCTGACTCTGGCCCAGGACAGAGAGAYTTTAGTCTGTCACCAAGCCTCCAGCTCCATGCCAGGCCTCTCTACAAAGACAGCAGTGCTTCTGGGTGCTCAACCAGCTCACGACCAGAGCCAGCAAATTCTGCCCAGTTCGAAGGAACTGTTTAGACGCGACCCGAAGAGTTGAGGGAGCTGACATTTAGCTTATGCAATTCCCTGTAGTCAACATCTGGACAGGATCATCACTGTAAAGTTTCACATGCTCGAAGCCTGAGTCTCCAGCACCCTTGCAAGAGCCCTAAAAATATCCCTCCGCATGCCAGAGCCTTCTGGGTGCCTCCTCAGCCAGCGGGGTCGAGCCGCGGGGCACTGCCTAGACGCTCCAGCCTCCTCCCCCCACGCAGCTCCCAGGACAGGAACGGCCTCAACCAGCAGAGCGAGCACCTGGGGCTCAGCATCCCACGCGTCTCCCACCGACAGCGGCACCGCACGCAGCCGGCTCGCAGCCTGCTTCTGCCTCGTCGTGGCTCGCGGACCGCCGCTCTGCCTCTCCGAGCCCTACTGCCTCCAAAACAGCGCAGTATTAGGTAGCGATTCCAAYGGAAAAGGTCCTTTCCGCCCCCAGCCACGTTCCTCCAGGCCCCACCGCCAACTCTGGATGCGGTCCCGGAGCCCCGTGCGCCCCAAAGACTGTGGACACCAACGACGGAGCAACGGGCTCGTTCCCTTCTCGTCCAGACCCCTCGCAGGCGCCAGGCAACGCCACCATCGGCCACCTCCTAAAAGCAGCAAGACGCAGACAGACGACAAACGGAGCACGATGAGGCCCGGTCTACGACACGGGAAATCTCGCTCCCCAGCTTGTGCCGTGATCGCAGCCTGCCTTTCTCCATCAGGCCTCAGTGGCGGTCAGCAGGACCTCACTTCCAGCTAGCTGCTTGCAACAGCAGCTCCGCTCTGAGCGGTGAATAATTTGTAGACGGCTTTTCAGAGATTATAATCGGGCATTTATTGGATTCATCCCAAACGTAGTTYGGAGAACGGCTCCTCCAAGCCTCTACATAGGCCACGCTGCAATGTTCGCGCCTCTTGGAGGCCCAAAGCAAGGTGTTTTCACATGAAACAGGGCTACAAACCGTCCCTGGAGAGAAGCACGTCTTGTGGCAAAGAACTGGGGACTGGAACGATTCCCAGCTCGGCTGCAAATTCTCCCAGACCCCTCGTGCACCCCCTCTGCTCACGGCCAGGGCCCKGCGACGCCTCCCAGGTAGCTGAGGGGATCGACCCGCAAACGCATCCACGAGGAGGAATCACCCAGCTTGAGCTACGTGCAGGCAGGGATACTGCTACTTTTACCTCAAASGTTTAAGAGCTGACTGCACACAGGACACATTCCCTGCTCCGCCGCAAAGCCAACAAACTCCGGCTCTCCGTCACACACTCATCTTCCAAGATCTGCTACGCGCTCCRGCTCCGACACTTCGCACCTCTCTGCGGGCACACACAAAACTCAACAACACTCACCTACAGCTTTGCCAAACAAGCCACTTTACAGCTGGAAACCCGATGTTTACAGCTGTTTAGTCCCTGAATAATCTGTCATTAAAATATTTACATAGCTATATAAACACTCTAATAGCCAGACCCTGCTGGTGTTCAGCATGCAGGTCACATTTGGGCTAAGTAAAGCAGGAGCAACAGGGACCATAACGAGACAACAGCAGCATTGCACCATGTCAGGTATTTTTTCAACCCACTGAGAGCCCTTCACCTTCATTTCCAGCTCCCTTGTCACACGGGGAGACCTGCATGGCACACAGCCTTGGGTCTCTGCTTACGCTGGATCTCTCCTGCACATGTGTCACACTGGGCTCGTTTGAGCCTCTTCTATTTAAGGAAAGTTTTCTCATCGGACCTGGACTATGGCAACCTCGTTTGTAGGCTGCAGCTCCAGAAAGAGCCTTTCCTCACCCCTGAGAAGCTGTCAGGTAGTTTAAACCCTCAGTTAAGTCTTCAACAACTAGCAGCTTCCCCCCCCCCCCAAAAAAAAAAACACCCCTCACAGTAGGGGACTCTCGACTGACTCGGGGAACTTGGCTTCTCCACCTCTGGTTTGCTGAAACTTGGAAAAATTCACCTTGCCTCCCTGTGCCTCCAAGTCTGCTGAGGAGAACAGTTCTGGAGAACTCTGGTTAATTAGAAAGCTGCCAGGAAACCTGACAGGTCCTAATGATTACGCTAATTAAGAAACTTCCCAGCTGCAATTAAATGGATATCCAGAATTCCCATCCTTCCCCCAGGTCAGAGCATCCTTAGTAGGTTACTGACACACCGATTTCCACATTGTCTTTTTGAGGGGACACGGCATCCACGAGGCAGCTATTGCTTTTCATAAACATCCCACAGCAAAGCCCTGGCTCAGACACAACAGCCTGTGACACACTCAACACGTGGCTCTGCCTCCTCTGCAAACTCCTCACCGGTCGGCAGGACACAGACGGGGAGGCGCCGCCTGATTTGACRGGCGCATCGCGGAGAGAAACCCGASCGACTCGGGCACCTCGCAGCACAGTCTGAGCAATCCATCTCGGCATAATAAGTCCGACACAGAAATGAGGGACAGCACGAACCTGTCTGAAGTGCAGACAGGGCCTAATTAACTGCGGTTAATGGGTGCTGTCCTGGATATCTCAGCATGCAGCACTTCCCCCTTTCCCCATCTGGCGACCGAGAGGATGGAGGCTCCTGGTGCACCCAGCTCCTCAGTGGGTCGGGTTGGGATGCCTGTGCTGCGCTCCCAGGGAGGCAGGGACACAGCTCACAGCTATCCAGASAGAGGGGACAGCAGTGCTCGGGGGAGGAGGAAGCGGGGACAGGATTCAGACGCAGCGCGGCACAGCACTCCTGAAGACGAGAAAACCCCGGCCRGAAGGAGAGGAACATCGGTGTCGCGAAAAATCACTTTAAACCTGAACAAGCGAACAGCACAAGGAGCCTGGGGAACTCACTGCCACGAGATACCACTGCCAACGCAAATAATTCAGCATTGCAGAAGAGATAACGCAGATGTAGCCCAAACATCCACCTCTGCAGCCCAAGAGCAAGGCAGGAAGGAAGGAAGCTATGCAAGCGCTACTGCCGTAGCGTATAAACCTAAACAGCAGAAGTTGCCTGCCGAAAACTGCCTTCAAACACCCTCGGGGAGTTCTGGTGCTCTTGGAGCTGCGGGCCCGGAACAGACCAACTCCTCTGCTCTCAGGAGTCAAGCTAAGACGCCACGCGCAGAGTCACAGCATCGACACGGCAGCCCGCGCCTCCAGCCTCCCCGGGGAACGCTCCCGTGGCACGCACCTCCAGTAAGAGCCTATCTTCCAGTCCGCAGCCTTAACTGGGAGCGGGCACGAACTTCCACCAGCAACRGAGCTGACCCCAACGCTATCACCGGTTGCTCGGCGTTATGGCGATGCCTAGAGACGTTTGCTCCCAGGCCGGGGGAGATCTGGCGCAACGGCATTGGGGACTCACCTGTCCAGAGCGCGGCGGAGTCACGGGCAGCGAGTGCCGAGGCCAGGGCTGGAGGTTCGCTGGCAACTGACGGAAACGACACGTTAAAGCCCAGAAGCACCAGGCCAGCTGCTCTTGCCCCCCGCTCCCCGCCAGCCTTGAGGTGGCACCTGATCCCCGGGACCCCTCCCAGGACTGCAGGGCTCCGGGGACAAAAGGGATCAGTCCAGGAAGGGAGGGACCAAAAAAAGGAAAAAAAAAAAAGAAAAAAAAGCAAGCTCCCAGGAACCCCAGGAACGCACCTCAGGGGCTGCAACACCTCGAGGGCGGCAGGATTTGGACCTGGGGGGAGAGGGGCAGGAAGGAGCCTCTGAGCTCCCCCCTGAGGGGCACAGCAGGTGACAAGGAACGGTCTTAGGGACAGAAGTGACCCCCGCAATACCCTCCTAAGGGGCCGTGACACCGCAGTGGGGACACAGCCCAGCCCCAGAGGCAAAAGGGACCTCCCAAAGCCCCCTCCCAAGGAATGACAATACCACAGGGGCAACAGAGACCATCCCTGGGGGAGAAAGGACCCCTGTAATGTCCCCCTTAAGGGGCAACRGGAACCAGCTCTAGGAGCAAAAAGAATCCCCCAAGACTCCTGCCAAGGGACAACAGCAGCCTGGGGGCAAGAAGCAGCAGCCCTTGGGGTAAAAGGGATCCCCCCRGTGCCCCTCCCCAACGAACAACCACACCACGGGGACACGAGGGACCAGCTCTGGAGGCAAAACAGACCTCTGCAATATTCCTCTAAAGGATAAATCACCAACGGGGGAGGGGGGCGGCAACAGAGAGCAGCCGTGGGGCAAAAGGAGCTTCCCCTATGTATTCCCCCAAGGGGCAAGTGACCAAGGGGGCAGCAGGGACCACCTTTGGAGGCACAAGGGACCCCCCCCAGTACCCCCCAACAGGATGACAACACCACGGGGCAAGAGGGACCCCTTCAATGCCCTCCCTAAGGGAGGGCAGCACCATGAGGGCAACAGGGACCAGACTGGACCTCCCCAATGCCCCTCCCCCAAACAAGGGGCAATACACTGGGGTGGGGGGCGCAGCTCCAGGGGCAGAAAGGACCCCCCCAAGCCTCCCCCCCAAGGGCTGACAACACCACGGGGGCAAGAAGGAGCTGCCGGGGGGGGCAGGAGGGACCTCCCTAATGCCCCCCACCCCCGGAGGAGGGAGGGAGCAAATCTCCAGTGGGGCAGCAGGACACCCAGCCCCCCCCCCC
>NW_028186569.1:23176-27730 GCF_003343005.1 Rhea americana
ACATGAGGCGACACTGCTCGCCCCCGGCGCTCGCCGCGTCCGGCAGGCTCAGGCCCTCCAGGTCGAGGTTGAGGCCGGGGGGCTGCAAGGGCAGGAGAGAGGGGCGAGGGTCAGCGCCCGCCGCGCGAAGGGACCCCCCCCCGCCGCCACCGCCAGCGCCCGGCGTCCCAGCAAGCCGGCCACGCAAAGGGTTAAGGCCGCTGGCGCCCGGCCCGCGGCGGAGCCCCCGGGGGGGCCGGCGGCGGACACGGGACGTTGAGGTCCTCCCGGGCTGACTCACGCTTCATCTACCCCTTTGGGAGCCGTTGACCCGCGCGAGCCATGGGTAGAGCCTCCAAACGCTCGCGCCTCTGCCACCCTGGGGCCACCCCGCCTGGACGGGCAGCGCTCGCCCGTCCCCAGGGCGTCACTACCCCTCCCGGGGTAGAGGGGGGGAGCTCAGAGCTCGGCCAAACCCTCCCAGGGACGCGCCGTCTCCCTCCATCCCCGCGACGGATGGCTGGGACCAGCCTCTCCTAGAGGTCCTGCGGACAGCCGGCGAGGACCTCTCGGGATCGAGGGACCTCCGAGCTCGGCCAGGTCCGCGGCAACGATCTCGGTTAGACACTCACCGACTCCCCAGCCAGCTCCTTGGGAGGGTGCCCCAGGTCCTGCAGCTGGAAGGCACAGGAGCAGGTTAGGGGGAAGAGCGAGCCCCTGCGAGGAGCAGCCAGGACCACCCCCCYAAACCCGGGGCGGCTGAGGAACGGGCCCGCTCACCTGCTGCATGAGATCCAAGACCAGCTCAAAGCGCGCTTTCTGCTCGGCGTCGCCGTCTGTCGGCCGCTCGGCCTCGAACTGCTGGCAGATTTTGCCCATGATGTTGTGCTGCTCCTGGTATTTCTCGTACTGCTCSGCGGGCAAAGAGTCGCGGTGGAGCCGCAGCCACTCGGGGTACTGCGGGCAGAGGAGCGGGTGAGGCGCGGGGCAGGGGAGACCGTGCTAGCACCAGTCCCAGCCCCTCACCTTCTCCGTGATCTCCTTGAGAGAGGGGTAGAGCACTTCTTTGGACAGCAGGTTCTGCATGATGTTCTGCATGATGGGCAGGATGTTGCCCTCACCGTCGCCCTCCTCCAGCCCCAGCCCCTCTATGGCTTTGGCCAGTTCTTCCTCCGACACGCTCGAGTTCTGCAAAGACAGCGGCGGTCGCGCGGGCTGCGGGGACCTTGGGGACGGCCAGCGCCCTGCAGAGCGCTCTGCGGCCCCTCGTTCACGTGCAAAGGGACGCCCGGGGCTGCCCCCCCCCCGGCAGAGCAGCCGGGGGACCCCGTTCCCGTCTCCGGGTTTACCTGCAGGTCGTTGGCGTTCTTGGCCAAGCCGCTAAGCGTCTCCTTGAGGCAGGACGTGAACTCCTGTTGGGACGCCGTGTCGCTCCCTGCGAGGCCAGAGAGACGCTGGGTCAGGGGGCTGCTCGGGGCTCTGTGGGGGGACACTGGGTCCTCCCCAGCCACACTCAGCTTTTACCCCCCCAAGGGGATAATCGGGGTCTCATCTTGCAGGCCCCGACCTGGAAGGAAAGCCCAGCTTGTCCAGTCTCAGAGGTCCACGGCACAGATACCATCTGAAAAGCCCCCGGACCACCTCTCCTGCCTGCCCTTCCCCRAAGACCTCCAACATCAGCAGAGACCCAAGAGCCCCTGACCCACGGGAGGGATGTGTCAGCCTGGAAAAGGGACTTGCATTGAGCGCCAGGCAGATGCTCGCTGACACAAAACACAGCCGATCCCCACCCTGAATCTCTGGGCTCTGCCACTGCTGGGACCAGCCCACACAGGGGTGACTGCCAGAACCTCCCCCCAGGCAGATGGGCAGCCTGGGGATGGCGGAGGTCCTAGGCTTGCTCTCCCATTACAGGACAAGAGGGTCCATCTCCAGCGACGGCACAGTTTGTATCAGCACGTACAACGGGATGGGCCAGTCTCCTGCTGCGGGAACACACCCCAGGCCAAGCTTTCCTCGGACACGGCTTGGGGCAGGGGCACAGGAGGGTTGGGTTTCACTCCCTCCCTCCTAGGACTTGATGGGGCTCCTYGGAGCAGCGTGAGACTCTAAAGTCACTCTTAGATGAGGGTGCCCTCCAGCTGGGACCAGACCAGACCAGACCAGACGGTGGTCAGAGCTCAGCAGGGCGTCCTGGGCTTGGCAGGGTCTCATCCTAGCGTTGTGCTAGGGTGTCAGATGTATCCCTGGGAGCTTCCTGCGGCCTGTTGCCGTGCCCTCTGCATCTCAGGTAGAGCCACCTCCTTTCCCACTACTTCCTTGTCCTCATCCCGTGGGGCAGCGGGATGCAGTTTGGGGTACGCTTCCATCCTTGGGGCCAGCACCAGTCCCAGGGTCCCAGATCTCTCTTCTGAACACAACAGTTCAGCAGCACTCAGGGGTGACTTCACCCCGTGCTGTCCAATGGCCAGAGAAGGAAAACTGAGCTGCAGGTTCAGTCATGGCAGGACTCCTGGGGAAACTGAGGCACCGACTTGCCCAGAGTTAAATTAAGACCTTCCTCCCGGCCCAGATCTGTGGAAAGCCCTCTGCGAGCTCCGTGCAGTCCATGCTGAAGAAGTGCCAGCTTCTGATGCCCTCCTGGAGCCACATCCGTGCGTGCCCTCCTGTGAAGACACGCTTTGTCCCCTCTGTTACCAAACAAATCTCCACCCTGCACAGCTGGCGGCAAAGGCAATTGCTCAACTGTCCCGGGGGGGACACGGAAGGATCCTCTCTGCCCTTCAGCACACGGTGCAGCACGGGAAGGCGAGGCAGGGCGACCCAACTGCTCCCACAGCACAGAGCCGACGTCTCGGAGCCTGGGGCACCGACCCCTGGCACACCGAGCGAGGACACCTTAGCTTCGGGCAGCGGGCGCTGCTCTGCCCTTGGCCCCAGATCCCTGGCCCAGCTGGCACCGGAGCTGGCTGTAAGCAGAGACCTCAGCCCTGGGAACGGATGCCAGGGCCGATCTGGGTGTCAGCGTAAGCCTGGTGAGGCAGGATTTATTTTTAAACCAGTCTTGTGCTACCTGAGGAGTTCACCAAGTTGAAACGAGCCTCGTAGTGGCGTAACCGACTCATCTCCCCGAGCCGGTAACCAGGGAGGGCAACTGCCCCGAGTGCGTTTGCTGCTCGTTTTAAATCCACATAAGAAGTTGACTGCATCCAGCCTGCCACATCCCGGGCATGGAGAGATGCTCTCGGCGAGGGACACGGACACGCCGACGTGCCTTCGAGCGGCACCGACGGCCGTCTCCTTCCCAGGGAGCCCGTGAGCGACTCTGGCAGCTGCACGTATCCAAGAGCGTCCGCCCTGCGAGTGCAGGCCTGCAAGTGTTTTCCAATGTTCTCCTGGAGTAAACCCAGCCTAATTAAGGGAGCATAATTAAGCCTCAATCGGCTCCAAGGTGCTTCTAATTGCAGTCAGACATCCCAGTGACACACAACTCGTTACTGGCCTTCCAGCATAGCTGGAAGGGAAAGGTGGGGGAAGGATCTTGCTTCCAAATCCACTTATCCATATACTCCCGGTGCTAATTGTGACGAGACGACATTTCGATCAAGCCCAAACTTCTCCTTAGGAATCCAAGTCACACAGACCTTCTCTCCATGGCGGGGATTTAGGACAAGCAGCTTCCAAAGGGATATCCCACAGCTACATCAAGGTAGGATCTCCTCTTCCATAGGGACCAAAAGGACAGTAGGACGAGAAAGGTGGTGAGGCCAAATCCTGAGGGAAGCTCCCATGGCTAAGTCAGCTTCAGTGGGGATTGCTGGAAGCCGAGGGGCTCCCAGGACCCAGGTGGGATAAGAATCATCCAGTGGAGGAGAACCAGGTGCTCAACGGCAGCCGTTGGCTGCCCACGGCCCAGCACCAACTCCCTGCGTGCGCGCAGGGGCTCAGCACCACTCACCGACTCTGCCCGCTGCCTCCGAGAGTTTCTGGAACTGCTCCACCAAGTGCGGCTCCTCCTCGGCCAGCTCCTTCATGGCTTTCTCGAACTCCGCTGTGGCCTGCGAGGCCAGTTCGCTGTCAAACAAGTCCTGGAAAAACTTCTCCTGGGAGGCGAAGAGCGATTCCTGGGGGAAACAGGCACAGTCAGAGCCGTGCCCCGCTCCGGACGCCGGGAAGCGATGGAGTAACCCCAGGAGACGCCGCTCTCAAGCATCGCAGAGCGCAAATGCTGGCCCCCGGCGAAAACAGCCCCACGGCGGGGCTGTTCCCCGCTTGCCCAGCTCCTCCAGCCCCGGCAAGCTGGCGGAGGAGGAGGAGGGAGGCCGYGGCCTGGCAGCGTCGCACCTTGGCCGCGTCGCTCGGAGACTTCTCGGAGGCGCCGGCGTCGCCGGCGGCAGGCGGTGGCGGCGGGGCGGCGGGCCTGGCCTTCTCGAAGTCATCGAGGGCACCTGGGGACAGGAGCGGGTGAGCGGGGACCCGGCCGGGGGCGATGGGGGGCCCGGCTTGTAGTACCCCCCTGCCCCCCAACCCCTCTGTGCGGGGGCGGACCCTGAAACATCCGGTCCCCCGGCAGCG
>NW_028186569.1:30445-37658 GCF_003343005.1 Rhea americana
TCCTTTTTGGCTTCTTTTCCCCCTCCCGCCGCCAGACTCCGACCGCTAACTGCATCCGGAGGTGCTCGGGAACGGGGCTGCTCCGACTGGACCTTCAGCTTCCTCGCACGCGTTTAATACGATAACCCGCTGCGCAGGCACAATCTCCGTCCGATAACCCGGCGCGTGGCTGTACGCGATGCGCCGCAACCCGTTGCATAAGCTATACATATCCCCCCGTATATATAGATATGCATATCTAGACTAACCGCCATTGGCAAAGCATTTGCTTGAAAAAGAGGCGCCGGAGCCCGCGAGCCGCCACGCCGGCCGCTTCCAATAAACCTGCTCTGCACCGCGACTCGGCCGGCGAACGCGCCAATGCGAGCGTCCCCGGCGCGGCGCCGAGCCCAGGAGAGGGGACCGCGGGGACGGACTGTGGCAGCCCCGGGGAGGGGGGGGTTGCGGTTCCTCTCCCGTTTTTTCCGGTGGCGCATCCTGGCCGTGGGTCCGTCGCCTGCCCCAGGAGCAGGTAGAGGCAGGGAGGCTTCAAGCTTGAGCTGAATTTGGCCCTTGTGGCCCAGATCGTTCTGATTTGGAGAAATTTCATCCCCGATTCAAGAAGAGCAGGCTGTCGCTCCCATCGTTCCCTCCCTGTTGCCTCCACCACTCCCATCAAGCCCCATCCCTCCCCATCCCACCCCATTCCTCCCCATCCCTCCCTATTGCTCCCATTGATCCCACTGATCCCGTTCCACTCCATCCCTCCCCATTGCCACATCCCAGTGCTTCCATCAAGCTCCATCCCTCCTCATCCCTCTCCATCCCTCTCCATCACTCCTCATCACTCCCCATTGCTCCCATTGATCCCACTGATCCCGTTCCATCCCATCCCTCCCCATTGCCCCCCCACGTCCCAGTGCTCCCATTGATCTCCATCCCATTCCATCCCTGTCCCTCCTCATCCCTCCCCATCGCCCCATCACGTCCCATCACTCTCCGTCCTGCCCTAGCCCTTCCCATCGCTCCCCATTGCCCCCATCCCTCCCAATCACCCCCATCGCTCCCCGTCCCAGTCCGGTGGGGCCCACCCCAGCGCCCCCACCCCGGCACTACCTCGGGGCTCCTACGAGGGCAGCGGGTGGTGCAGGGGGAATTGGGGAGTTTGGGGGAGGGGGATCAGGGCCCGTGAGGGATTGGGGTGTGCGGGGTGTTGGGGTGCATAGGGAAGGGGTGCCTGGGGCATTGGGGTGCACGTGGGAGTTGGGTGCACGGTAGACTTGGGGTGCATGGGGGAATCGAGGTGGGGGGGCGTGTGGGCAGTCGGGGTGCACGAGACCCTCCAGGCTGCTGTGCTGCTCTTCTACTGCTGAGGCCGCGGGTGCTGGACTCCACCGTGGGTGCCGGGCTCCTCCGCTGTGGGTGCTGGGCTCCGCCACGGGTACCTGGCTCCTCTGCGAGTGCCAGGCTCTGCCGTGGGTGCCAGGCTCCTCCACGGGTGCCCAGCTCCTCCACAGGTGCTGGGCTCCTCCGTGGGTACCCGGCTCCTCCATGGGTGCCCAGCTCCTCCACGGGTGCCCGGCTCCTCCACGGGTGCCGGGCTCCTCCGCGGGTGCTGGGCTCTGCCGTGGGTACCCGGCTCCTCCACGAGTGCCAGGCTCCTCCACGGGTGCCGGGCTCCTCCACGGGTGCCCGTCTCCTCCGCGGGTGCCGGCTCGGCAGGGCGCTAGGAGCGTGGGAGCCGCCGCGGGGTCGGGCATGGCCGCTCATCCGGCGGCCGACGCTGCCGTCCGGTCTCGGACGCAGCCGTCCGGTCCCAGCGCGCGGAGGCGGCATGCAGGAAGGATGGGGACGGCTCCCCCCCCCCAACATTTTCCCCCTGGAGAAGTGTTGCTGAATGACCCCCCCCCCAAACCGGAGGGATGCTGGGGGCACTGGGAAACATCTCCGGCTGGACGGGGAGAGCCACGGTCGCATCCTGCCACAGCTGCACACTGCAGCAAGGAGGAAGTGGCAGCACCTGGGGTGATTTTTTTTCCAGGCTGATCCACGTCCGGCAGGTGGGATGGGGCAGGCAGGATGGGGGGGTGGGGGGAGCTGTGAATCCCCTCGGCACGGGGATGGGAGCGATGGGATGCAATGGGGGGGATGCAATGGGGAGGATGCAATGGGGGGATGCAATGGGGGGGATGCAATGGGGGGGATGCAAGGGGGGGGAGGGGGGGGGAACGGGATCGATGGGGGCAATGGGGAGAGATGAGGAGCATCGGAAGCGATGGGGAAGGATAAGGAAGGATGGGGTGGGATGGGAGCAACGGGGAGTGATAGGAGCAATGGGGTGGGATGAGGAGGGATGAGGAAGGATGGGGTGGGATGGGGTGGGATGAGAGCAATGGGGTGCGATRGGGAAGGCAGGGGGCAGCACCGGGCACCCTGCGGAGAGCCAGGAGGAGGTGGCGCCCTGGGTGACAGCGGCAGCGGGGATGTTGAGGATCATCTCGAGCCGGGGGGCCTGGCATCCGTCAGGCTGCAGCCTGCAAATTCCTCGTCCGAGGTTCGGTTCGCCCTTTGGGGACGTTTCCCGGGGGGCGGTTCGTGTCGGCACGCGGTGCCGCCCTCCTCCCCCAGCCTTTGCACGTTCCTTCCCCAAGGACGGGGCTGCTGGGACCTGCTTGAAGGTGTTGGGATCTCCCCGCAGTGACAGGACCTCAGTGTGGGTGATGCCACCTTGCTGTTAGCTCCTTGACAGAGGTGCTGGGACACTCCTGTGGGTGCTGAAACCTCAACAAAGTTGCTGTGATGCTCCTGTGGGTGATGAGACCTCCCTCACTGCAGGTGTTGGGACCTTGTCAAGGGTGTTGGCATGTTGCCAGATATGTTAGGMTGCTCCTATGGGTGCTAAGACCTCAACAAAGGTGCTGTGGAGCTTCTAGGGCTCCTGTGGTGGGTGCTGGGACCCCAACAAAGGCATTTGCACCTCAACAAAGATGTTAGGATGCTTCTCTGGGCGTTGGGACCTCATCAAGAGTGCTAGGATGTTCCTGTGGGTGGTGGGACCCCAGTGTGGGTTGTGGAGCCTTGTCAAGGGTGCTGGGGTGCTCCTATGGGTGGTGGGACCCCCATGTAGGTGGTGGGACCTCATCAAGAGTGCTGGAATGCTCCTGTGGGTGGTGGGACCCCCGTATAGGTGATGGGACCTCATCAAAGGTGTTGGGATGCTCCTGTGGGTGGTGGGACCCCCATGTAGGTGGTGGGACCTCATCAAGGGTGCTGGGATGCTCCTGTGGGTGGTGGGACCCCCATGTAGGTGGTGGGACCTCATCAAGGGTGCTGGGATGCTCCTGTGGGTGGTGGGACCCCCATGTAGGTGGTGGGACCTCATCAAGGGTGCTGGGATGCTCCTGTGAGTGTTGGGACCCCAGTGCGGGTGCCGGCACCTCATCACAGGAGYTTTGATCTGTCCCGCACCCCCCAGCTGCTCCCGCACCCTGAAGCACCGCAGGGTGCCGGCACCCGCACCGGGGCAGGGACGCGGCCAGCGCCCCACTCTTCCACCCGAAGAGAGAGTCCCGCTGGGTGCCCGCGGCCTGCCTGCGTGCTGCGACGCATCCTGTTTTCGCGGCAATCTCGAGGGCGGCGCGGAAGTCACGTGGCCGGGCCCCAAATGACTCATGGAGAAGGACACATGGCCTTCAGGGACAGCGGAGGAGAAGGTGCCTCTCTCCTTTTTTCCCCAGAAACACCCCCGATTCCCACGCCGGCATTGTAGTTACCGTGGTCCGAGCATGCTCGCGCCGGTGCTGTCACCGTTCCCATCACCRTTCCCGCGCGGTGGTCAGCTCCGCGCTGAGAAGAGAAGATCTGCAAGATCCAAGCACGGAAAAATGTTTTTTTTTTTGTTTTTTTTTTGTTTTTTGGGGGGGGCGTTTTCTGTAATTCCAGTTTGAACGGGGTGGGAACATGCACAAGCACATCGGAGAGATTCCAGAAGAGCTTTATTTACTAGAAAACTCAAAGTATCCTGTTGCCATGGGAGCTGTTGGGGCATCTTGAAATAGAGATGCTGGTACCGGATGTGTTGGGCCCTTAGAAAGGGCCATTTCACGGCAAGGAGGGATTYGAGGGTCTACCAGGCTCTTCTGCCCGGCTTAGGGTGCCCCAGAAATGTGAAAGAGCCAGGGCTGAAAACTGGTCTTTTCCCACCTGGAAAAGACTCCAGCTCCACGCTGACAACCCACAGAGGTGAARCCACCTGCAGCTTCCTGGCCAGGCCCAGGGTGAGGTGTTCCTCGCATCACCCCGTGAAGGGACATCATCCCATGAAGGGACGTCTCCCTTGGCCAATCCCCAGGCCAAGAGCTTCCTCTGGCTCTTCCAAGCTCAGTCCCAGCTGAGGAACTTGGAGACCGTTTCCTTCTTCCCCATTGCTAGAGGCTGCCAGGTTTCTACAGCAGAATTTGTAAATGGTCGTCCTGCTCCGACCTCCCTCGGATAAATCCAGCCAGGAGAGGACGGAGGATGGAAAGGGCAGCGGGGTCCGCTTTGGTCTTCGGGGACGGCTGTTTCAAGGGTCAATGCCAAGCGCGAGGGTCGAGGAGGAACATCTGCAGCTCTTCTGCGCTGGGAACGGCGAGGCTGAGCCGAGCCTGGCGCAGCGGGTGGCAGGAAGGGCCGGGCACAGGAAAGCCCTGCTGGGTGATGCCAAGGGGGGGTCCGTGCCGCTCCGTGACCCCCCTAGGAGTTTTGGGGCTGGAGGGTTTCGTACGTCTCGTGGCTTTCCATGCTGAGTCCCTGCGCGGGAGAGGGGAGACGCGTCATGGACCACAAGTACCCGGGAGCATCGGGGCGAGCGAGGCCACCAGCCGGGTCCCCAGGTGGCCACTGCTGGGTGCCTGCATGGATACGGCACCCCTGGGGTATGGCACCCATGGGATACAGCACGCTGTGGGATGTGGTCCACATGGGGTACAGCACCCATGGGATACATCGCCTTGCAGGATACAACGTTCATAGGCTATGGCACCCACGGGCTATAGGGCACCTGTGGGATATGGATCCCGTGAGATATGGTGCCTTGTGGGATAGAGCACCCCATGGGATAGGGCACCCCACGGGACAGGGCACCCCACAGGACAGGGCACTTACAGGACACAGACCCCATGGGATACAACATTTCATGAAATAAGGCACATCACAGGATACGGCACCCACAGGATATGGATCTCTATGGGATAGGGCACCCGATGGGACACAGCACCCAAGGGATGTGGACCCGGTGGGATAGGACACCCCATCAGGTACAGCACCCATAGGATAGGGCACCCCACAGGATATAGACCCCATGGAACTGGGCACCCCATGGGATACAGCACCCCCGGAGAAAAGGCACCCAAAGGGCTACAGCACCCAAGGGCTACAGCACCAGCTGCCCCGGCAGCAAAGGGGGATGACTTACGGTGTAGATGTGGTCTCCTTTCTGCTGCAGAAGAGAAAGAAAGAGAACTGAGCCCGGCCGGTCGGGAAGCAGGAAAAGCTGCTTCCGYCGCAGCCCGGCCGAGCTCCCCCCCTGTCCCTCCACCCTGCCCGCGCCACGGCCACAACCAGAAGCGGAAACGGGGAATTAGCAGGGGCAGATGTTTCTCCTCCGCCAGCAGAAGGCACCTCGGGCTTGCCCGGCACCTGCGAATTCCCTCGGGAGCCTTCGGGGCAGGTGCGACTTCCCTCGGCGCAATTTTGCTCCCGTTTCCTGACGTTTCCCTTTCATTTTCCACCTGGGGATTTTCCACCGCAGGTTTAAGATCGGGACCCTTTGCTGGTGTATCCGGATACTGCAAAAAGCCCGCTGCCCTGGGGACAAGCCCAGCCTAACGCRCTCACCCAAGGGTGCCCCAAACCCCCAAAGCCCCTTGATTTCTCTCCTTCTTTGCCTTCAGCTCTGGGCTGGAGCTGTGGAGGGTTTGGATCTTCTGGAGATGAAGAAGGGCAAGGAGAAAAGCACTTTACCTCCTTGCTTGCTCTGTCCTTGGATGCTCTCTGAACCTGGACCTGCAGGAAGGAAGGASAAAACCCCGGATGGGCTCTTTGCCGAGTTGGCGCTCGCTGAAGCCTCCACGGGCACCCGCTCCCCCCTTGCCGTGGTCGCTGCTGGGGACCCCGAAGCCCGGGATGCGCCCGGCCGCGGACGCTGCAGGCTCCGGGTGCCCCGGGCCGCCGCTCACCTTCAGGTGGCAATAAAGGACGGTGAGGACGACGCCGTAGATGAAGAGGATGGCGTCCAGGACGTAGCACAGCTCCGGCTCCCTCAGGGCCTCTGCAGGGKTGGTGGTGGTGGTGATGGTGGGTGGGGGGATAGAGAGAAGCATGGGAGCCCCCAGCGCGGTGCCCCCACCCCGGGGTGGGGGGCACCGGGAGCCTTGGCTGCCGTCACCCGCCTCCGAGCCCCGAACCCGGCTCCGTCGCACCCAGACGGATGTCGCCTTTCCCRCGTGGTCTCTCCCAGAGCCAGCAGGTCTACCCCAGGCAGGGGTGCGAGACCCAAAAACCAAGCAGGACCTCCAAGCCCAGACTGGAGGTGAAATCAGGTACCTCGAGGGTGCTCAGCTATTCTTCCGTCRTGGGATCCTCTTTTGCACCCGTGGGTGCCCGGCACCCGCCCCGGTGCCTCCCCCCGTCCCCAGGCTGGCAGGAACATCACGAGCCAGCGATAGCCCAGGCGCCCGTTTCCACTGCCCCGCTGCTGCCACTGGGGCTGGGGACCGGGCAGGCAGGGCAAAGCGGCGGGCGTCCCGATGCCGCAGGGCGCCGGGCGGATCCGCAGCCCCTCGGGCGACGGGACGGATCCCGGAGGAACCCGCCTCGCCCCGGAGGTGCTGGCTGCGACGCGAGGACGGCGTCGAACCAGCCAAAGCCAGGGCACACGGGCCCGCTCCAGCTCTGTCACCCAAGCCCTGAGCCTTTAAATAGTCGCAACCGCATCCTCTGGGCTCTTTCCCTTCCTGGCACGAGGCACGGCCTTCCCACGGCGCTCACCTGAGCCCTGGGACCCCCCCCACCCCGCCCCGCGACCCCCCTACCTGCCGCTTGGGCCTGGAGGAGCAGCGCCAAGACGAGCACAAGGTGGGCAGCCATCGCCACGCTGCGGCCGAGCCGGGGTCGCCGGCGCTGCGCAGTGTCCGGCCGGCCGGGGTGGCGCGTTTAAGTCAGCAGAAGGCTTCGCAACCGCAGAGCAAACGCC